>NC_081829.1:96246260-96576260 GCF_030867095.1 Alligator mississippiensis
AGGCCTCACTCGGATTATTGTGTCCAGTCTTGAGCCCCACAATTCAAGAAAGATGTGGACAGATTGGAAAGTGTCCAGCAGAGAGTGACAAAAATGACTAGAGGCCTGGGAAACATGACTTATGAGGAAAGACTGAAAAAAATAGGATTATTTAGTTTGGAGAAGAGAAGACCGATTTGATAACAGTCATCAAATGCCTGGAGTGCTGATGAAGAGGATGGAGATGGGACAATTGTTCCCAGTCCTGTCCCATACAGACACAAAGAAATGTCTAAGGTGCAAAAAAGAAAATGTAGGTTGGAGATTAGGAAGAACTTTCTTAGTATAAGGGTGGTGGGGAATTGGAACGGGCTGGGATTCCTCCCCCTTTCCTTTCTCCACTCGCTTCTCTGCTTTCAGGACAAGATGCTTTACTTCAAAACAGGCTGCTGCTTGGTTAACGTTGAAGCACCCTTGGGGCTGTTTGGCAGCCAGCTCTTTCCAACTCTTGATGTCGGCATCTGTTCTCTTGAGGTATGCCTTCATTGGGCGCATCCACACAAGAAAGCATGTGCATCTTGCAGCGTCTCAAAGGGAAAGAAAAAACGTTCCCCACGCTGCAAATTTGCGCCGTGGGGGCAAAATTAGACCCCTGAATGTCCAGGGGTCAAAAAATACCATGGGGAGGAAAAGCGGGGCAGGGCACAGTCCCTGAGGCAACCAGAGGCTTGGTCCTTCACAGAGATGGTCTGGTAGCCAGCCAGAGTGTCTCTATGGCTGGCCCTTGCCCCAGTGCTAGAGCATGCTGCCTACCCATACAGGGCAGGCAGCATGCCAGCCACAGGGAGCAGGACCTGGGCTTTTGCCAGTAAGTAGAGGGGGTGGGGGAGGCTGCAGGGGGACCCCCACCAGCCCTGCCCGCTCCCCCATGCCCCACAATCGCTGCCCCGCCTGGCTCATCCACTGCCTGTTATATCAATAGAACATTGCCCAGCTGATTGCTGTGTCTCTGCCTCTCCCTCCCTCTCTCTATATAGTGGTCTTTTGTTTTAATTGTAGAGAAACATGGATTTGGGGGTATTTTACAGAGTGACTTCAGGATTCTTTTATCAGGGATTTTTCAGTTCTCAAATAGGGAACACCAGAATTCCTGCTAGGGAGGCCAGCAGCAGGACCCAGACAGAGGAGCCTGCTCAGAGCTGGCACCTGGGACCCAGCTGGCGGTGTCTGACCTCCTGGCCAATTGGGGCCAGGAGGACATGCTTTGGCAGTTCAGAGCAGGCCACCACACTGGGAACATCTTCCGGGTGATAGTTGCCCAGATGGCCAGGCAGGGGGCACATATGGCAGTAGTGCCACACAGAAGCCAACTCTGCAGCCACAGCCCACTGGCAGCTGGCCCAGAGGGGCAGATGCCTCTACTGGCTGTGCAGTTCCCATCTGGATCTGGTGGGTGTGCAGCAGGTCACAGCCAGGCAGCAGCCCTCACTGCCAGACTGCTGCAGTGGGCAAAGGGTGCAGGGGACTCTCAGGGATGCTGCAGCAGTCCAGCTGGCACAAGGGGTAGTGTCCCCAGGTACCAAGTGGCTGGGCCTCAGAAGCTCTGGAGAGCAAGTAGCCCTGAGCTACTTGCCAGGGCAGCTTTTTATATTGCTGGGGACAGCACAGGTGCTGGCCCCGGGCTCTAGCTCCCCCGGCTGCAGATCTGGGAGGAGCCAGGCAGGGTTATTTTGCCCCAAGTGGCACAGTTTGCTCCACAACAAAGTGCGCAGCCAAGCACGTGCGCCGAGGCAAAAAGCCCCGGCTCAAATTTGCAATGCTTCTATTTGAGCCACTGCAAGTGCACGTGCTTACATGTGTGGACGTGCCCATTGTGTCTTTAGAGTGTTTCTTCTGCCACCACAAGGTCTCAGGCTGTTACCGAGCTGGGAAGAAAACACTTTTTTGTGAGTCAAGAGTCTGGCATCTGCACACAATGTCAGTCCAGTGAAGTTGTTGCTCGAGAATCATTGGCTCAATGTTGTTAACATTGGCTTGAGCAAGGATCCTAGCATCCTGGAAGAGTATTGGTATTTAGAAGTGAAAAAAATTTAAATTCTGGCTGGCATATATGCATGAAAAAGAATTGTCATATAGGTTTCTAGGTGTGCTCAGCTGAAAGTACAAATGCTGGAATTTTCAAACTCAGGTCCCTCATCTTAGCCATTTAAGGCAGCATGGTCAAAAGTGGCCTCTTATTTTGGCGTACCACAATTTTTGGATGCTTAGATCAAGGCCTGTTACAGGGACCTCAGTTCCAGAAAGTATGGACTCCTCCAAACCTCTGCTAGACTCTGAAAATCAGTCCCATGTTTTCATTCCAGCAGCTATACATGAAAACACCCGACATTTGAAACTGTTGTCCCATCTGTCTTCCCGCGACCTGACCTCTTTTCCCACTAGTAGTCCAAGCTCATACTTACTTTTGTTTAAGAAGAAGTGTTGGAAGTTAAGAAATACCAAATGTGGATGTTTTCTGTACCTTATTGATTATTTTTCTTTGTAGGGCTGAGTGAGCTGACTCACTCAACCTTCATTGGTCCCCAGCCCCATACTTGTGGGCAAAAAATACACTAAGTAAAACACCCTGGATAGTCTGGTATTTATTGGATTTCTCAGGCACCAAAAGTTGACACACAAAAGGAGGCTTTTTTTTTCTTTAGAAATGTGACAATCAGAGTAGAGGAGGAGGTCAAACAGTGACTGCAGAAGCACACAAGCACACCTTTGTTCGATGCCTAGTACCATCCTCCTCTATTTTCTGCTGTCTCTCTGTGACAGGGATGTTCTGGAGTATTTTCCTCTACTCTGCTTCTCCCACATCCTAGGTAGTTTGCAGTCAAATCAACGACCTTGGTGGGCCTGCACATTTCATAATGTAAGCATTTTCTGTAAAGGTGGCAGGGAACATTGGAGTGGGTCCCACTGGCACTCCCACTTCTCCAGGTTTTCTGAATAGTTTGTACTTATTTTTCTTCTTTTGGGAGGTTTTTACATTCAGACAACGACACCAGAAAGAACGAAGGGGGGTGTGTGTGTGTGTGTGCATAGAAACAAATATCTATCTATCTATCTATCTATCTATCTATCTATCTATCTATCTATCTATCTATCTATCTATCTATAAGTCTTTGGAAAAAAAATGAAAGTCATACCATTCCAAAGCTGCTTTGAGCCTGTCTCTAGGAGAATGGAGTCCAAGGGAATCTTGCTCGTATTTTCAAAGAGTTGAATAGGGTGTATAATTAAATGAATAAATGGCCATTGGCAGGTTTACTTCTATCATCTAGACCTTAAGACAAAGGAACAATGGAGGTATCAGACCTCCATTGTAAGAAATGAAGTAAGAGTTGAGGTGCAGGATAGTGATGCCAGTAACAGCTGCATGCATTTGTGGATAAGCATATTATCAAAGACAAATAGGGCTGGAAGAGACAAAATGGCTAACAAGATATTGTTGTCTGTTCTCCACAAAGGGTACTTAATCTGATGCAGTACAACCAGAGCAAGCTATTCACCTCTCTTAACCTTTGTCCTGCATTGAAGAAAGGTTGCATGTCCATCCTTCTAAGAAAACACAGACCACTTAAACTTCACCAAAGATGAGGCTGGGGAAAATCCATGATTAGGTGTGAATACATGTGCATTTATGCTGGTTTAAATTTACTGCTCAGTAAGTGGGAATAGGCTGACATCTACACATGCAGGCATTAAAGCACATTAACACCGTGTGGGGACTTAGTTGCAACTAAAGTTAGTCCCGAGTCAGTCCAGACACACAGTGTGACTGCACAGTAAGGCATCTACATGTGCATTACCGTGCAGCAACTAATCAGACGTAAATTTGATACCTGCAGGTATCAGGTGCAAGTATTAAATTTACACTCACAAATTATACACTATCAAATTTGATGCAGGTATCCAATTTACACACATATCACTGCAGCGTGCCGTATCTGTTGTGCAGTACAGGTGTGGACTTGTAGACGTGAGCCCGTACTGCACAGTATTTCCATTACTGCACAGTAAATGTGCATGTGTAGATGCGTCCATTGTGCATTATCATACCATATACAGCCACAGAAAATTTCCATTTCTATCTTACCTAAAATCCACCCATCCATAAATCAGCACTAAATTGGATTTCTTAATCGAAAATAACAAACATGTTCTGTTTTGCTGTGGTTTTTATCCTTTCAGTGAATCCTGACTTATTTGTATTGGGATTAAGTAATTTTACAGCATCTGTTAAGTAATATCATCCTCTCTCATGGGGTGGGAGAAGGTGGCAAGAGAGAGAAAAACCAGCCACATTTCTGAACTCTTGGATATAAATAACTCTACACTGGCTAGATTTGGTCTGTTTATTTCTAAACTTAAACTGTAGAAAGCAACTATTGAATAGAGCATATTTTGTCTATCAACTTGCCTGTCTTTTAGCACTGAAAGCAAAATTTTACAGCCAGGCATAACAAGAAATAATAAATGCCAAATCTGACATGTTGTGTCTCAGAGCTAACATAATTATGAGTTGAGAGAGGAAGAATGATCCAGTGGAAAGAACACCAGTCTCTAGCAGCTTGGAATGAAGTCTGAGTTCAACAGCCAACTTCCTGCTTCCTCTGGAGCAACTCATTGCGTTTCTCTGTGCCTCATCTGCCTAGCCATAAAATGCGGGTAACAGCACCTTCCTGCCTGAGAGGGCTATGTGAGGATAATACAGTAATGCTCATAAGGTGTCCAGATCAGATTGGTTAAAGGTTCACAATAAGCTTTATTGTGGGTATCTTTGCTCTCTCCATCACTGGGAGAGTGGGTCAAGTCCTGCTTCAAGTTGCACCCATTGCAGTCTCATAGACACTAGCGTGACTCTAACCAGGGTCAGGTTAAACAGTGCCGAAGTTTTCAGAAAAGTTGGCTTGCTAAATGTAGGGATTTGATGCAACAGAACATTTGGAGCAGGCTGAGAGTACCACTAGCTCTGAAAGAACAGCCATGATTTGAGTCCCTCCAGAAGTACTTCAGTGTCCAACAAAGAAAAAACTTCTTGAGTAAAAGAATTTGCAACAGGATTCATCATGCATAACTCAGTATTAATCAGAACAAACAGTCTTGTTGCTGTTAACATTTCTATAAAGGTTATTAGGTAAAACTGCTGATGATTGAGGGCTGGAGCTGACTCTGATTGCAGCCAGCGGGAGTTGAATTAGGCCCTTCATTGCTTTCCAAACCTCAATTTTGATTTCTTTAGAAATTATGAGGGATTGGATGGGGCAGCATCAGGGTTGTCGATCACTGGAAATGAATGTTCTTCTCCTTTCAATCTCACATTAATACATAACTCAGTCTACTATCAAGAAAATGGTCCATGCACTCTGAAAGGCTAAATCTTAACCTAGCGATATGAGGATGGCCAAAGTTGTCTTTGTCTCATTTCTGCATCAAAGATCATGGGTTCAAAACTCACAGCAGGTCTGTGCCCGCAGACCTAATGCAGACTCCCACACACTAAGCAGTGCTATAATCCAGGCATGAATCTAGTGGTCCACTGGTCCAGGGATTTGTCTGAACCAGTGCTAAAAATCCAGTGGAACTTTTTCACTAATGAATTACTTTATCCCGTACATCCGTTATGTACAGCGTTGAATACTGTATGCTGCTATTTCTACTTGAGTGAGCAAACAATCATCTTCCCAGCCAGACTGACATCTCTTTTATTAACTCAACACCATTTTTATTAGATTAGAGGCAATAAAACATCTGAAAAGGGAGGGGGGATTTTCTTTTTATATTTTTTTAATTAATGACAGAGTATCGATCATGAAGGATGTCAATTAAATTAATGGACATAAAAGGTCTGAGATGGAGGAATGACTGCAATTTTATAGCCAGTCATAGGGAAATGTGATTGAGCACTAAATCACCAGAGCACATCCAGCCAATCAAAGGAAAGTGTGCAAGAACGCATCGTGTAATGAATCGTACCCTATCAACCCAAGGGTGCCTCAGCATGTCCTACACTGAAATATCACCTTCCAAACAGAACAGAGGACATGCCAACATGCTATGGACTGAAATATTCCCCACCAATCAAAATCCAGAATGCATTAATAGGCTATGTACTGAAATACTACCACCTACCCCCTTAAAATAAAGGGCACAGGCACATTTTCCATAAAGGGGTAGCATTGATGCAATAAGGGCAGAGCTAAGGGTGTTGGAAGTAGAATCATAGGGCATATCTACATGTCACCCTATGGTGACATTGTTACTGCGCTGTGCTTTGTGCTTTAGTACTTCTTGTTGGAAGTACTAGAGCATGAGACAGCAACTGCCCGTACTGTGCCGTATGTGCGGTGCATGGTTATTTTTAGCCATTACTTTGCTGTAAAGGCACGCTAAAGTGTGGGAGCACACTGCTATGGCAAAGTAGCTGCCAATAATGTGTAGATACAAGTAGTCACTATGTCACTGTAGTGCATCACTTCGGCAAAGTAGCACAATGTATAGATGTGCTCGTAGAAGCATAGAAAATGAAGGTTGGAAGGGACCTCAGGAGGTCACATGTAGTCCAACCTCCTGCTCCAAGCAGGACCAGCCCCAACTACATCATCCCAGCCAAGACTTTGTCTAACTGGGTCTTAAAAACCTCCAAGGATGGAGACTCCATCACCTCTCTGGGTAACCCATTCCAGTGCTTTACTACCCTCCGCGTGAAAAAATTCTTTCGAATATCCAATGTAAACGTCCCTTGCTGCAACTTGAGACTTTTGCTCCTTGTCCTGTCATCTTCCAGCACTAAGAACAGTCCAGCTCCATCCTCTTTTGAGCCCTGCTTCAGGTAGTTGAAGACTGCTATTCAGTCCCTTCAATAGGAGTCTTCAACTATCTGAAGTACATCAGCCCTCCTTAAAAAGCCAGTTTTGTTCCTTGGGAATGCTAGGAGAATCAACGCTCGGTGCCTTTAGCTTTTAGTTGTCACTATGGATGCAGGTCTACCTCAGCAAGTTCTTCTACTCTGGAATAAATGTTTAGGGCAGCAGAATCCGAGAGTTCATTCATTTAAACACTTTCACTTCAAACTTTTCTTTGCAGGTCCATGATGGGTTCCAGTAAAGAGCCAGACCTCGTACACCTAGAAGCCAAGACACCAGATGGCCGTAAGTACATTCGCTTCCAAAGAGCACTGGCATTTCTTGTATTTTGCTGTGGACTGGCTTGACATTTTGACTGCCACATGCTACCATGGAGCTACTTTTCACTGTTTCTAGCTCCACTTGCTGGACATAAGATCTCCCAGGTCCCCTGTTCCATCTGTTGATCCTGTACTCCCAGGATTGTCCCTGTTTATTCTTTCCCAGACACTGCACAACTTTCCTGTGGCTTCTTTCCTGCAGTTTTGGATTGCCTCAGGCCTTTGATTGCTCTGAGTGTGCTCATTTCAATTCCATGATGCTTTCCCCAGAAATAACTACTTTACTGCAGTGTAACAAACAGATTTGCAACATTTAAGAGTTTTTCTTTTAAATGGCATATTAAATGGACATAAAAAAATTCAAACAAACAGAGAAAAGACAGCAAACAAACCCCAGCGGGTCAAATTATGCCATCAGTTACACTGACAAATTCAGTCGTGTTATTCCACATTTATGTTGTGTCCTTGAAAGCAGAATTTAGCCCAGAAAACATTAGGAAAGGGACATTTCAAGACAACAAATTTATTTAATTTGCTTTGAATTAAAAGCGAGAGATTTTTTTTTTGGAAATGAATTTTAAAAGGGCACTGCTGAAATGAATAATATATATATGTGTGTGTATCTATAGCTATATATCTAGATCTACATATATCTATATAGATAGATATAGATAGATCTATCTATATCTATCTATCTATCAGGGCTGTGAGAAACAGCACTGTTTTGTTTCAACTTCTATTTTGGCATTTCAAAGGGACAGTGTTTCATTTCGCCATTTCACTTCATTTTGAAGCACTGTTCCATTTAATTTTGTCGAAACGGTTTCACTGTTTCGATGCGTTTCAATGTTTTGCCCATAGGCTATAATGGGGAATTATGAAAATGCCTATAACTGTCATTTATTGCCTGATTCAGAAAAAACACTGTAGGGCTGGTAGCCCCTTCTGAGGGTATGAAGCCTGCCAAGTTTCAAGGAGATAGGTGCTGGAGGTTCAGGGAAGCTCCACCTTGAACTGTTAAAAGCAAAACTCATATCACTTGCCAGCAGCTTCCTGTTATCCTGCACGCAGATCTGGGGGCCCGCACCCCTGGGAAGGCTGTGGGGTTGTGCTGGACTCCTCCCAGGTTTGCAGTCCAAGTGGTTCCACCAGCCCCATAGAGCTCAGCCTGGTGGTCGGAGGCAGCGGGAGCACAGCCCTGGCTCTCCCCTGCCTCCCACCACCGGGCTGCTTTGAAACTCGAAACATTTCGAAACTTTCAAAATGTTTTGCGTGCCCTCATTTCATTTTGAAGCTGTTTCAAAGCCTTTTCTTTCATTTTGATGTTGCCGTTTTGAGCTCGAAAAGCGTCGAAACAGCTTTGAAACAAAACACTAATTGAAATTTCACACAGACCTACTGTGCCTGTCTGTCTCTCTCTCTGTAAAATGTTCATTCCATTTAATAGCATTTTACATTATTAAAATGAGAGATTTTTCAATTTTTCAATGCCTTTACTTCTCCCTCCTCTGGCCCTCCCCCCCCCTTTTTTTTTTTTGCCCTTCTAACTCTTACTAATTCTGGATCTAGAAAATCCTGGAGGCTCTCTGGCAAATGTCAAAACATGTCAAAACTGTATTATTATCTAGTAATTTCACAGAAAGAGTTTTGAATGGAGTGGCATCATCAGCGTTGCTGGAAGCTGCAGTGAATTTGGTTCATTACTATATAATGCTATAGGGGGTTTCTACAAGGAGCTAATTTCTTGTCATGACACTTTTGAGGGTGTATTCAGTCCATGATATATCAAGAGTGTTCCTTGCTCAAAACCAGGTACCATGTTGCATTTTCTTCCAATTCATTGTTTTGGTGTAATAATAAGAATTGTCTCAGTGCAAGTAGAGCACCTGGAAACATGGGCAGTTGGAAACATGAGGAACATTTGGTAGGTAATACGAGTTCTCCATAGGAACATGGTAAGCCATCATCATCAAGCTGGAGAATATATCCCAAGCTGCTTGAATCCTCTTGCTCTAACCACTAGCTCGTCCATTCCCAAACTAAGAATCATGCCCCCAAGTGGGGCCCCATACTTACAAGTTTAATCATAAGCCCACAGAAATTCAATTCAAAATGTCTTGCATCAAAAGTGGGTTCATGAACCAGTCAGAAGTAGTATTGGGATCTACCGCACTAGACCAACCTGCCAGCCCAGCTATGATAATTATACCTCTCTGAGTAGCAAGCAAACCTTTCTACCCTGGAGGAGGTCAGTGTGCAACTGCAGTGCCTAGGGGATGGGGTTTTAATAAGCTGCATTTTTGGGCTTAGCCTAAAAGTTGCAATCTATAAATCATTTCTCTATTTTTTTTGCAAGGGTCAGATCTTTGGGAGCTAACCAAGGGTGAAAAATTCAATAAAGGGATTTAATTGGAAAAGGTATCCCTGCCAAAACAAAGGAGGGGGGAAATACCAAGCAGAAAACAGGATCTAAGCAAAAAACGGCTGACCTGTGTGCGACTAACAAGATAGTTTCATTCTTGTCCCTGTATCTTTTCCAGCAGAAACTCAGCAATACAGTAGCTGCAGCTTCGGGTGATACAGAGTAGAGATGTCACTATAGAAAGGTGTTAGCCAATCTGCTTGGCAGGGTTGTGAGAGCATTTATCATCAGCAGCCTTCACCTTGACTATCCACTGCTGGAATACCAATAGCTCTGTGTCTCTGCTTTCTGATTATGGTCTGTCTTAGTGTTTTTATTTATTGCATTTATGTACATAATGGAAAAGGTTTACAAGGGGAAAAAATAAAAGTCTCTCAGCTCATGTAAATCTGTATCATGTCACTGATGTCAGTAGACCAATGTTGATTTACATCAGCTGAGGATCTGGCCTTCAGTTTCATACTGTGCATAATCCGGTCCAATGCATGAAGTGAGGACCCCTCAAAATGGAAGGAGACAGATCATTGGGTCCTTTGACTCTGGGAAGTGCTTTTGTCTGTGATCTTTGTTATTTAACGTTATGGACTCTGTGCTGTCCAGTGCTTGTCATGGAGACAAGGAAAGAGGGTGAGCAAATTAATGAATAATCTAAATATGGGGAATTTTGTGAGTTGGTTGGGGGGCATGATTTATATAGAGGCTTAACTGATCTAATTTACATTTTAAATATGGTTGATTAAATTACATAGAGCACCAATGAGTACAACATTTTGGAGCTACTGTCTAAAATCCAAGTAAATACAAAGTGATGTGTGTATTTAATTAGTTCTCCTCAAGGGTTGAAGTCCACTCTAGACCAAACTGTGCCTAAGAGCACAGAAGCAATTGCTGTGTTTCCAGTTGGAAGAAATTCATATAGACCTTATCTTATATTTCCATTTGCTTGCTTTGTCTCCCGTGTTCCACCGAGTTTGGCATGAAATCAGAATCTCACCAACAGAATAAGCTAGCAGAAACCACACGTTTTTGCCTGTTTGCAGGTCAAAGCCAACAGTTAATTTTTCTCAGTCTTGAACATCATCATAAGTCATTTTCTGTAACTGCAGGGCAAGGCACAAATGTGTTGATATATTGTTTGAAGCTCAATCCACATTTGCTCAAAATTCAACTACTGTTCCCTTGAAGGGTCCACAAGCTTTGCAGTCCAGACACAAGATATTGGTGTAGCTTGCATTGGCTTTATATACCAGTTAACTTACACTGGTTAATTCAAGTGAGCAGATAACCAACTCTCCTGGGGTAGCTGGGGTTGTAGGCTCAATTACAGAGATTTGCCACAAGAAGATGCAGAAGCCAGGAGTACCCTGTTCCCATTGGGAGCATCCCAATGAGCTACTCCAAGATGAACAAGGTTATTTGGGTAGAGGTGCTATCTTTTATTAGACCAACTAAATAGTTGGAAAAATTGTTCTTTGCAAGCTTTTGGACACAAACATCCTTCTTCAGCATAGGGAAAGTCTGTTGGTGTTTTGTGCTCTCTCCTGGGTAGAATAGAAGCCAAAATTCAGGTCTATGAAAATGCAAATCTGTGGCAGTGAGGATGAAAGGGATGGGAGACAATAGGATTGAGACAGGTCAGGTGGGGAAGGGAAATGTTGAACTGATGATACAATGCAGCTGGTAAAATGCAGACAGGTTACCTGGGGTTATCATGTGTCAGGCAGGTTGTGCACCATAAATCCAATGTCTGTATTTAGTCCATGATTTTTTGTATTCAGTAAATTTATGAAGTTCATAGGGTCGTCTACGATAGGTGTTTTGTAAATTCCCTTTGAGGATTAGAACTGAGAGATTGGAGGGAAAGTGGTCTTCTGAGAAGTGCGTGCCCACAGGTAATTGGGTATTTTTGTCTTTGATAGATTGCCTGAAAGCTTGCAAAGACCATTTTTTTCCAACTATATAATTGGTCTAATAAAAGATATCACACATCTGCCCAAAGAACCGTGTCTGCCTATGTCCTTAGACCAACACGGCTACAACCAACAACTCCAAGATAAAAGCAGACGTATGAAACCTACACTGATGTCAGCTTACACTGGTGTAGCTTTACCCCTGGTTTTGCATATGTGCACTCACACTGCTGTAGCTTATTACAACCCAGTGCAAAGACCATACAATACTCTAAGCAAGGAATGAACATACAGTGTAAGGGCAGGTTACACCAGTGTGTCGTGTGTCGTGTGTCCAGTCATTAGGGGATCTTGGCTGGACTTTAAGTTCGTAAAGAGCAGAGAAACCAGCTAGAACAGACAAACCAGCTAAGATTTTTAACTAACGGCTCATGGAGTTCTAGTTAGGGAGAGTCAGGTGATAGGGCAGTTGTCCAGGCACCTGGAATAGGCACCTATGCTTTCTATACAGATACTCCAAAATGGGACTGGAGCAAGGAAATGCACCACATGGAAGGGAATCCTTCAGTCCCTCCTCTTTGGGGTTTAGACATCTCTGTTCATTTAGGATCCAGAGCCCAGAACCCCTCTTTGGCAAATACAGCCCTCTCCTGAAAGCAAACCTTTGTCTTTTAAGACGATGGCAGTGGCCTGGTAGTAGCATGTATCTCTGTACCAGTGGTTCTCAGCCTCTGCAGAGTCATAGATTCATAGATTCATAGATGTTAGGGTCGGAAGGGACCTCAATAGATCATCGAGTCCGACCCCCTGCATAAGCAGGAAAGAGTGCTGGGTCTAGATGACCCCAGCTAGATACTCGTCTAACCTCCTCTTGAAGACCCCCGTGGCAGGGGAGAGCACCACCTCGCTTGGGAGCCCGTTCCAGACCTTGGCCACTCGAACTGTGAAGAAGTTCTTCCTAATGTCCATTCTAAATCTGCTCTCTGCTAGCTTGTGGCCATTATTTCTTGTAACCCCCGGGGGCGCCTTGGTGAATAAATACTCACCAATTCCCTTCTGTGCCCCCGTGATGAACTTAAAGGCAGCCACAAGGTCGCCTCTCAACCTTCTCTTGCGGAGGCTGAAAAGGTCCAGTTTCTCTAGTCTCTCCTCGTAGGGCTTGGTCTGCAGGCCCTTGACCATATGAGTTGCCCTTCTCTGGACCCTCTCCAGGTTATCCGCATCCTTCTTGAAGTGTGGCGCCCAGAATTGCACGCAGTACTCCAACTGCGGTCTGACCAGCGCCCTATAGAGGGGAAGTATCACCTCCCTGGACCTATTCGTCATGCATCTGCTGATGCACGATAAAGTGCCATTGGCTTTTCTGATGGCTTCGTCACACTGCCGGCTCATGTTCATCTTGGAGTCCACTAGGACTCCAAGATCCCTTTCCACCTCCGTGCCACCCAGCAGGTCATTCCCTAGGCTGTAGGTGTGCTGGACATTTTTCCTCCCTAGGTGCAGCACTTTGCATTTCTCCTTGTTGAACTGCATCCTGTTGTTTTCTGCCCACTTGTCCAACCTGTCCAGGTCTGCCTGCAGCTGTTCCCTGCCCTCCGGCGTGTCCACTTCTCCCCATAGCTTTGTGTCATCTGCAAACTTGGACAGAGTACATTTGACTCCCTCGTCCAAGTCGCTGATGAAGACGTTAAAGAGTATCGGTCCAAGGACCGAGCCCTGCGGGACCCCACTGCCCACACCCTTCCAGGTCGAGACCGACCCATCTACCACGACTCTTTGGGTGCGACCCTCTAGCCAATTCGCCACCCACCGGACTGTGCAGTCATCCACATCACAGCCTCTTAGTTTGTTCACCAGTATGGGGTGGGATACCGTATCGAAGGCCTTCCTGAAGTCTAAGTATACGACATCCACCCCTAAAGTCAGAGTCAGAGCACCCACCGTAACTGTTATGCTGCCTCACCTTACCTCAGTGGGTCTCAACCAGGGTGCTGCTGCCACGGCCAGGTAAAAGTGCCCCATTCACCTTGTGCACATCCAGACCGTGTGTGCATGTTTCTGCCTGCATTAGAGTTACTGGATAAACCTAAAGCAGAGAGGAGCACTCGCTCTTGCTGCAGCCTTTCCCCATCCAACCCCTCCATTCTCCTCCTGCAAACAGAGGCACACGGGACAGCTTCATCCGCCTCCATTTCCAGGAGACACGTGCCCGGTCAGGCCAGGAAGGGCTGCAGCAAAAGCGGCCGTGCTGCTTGTCTGCTCTAGGATGATCAGCTAACCCTCATGGAGGCAGGAGCATGCAATCAATGCTGCAGCCTTTCCTGGGCTGGCTGCGTACCGGGTACCTGGGGCACTTTTACAGGGCGGTGGGGTGCCCACACCTCAGCACCCCTGAAAGGGTCTCACAGTATCCCTGTTGAGAATCACTGCTCAGTCTAACAGCCCAGAGCACAAGGGAGAGTATGACTCTAAGCCTGTGGACTGAGCATTTGCCTGGGTGCAGGGAGTCTTCCTCCTAAACAACAAGAGGTGCTGGCAGCATTGCCTTTCTCCCCTTCAAGCCCCTGTCATTGCCCCCAGTACTTAGCCACTGAGCTATATGAGCACCGTGCCCCCAAGCACTGACTCGCTAGTGCCTGAGCCAGCGTACTCCGATTTCTGTCAGCATCCTTTACCCAGTGTTGGAGCAGGCTCCAAGTGAACAGTCAGCTTCCCATTGTCTGGAGCGATTGTCGAAAGGGTTATGCTTCATGAGCAGAGCAGGCTTACACCTTGTTCTACAAGAGCAAGGATTAAACAGGCATTTCCCCATTGTGCTCTACGAATCTCACTCTGCCTGCCTTCAAATAAACACAGGCAGGATTTGCAAGGGCTTAATCCTGCCATCCTGACACCCCGGCAGCAGGAGGAGCTGGGAGATTTGGGGCAGAGAAATAGCTGGAAGGCAAGCAAAGAGAAAGTCTCCAGAGACACGAGGATGGGAGAACTACTAGGTGAACTTGCCAGGCCTTTTTTTTTTTTTTTTTTCCGCAGATTCCTTCTTGCAATGCATTATCCAGTTCAGTTTTAAAAGTCAGGAATCTCATGCTCTAAACTAAATGCAAAATGGTCCATTTTCCATGGTGACCCTCCCCAAGAATAGTGTGTTAACCCCTTTATGACTTCTCAGTGGAAGCACCAGCAGGGATGCTGCTTTTCTGTCACTCCTCCCCTCTTACTCCCATGTGCAATTTTATTTAGGTGATCAACTTAGTTACAAAATCCGTTTTGGGAAGCTTGATGTGCACTTTTTAAGGAAAGTGACCCCGATTTCGGTCCCTGTAACAGGAATCCTTTATTTCTGCTCTTCTTCATCACAAAGTCATTTTGGTATGTCCAATGCCAAACTCCTCTCCCCCCTCCACGTTGAGATTGGCTTTAAAAAAATCATGCAATGTGTTAAAAAAACTATTTGAATATTATAAACAATATTGTTATTTCTTTAGGAATACTGCACTCTGCATTAGTGGATGGGCTTGGACTCTGAAGTCCCTTCCCACCCTGTAAGTTTATGAAAATACCATCTTGCCATCTTCTCTTTGGTGTCATAGCCTTTAGGGTTTAGTTTTTCATGTTGTTCTTTGCAAGAGCAAGGGTCAGACATGTGCCTCTCTTTAAATTGAAGCTTTACTTTCACCTGATTATATGAATAGACGAATTGGCACTGTAAGAAAAGCTCCAAATAATATACTGAGAAATGAAGTGCCCCGGGGTTAATCTTCTTGCTCTGCCCCTGACTTTCTCTGTGACCTTGGGCAATTTCCTTTGCCTGTCTTTGTCCTAGTCCCTGTGCAGCGAGGATGCTGCCACCGCCCTATCTCTGAGGGTGTTGTGAGAAGGACTGGATTGCAGGTTGTGAGAGGCTGTAGCGCTCGGACCCATAAAAAGACCAAAAATAGATAAAAATCTAAAGTTTGGGGTTTTTTTGGTGCTACAGGTTCAGGGTATGTTTAAATCGGGGGTATTTTAGTTGGCTGGTTTGGAATGAACCCCCCGCACAACGTTGCATCCCAAATGCGCAGCATTAACTCCTCTGGCCTTTATAATACATATGGTTTGTACTTCTGCTTTGAATGACAGCCCAGGAGCTATAGGATCAGGCAAGCCACATTCTGCTCCCTGTTTTCCCACCTGGTCATTGCGTGGCCTTGAGTAAGTCTGTCTGGGCAATGTGATTTATCTGATCAAGCACCCCAGTGCATCCTGGGACACCCAAGTGGATGTGAATGAGAGTGTGGGAGCTTCCCCCTCACCCTCAGATGCAAAGTTAATGCCGTTAGGGTAAACTCTCGTCTCAAAACCTCATCACTTGGTTGCAGAGAAGAGAGAGATGAATGCCTGCAGTTCATTTGAATACTAATACAGTCCCTGCAGGCAAAGCAGTAAATTGGCCTACTAGAATAAAACACTTCCACTGGAAGTTCACTCCTAAGTAGCTCAGCGATCATTTACATAGCTAAAGTTTGGAAGACCAGCCCTTGATATGGGTGGGTGTGTGACAGAGACATTTATTTGGCTGGATATCAATTGATCATCTACCGGAGCAAGAAAGGGAAGGGGGAGAAAAAGCAAAACAGCAGTGATGCGGTGGCAGAAAATTCTGGCCTGTCGGTATTTAACGAGCATTTCTGTCTATTTTGCTTTTTCCTCTGGTGCATTGATTTGCATATTGATTTTTTAAAAAAAATTAAATGTAATTTTGCTGCTCTCTCATCACACGGAGGGCTAGGTCGTTAGTGGGTGTTGATCGTTATGTTATGCTGCTTTGCAGCAGCTAGAAATCTGGCCTGGAGTTTTTAATGACCGGGTTTCGCTCCTCTGTTCTTCCATGCGGTGCATTGATAGGAAGTGCAGAAGAGTCGATGCTCTGGAAGAGACCGGTATATGGCAAAAGAAGTCCGGTCTCACGGAGGACAAGACTGAGGTTGCCCCATCTACTCGAGTCTGCCGATGTGATATAGAGTCAGATGTTGACCCATCAGGCTGCTGTGGAGTCAGCCCTGGCACCTGCCCTTGGACCCTTTAAAAGCCAAAAGCTCAAAAGTAACAGCTGGGGATGAACCTGGAGCGGCCTCAATGATGAACTCCCTGCTTTGGGGTGCATCAGCACTCAAGTGGGCAAGACATGGGTGGGACGTGCTCCATCCCATCCTCCCTGAGACCTGCTGCTGTCACAATAGAGACAAGCCCAAATAACCCCATGTGCATGGCTGCTGACGGTTGCCAGTGCTTCCAAAGACCCCCTTAGTGCCCTACATAGGTTGCCATGGAGAAGACAAGAGGAAATTTCTTTCTGACCGTCAGCTTTTGCCCTGCACAATGCCTATTGTTAGTGTTTCTAATGGTATCCTGCCTGTTGAAACTGCAAGTAGCAGTCTCATTTGTTGAATGAAGAAATGCTAGCGTCGATATACAATACAACAGTGGAGCCATGGGGATAAAATCAGGTTAGTGAGATGTCATGGCAGAGGCAACTGGATTCTAGCTTGCAATTCCCTCGAAGAGTGCTCTACGGGGCTCAGCGTGGGCAGGCTTTACTGTAATGCATTCTTGTAAATACTTCCCTATAGTAGGATATCTTGTATGCCCTTTTCTCCTTCAAGGCAATGAGGCAGGGGGATAGCAGGAGAGGGAGAAGGTCCCAGGGTAGATGAGGAGAAAAGAAATGGTTGCAAGGAGGAGAAAGTAAAGTCCAAATGAGGACAGGGGATTGGAAAGACACAATAAGGACTGTTGTGCCGTTGGAGAGAGCCGGCACTCGGATACCCCTCTGCTTTCAAAGATGAAAATGCTCCCTCCTTCCCCAGACTGGAAAGAAGGAGTTCCCAGAGGTGAGGATGCTACGGATCACGTGGGAAGCCAGGGACGGAGAAGAGCCGGGGTCTCCAAGCAAGCGCCCCTCGTGAAGCCATGCGAGGTCTCAGGAGAGGGAGATTGAATGAGGTTGCTTCTTGGGGAGTCCTGGGGAAGCCTCCCCTCTCCAACAGGGTGCTTGATCCTTGTGTGAAATGAATATACCTCCCCTGCCCACCCCAAAGGGACTGGCTGCCTACTCCGCTGCATCACGAGTCTACGTTCACATGTTGCGGACTGCCGAGTGCTTTCCTGCTATCCAGCCACCGGATCCAACCTCCGATGAAATCCATGGATGCTGATCTACTAATTTCCATGGGCATTGGAGGTATAGATAAGTAGGGCTGGAAGGGCCCTCGGGAAGCTGTCTAGTTCAGCTGCCTGCTCAAGGCAGAAGCATTCCTGTCTAAACCATCCCAGACAAGTGTCTGTCTAGACAGCTCGTAGACAACCTTTCCTGGCACTCTGTTCCAGCCCTTAGCTGCCTTCATGGTTGGAAAAAATGTCAAAAAGGTCAGGAAAAAAGACCGTTTTAGACTGGACATAAGGAAAAGATTTCTTTACCGTCCAAGATAGACTCCCCCCCACCCAGAAGTGGTGCAAGCACCTACTCTCAATACCTTTAAGAAACGCTAGGATGCTGATCTTGCTGGGGTGATCTGACCCCAGCTGACTTCCTGCCCCTTGGGCAGGGGTCTGGGCCCGATGATCTCACGAGGTCCCTTCCAGCCCTAATGTCTATGACATCTATGAAAATCCTTCCTAATTAGGAATCAGGTATCCAGAACTGAAGTATAAACCCAAGGAATACCCTACAGCAGGGTGTCCCACTGACTTTTGGGGGCCATTTTCTGAATGGGGTTTAACTCTCTCTCTGCATTGGTAGGCTGGAGCTCCGATAACATCCCTCCAGGAACGTCCCCCTTCCCCGTTCTTGAACCACCAGCACACCACTGAGAATAAATGCACCTCCCATCCATACAGCCCTTGAGCCGGCCAGAAAGAATTGATCCAGCTCAGCAAACTTCTTCCTTGGCTCTTGAATGCAGATTCTGCGCAACAGCAATAGTTCACGCGTCCCCTTGACCTCAACGGCTTATCTTCTTGGGTTTCTCTCATGGGACATCTCTTCTGTCCTGACCTTTCACAAGGTTTCTTGCACCTTCTTTAGTACTGGGCCGCTCTAAGGAGAGGATCCTTAACTAGATAGAGTCTTTCACACTCTTCTGGGCACTGGCCTGATGAAAGATGGCAACTGCTATGTTCTTCTCTCTAGGCACAACCTGGCCTTGTTGTTATTGTATATTAAAAGCAGCAGCTGTTGTTGGAGGTAAGGATGCTAGAAATGAGAAGCATAATGTCCTAATTACCTATGGCAGGGAAAACATCTGTGTGGGAAAAGTAATGAAATTAATTCCAGAGCTTAGCAACTGAATACATTAATTGACATTAATTAATGCTAAATTGCAAGGCACTTCCTATGGAATCATATAAAAGTCCCCAGGAATTGAATGCCAAAAGAAATCAGCGTGTTAATGTTCACACAGTGAAGCCCCAGGAAAGAGAAGAGATTGGCCTTTTGCATGAAGCTCAGTGTTTCCTTTATTTTCAGTTTCCAAAGCAGAAAAGAGTTTTGCTGCAGTAAAAAAACCCGAGACTGCATCTCAGGATTTAGCCTGACGATCACGGGCATTTAGCGTAAGTAATGACTCTGAGGTTTGGCCCGTTATGGACCTCTAGGAGCATTTGGCAGTGGGAAGCATTTAGTTTTCCCCTGTCAAATCTGACAGCTGCACCTACAGCCAAGCCAGCCCGGGGTGTGCATTGTTTGGAACCAGAGAGCATGCACGATCGCTGCTGTGCCGCACCGCACGGTCATGGCAAGGCAGAGGGATTGCAACCGATCACCGAGGCCACCCTCCTGCACTGAGGCAGGTTGAATACCCATAGATCAGGGGTGCTCAACACCTAGCCTGTGAGTCAGATCTGGCTCCTGGCACCATGTCATCTGGCCCCGCGTGCATGACCTGACCCTAGTGCACAGGGCAAGGCAGAAGCAGCACGAGGCCCTTGGAGCCCAGTCCCCACGTGGGGAGAGGCAATGCGGGACCCCTGGAGCCCCATCCTCACATGTGGGACTGGTGGGCACTGCTGATGTAGACCATCCCAGGTGGATATTTGTCTACCCCATTCTCTCTCTCTCTCTAGTATAATTTCTCCATGCAACTTCTTCAAGATTTACACTGCCCAGGTAGTGTCTGTATACCAGGGGTGTCAAATATACAGCTCACAGGCTAGATGCAGCCCCTGAAGCCATAGGATCCAGCCCCTGGGATGCTGGACTGACTCCATGTGCCACCTACCAACCCAGTGCTGCATATGACGTGCGGGCTGCATGCCATCTGCAGACAGAGCCATCTGCAGTGCTGGGTCCAGCTCACACTTGTGCCAGCCCTGCACAGAAAGCTCTGTGACCAGTATGTGATGCACACAGCATGCTGGGCTGGACTGGCTGTACATGCTACAGAGCCAGCACAGGGTGCACAGGCTGGACCTGATGCTGTAGGTAGCACAGGGGGTTGGTCCAGTTTGCATCCTGGCCCCACTGCACCATGTGTAGCACCAGGTCCAGCTCATGCACCACTGGCAGCATGTACTCCATGCCAGCCTCGAGGTCCAGTGCACGCTTGACCTGTCCATGTGGGTGGCTGCACAGGGGATGGGGTCCAGTCAGACTCACAGACTGGCCCAGTGATGCTCTGAGCCAGAAGAGTTTCACACTTCTGCTCTATGCCCTTGGATAGGGAGAACAAGTTCACTCAAGGGGCAGAAGGACTCCTGAGTCTTGTAACCCATTACCTCCAAGAGAGTTTGTGAGCAAAGCTGAGGAGTAAAGAATGGGTGGCCTGGAAATTGAGGTTCTGTTCCCAAAAACGCTCTTGTCATGGGCATTGTTCTTGTTCCTGAAAGGAAGCACAGTCTTTGGCAGCATGGGTATATCGATGCTAATGGCTCAGTTTGGGCTTGGGGAGGAATGTTCCCCCACCTGCAGTATATATTGCCTTTTTTCTCTCTCTTCTTTCTCTGTGACTTTCAGGGTAGCCCTCAGATTTATGTCACACGATCAGTGACTGTAAGGGAGGAAGGCCCCAACCTCGGTGCAGATTCTCTTCCATCTTCCCTTTTAATTTTTTTCACTTTACCCGGACTATGCAGAAATGACCCTGAGGTTTCTCAACTTCATTAGGATGAGACTGTTAATGTGTATGCATGTCTCCGATTGCCCCCTGGTGGCTGACTGAAAGAAAATCATCTTACCGAGAGCGAAACCGTTCTCCGATCAAGATGAATGGATTATTTTAATTAACGGTCTGTAATAAGGTTCAGAACCACAAAGCATTCTACACTTTACTGATGATACTACTTGCATTTTACACGTTCAAAGTGCCTTGCAAAGGCAGGGCCAAATTCATTCCTCCTTTAACTTCACCCGGGCACACAGATTTGCTATTCTGCGTGTCTGCCTTTTAAGCAGAAGTCAACCTCCTTTGGGGGGAAAAAAGGGAAAAGACATTTTAAATGATGGATTTAATTAGATAAAGATTAAATGGGCACCGATGAAATCCCAGCTATTTCAATTTCAATGAAAAATGTTCTGTTTCTCTGATCAGAGGGATGTAATTATACCAGGCAAGGGGCCGTGCTACTCCAAAGAGGAAGACTATTAGATGTAGCACCAAGATGAAATACCATTTAGAGGTTCTGTCATGCCAATGTTGATGCTAAAATGCTAAAATTTTCCTTGCTGGAAATGAGCTTTGCCCTCAAACGAGCCACAGCTGCTTAACTGAGCTAAATATGAAACAGAGAGCCTGATTCTCCATTCTGGTTAAAGTACCCTCCTACAGTGCCATAATTTGTGGGGGTGGTAGGCAGGGCAGGGCATGTGATAATCACTCCAAACCAAGAGTTACTGGGCCCTGTGTTTTGCCATTCAATAGCAAGGCAGTTATAGTCACTTCAGGAGCTGCAAAGTCCAAAAGAATTTAGGGTCTTTCAGGACCGCCTTTTACTCCCTCCGTTACTGCGACAGGTCCTGCTTCTGCATGGGCTCAAGGACAGATTTAAGTTCAAGCCAATGAATAGATTCGTTGAACCCAGAGATTATAGTCGTGTGTGTAAGGTTAAGAGTGAGGCTAAGTATTTACAGGTGCAGAGGCAGAGGTATTACACACTGCTGAGCAGAAACACTACCTCCAGGGCCATCGTAAAGCAGAGTATCGTCTCATGCGATTGAACCACTTCTGCCGGCTGGACATAGAGCAGAATGGCCATGATACTTTGGCTCTTATCTTAAGGTGCCTGCAAAAGCTGAGCAGTCCTGCCATTGCTGGGGATGTGGAAGCCAAAGGGCAAAGAACTGGGCATTGGTTTGGGGGCCTTCCAGCCTTTCCATCTCTATTGTCTGCACAGGCTAAAATGGCCAAGGCTGCCTGGGATAGACCTGGGGTCTACACTCCCCTAGCAGTCCTGGAGTGCTAGAATGGCACTTTGAGGCCTGAAATGCAAGAAAGTATATGAGAGACTTTAGGTCTGTCCTCCTCACTCTGGGGACCTGATTGGCCTACTGCTGGTCCCAAGAGGGACAGAGTAAAGGGTATGATAGGGCTAGCGTTGCATACAAACACAGCCATGCTGTGTGCTTCTCACCCATGGCTGAAAATATGGCTCCATCTTCCCCTAAACCACATATTTCATTCTTTAATTTAGATTCATTTCCATTATTAATTGTAAGTTCATTGCGGGGCAAGGGCTGTGCTGTGGTTTGTACAGAGCCTAGTGCACTGGGGTCTCATTTTGGGATCTGGGCTTTTGGGCATGTTTGCAATACTAAAGGACAATCGCTGGCCTCCAGCGCTCTGGTTGGGCATGTTTTAATATCATTTGAAACAAAAATCAAACAAAACGTCAGATCAGGTTGGGGAGAAGGAAGGTGGGAATATGGCATCGGATGCAGTGGGGTAAAGAGAGTCTGCTGATCACCTTCCTTGTACTGACTTTTATCCTTGTGCTTGCAGATGCTCAATACATCACCTGCCGGGTGCAGAATTGCACGGAAGCCACCCGGAGCAAGCCGTTCCCAGGCTACATTGACCCCAACTCCCTGATTGTCCAGGATGATTATGTGTTTGTTCAGGTGCGCATCATCCACTTCTCTTATTGAGCCAAAACGATTCTCTCTCACTCCCCTTTTATGAGTATAGAAGTTACAACACACATGCAGTCAGCCTGACAACCCTGAGTCCCTGTAAGTAGTGCTGGGAAGAGCATCAGCCCATCTGAATGCTAATTGGTTCCTTCTAACTCTGCCTCAAGTATCCTATCAACATGGGGTCATGGAGGTCCTGCCTGAAGCATCTAGGATATACACTGGAGTCATCCGCATTGGCAATCAGGCAGCCTCATCACGCGTTCCAGGAGGTGCTCCTATGACATCAGGCTGCAAGCTGGCGTGTCCTTCGCTCACTCTCAGAAGTGCAGGAGACCAATCAAGGCTTTTATTGAGAGAGGAGGAGAGGGAGAGGGAGATGGAAGGAAGGGCTGGGGGATTAATCAGCCATTATTGTCATGCCTCCACCACGGAGATTGTGAGAAAGATGGAGATGAGCTGTATTTGCCCAAGCTCTGTTCCAGGTGAGAGCCTGAGAATGCATCCAAACTGCTGCGGTTTGCTTTACCCTGTTGCTGCTGTCCGTTCAGTAACAGAGCTAGGGAAAACAGTGCAGAGGAGCTAGGAACAATCTGCATGTCCAAGATTTAATATTTCTGGCTTGCTTAAGTGGAGGCGTTGTCTTTTTCAGGGTCTGCCTGTGTACTACTCAGATTAACTGTGATAATTAGCTCAGGCTGACTAATGCAATCAGATGCCACGTCCAGGCAAGAGTGGATGTTTGGTTCCCCGGGGACAACTAGTGGCAATGCACCTTGTGCCGCCGCTCGTTGTCCCTGGGGAACACCTGTGCCACACGCCCTCTGGCATGTGGCAGGTTACCCCGAGTGGGGTAGGGCAGGCTGAGGCCAAAAAAAACCCCTATGCTGCTCCTTGCATCACAGCTGAATGCGTGATATGTGGCATCACAGACATGTCTGGACATGGCCATAAATACATTCTGGCCATGCCATAAATGTTTGGCCATGCTCACTTGGACATGACCATAAATACTATTTAATTGCATACACTGACTTTTGTTGCAGGATGTAAGCATGTGTGATTTGGCCCAAGTATAAATGCACATTGGTGTGGTGTCTAGACTACCATTTACAATTGTGTTAGCTTTCATGAAAGCAGAGCCAGAAACAATAGCCTAAACCAGGGTGCCACAGCGCCCTAGGGCACTGTGAGATCCTATAAGGATGCTGTGGGATGCCATGTAATATTAACACTGTTAGGTGTGCAAATTCCTGTTCTTGGCCTCCAGCACTCTATTTTAAAATCATCTGGAATAAAATAAAACAAATGGACAAGAGACTTCAAGTACAAATCCAAAGTGTCAAAAACCTTCCGACTTGTTTTGGTCTTTCTGAGTCCTTTGCAACAGGAATTGCTCCATTTTTTGTTTCAGTAGTCAAGAAACAAGTGAAAGCTAAGAACTGGCATTTTCCAACGGTTGCCTTAAGGTTCAGAACCACGGGTCTAGAGTTCCACTAATTTCAAATTGGATAGTGGTAGTAGCAATATGGCTGACTCAATACTTAAAGATCTTCTATTAATGCGGTAGCTTCAGTATCGTTGTATAAGCACCGAGATGCTGGAGGTGACTTCTCTTTGATGTTCTGTGATATATATGGTAACAAAAATCGTGTTAATCCTACTGCTTTTTTCAAGATTTCATTCTGAGTAATTACTTTTTAACTTCTTAGCTAAGTCTTCTGTTTCACTATGTTTCATTTCCGTTCTTAGGCCATTGTGCTTGTTTTATAGGCAGTTAAATATAGGCTTCATTCCATCCCAGAGGTAGCTGCATTTCAATTAAGAAGGGAAATATTCCCTCTAAGTTTGCCCTTAGCCTCCAGGAGCATTGCGAGGCTTAATTTGTTAATGACTGTGATGTGCTTTGAGATCGGAACGGCAAAATAGAAAGGGCTTAGATGTAGCGTGTCTTACTTAGCCATTGAAATGGTATCCTCTAAAATCTAAGTGGTTGAACTCTCCGGATGCCTGAAAGACGAACAGAATTAATTGCCCATTAGAAGTAATCTTCATTTACAGAAATGAAGAATTTCAAATATATTTGCTTGTAGGGTTTTTTTTTTTTGTCTTCAGTTTGAGCTGGCAATCAGTTAATTATGGATGGAAGTTATATGAGATGATTTCTTTTTTCTTAATCTATTACGCATTTAACCTCTGTGTACAATTCATTTTGAATAACTAACGATAGAGCATTTTAAAACACCCACGATGGCAAAACAACTTGGTTGAAACTGTACTTAAAGCAATTAAGGCAAACTTCTGCATAAGGGATCTCTTAAAATTGCCATTCTTTACATTGACATTAACACCTTTCATCGAAGGATTTCAAAGTACTTCACAAACATCGATTAAACTTCACAACATTACGGCGAGCCAGATAATGTTATCAGACCCTTTTTACAGGTGAGAAAAAAAAAAAGAAACATGCCACATTCAATTCCAGGTTTTTCGAGGCAATTCCATGTATATTTAGGCATCTAAATAAAAGGCTAGGTTTTCAGTTCCCGTTGGCTCGGATCGTCTGAAAATCCTTAAGGATAACGGCTTATGCAATGCCACATAGCAAATCTGCAACAGGGCTGGAGATGGAATCCAGGAATCCCAACCCACTAATCTGCAAAAAATGAGGACCCCAATGTACCGTGGTAGTCAGCAATATGTCTGTAAGATTGGGGGAGGAAATTTTGGCCTTCTGGAAATCAGTAGTTTTGCCTTCCTCTGGCCATCACCAGAATGTTGCCCTTTTTCTTTACTTACAAACATTAGGCCCAACACTTACTCTGACAATCTCAGCCGCTGACAGCTTGATGGATGGGTGTTTTTTTTCCCCACCTATTACTGTGCTGCAGTTTTAAACTACCACCAACATGGTTGCATTTGCCTTTCCATCTTGCCTGACACTTTCTCTCTGCTTTAAAGGAAAACAATCCTGATTATAAAATTCTCTTTTCTATTGCAGTTAACATCAGGAGGACGGCCACATTATTATGTGTCCTATAGGCGAAACGCGTTTGCACAGATGAAGCTGCCAAAATATTCTTTGCCCAAGGTATATCATTATTGCTGATTTATTCACATACACACGCACACGCATATCACAATCCATTCAGAGGGTACCGCTGCCTAGCAGTAACGACAGAATGAGCTTTAATTACCGAAAACATGGCTTTTTTTTAAAGAACATTGCAAGAAGAAAAGAACCTACGGTGATGTCAGCTTTTCAGCTCGTCAAGGACATCAGCATGAAATGTAAATTGATGCTCAGGTCCATGTAAATTACCATTTCATTTTAATCAGTTAACAGCATTTGGGGTGCTTTTTGTCTTAAAACTGTACCCCCCTCCCCTTTGCGTGGGTCACTTTTTGTGTTTTGCCTCATTAGTGGATTTTAATGGGAGCCAAGCAAAGCAATGCTGTGTGTGTCTGCTCCATATCTTCCCTAATTAAGAACAATGGAGAATTAGCATTGGAGCTTGAAAGAATATCATTGCCTCATGGAGCTCAGCTTATAAGAGGCCTATCTAAAATGTGTCAGTCAGGGGGAAAAAATGAAGAAATGAATGTTTTGCCGCCAGGCTTCAAGCAGCTCCTTAAACAAAAGAGAAAATCGCCCTTTAGGGCTGTTTTCTTTCTTGGTGGAATGTCCTCCTTCTGATTAGGATTCAAGACCACTAGGTAGACCTCCTTTTTAACTTTTGAGGTCATGTTATGGATGTCTGGTGCTTAGGGGACTATCAGGCCCAGTATTGTGGTAAAGATGCAAAGGGGCAGTGAAAATCTGGGTGCAGCTCTTTCATTGTGACCGAGTGCGTGTGGCTTTTTTCCATGCAGCCCTACTCAGGCATACCATTTCCTTGATCTCTGAGATGTGGGGGGAAGGTTTTCAAAAGGAATTATGTCACTTCAGGAAGACAGAAGTGCAGCTTCCGGGTCTAACTCATGGCGCTTTACATAAAGCGGCATGAGTTAGACCGATCCTCTCAACCCGACAGATATTATCAGATTGAGCTCCAATTTGGAGCTGATCTAGGGAGAGAGGCTATGTCTCTGCAGCCTCTTCCCCTAGCTCTACTCTCCCTCCCTCCAGCTCCCATGCTGACATAGGATGGGAGGGGAAAAAGGTAGGAGAGGGAGATCCGTTCTGGAGTCTCCCGAGCTGTGATGGGGGTGGGGCAGATTGGAGCCCCCCACGTGAAGGGGGCCTGAATCCACCCACTGCACCCTCCACTCCCTTCCCCCTCTCCCATTGTGAAAACTGTGCCGCTTGCAGCTGATCCTTGCAAGCACAGACAGAAGTTAATGAAGGCACTCCACTTTGGAGTGCCTTCACCTGAACTTTCATGCAATACGGGTTCAGATTTTCAGCCCCTTTAAAGTGCTCTGCAGCCATGCACTTGTGTTTGGTCACTTCTGTAGAGTGATTTCAGGGGCCAGATCTGGCAAAAATTGTCATTTCTGTCTGTGTCTTTCTATATTATCTTCTGGGGTTACTGCCAGAATCCCATTCCCCCTGGTGTAGGGGGACCACAGTTAGTTATCAGCATTAGTTTATACAACCACATCTTGCAGTGTAGTGGGGTGGAAGCCTTGTATCACCCTTTGGCAAAACTCTGTCACTTGATGCACGGCTCAAATCCGTGCAGCACCTAAAATCACCAGTCACTTTTGAACATCTGAGCCAAAGGGCTCCTTGTACAAAAAGAAAACACTGTCATTCAGAAGCAAGAAAGATGCACCCTGTCAATTCAAGACAGACTTAAAACAGCTGCTTGCTTCAAATAGCCTTTCAACAGTAAATGAAACCTTTTGTGGGCCAATTCTTATGAGACCTGTGTAATGTTATCATAAGACCTGTTCAATAGGGTGCTGAAATCACCTCTTGGAAGGAATGCAGACCCTGAAGGATGAGACTATTTGTAACCCCTCTAGGTTGAGACTGTTTTGAGTGAGGCATGTTCCCACCCTATCCTTTTATTATCCATCCGTCGATCTCCTCTGAGGTCTCTGGGGACCCGGGGTACGTTAAAGTCTGATTAATTTTAGTCTGTTCTCCAGAAAATAGACAGTGGAATAACAAATGCATGCTATTTGATCCAGGAAAGAGTGTGATATGTGCAATCTCATAACATCTTCAAAGGAGGAAAAGCTGCATTTGGCGTGGAAGCGGGTACAGTAAAAACGCATCTGTTTGGGTTGCTGCTATCAAAGCAGGAGAGTTTCCTTTATTAAAAATGTACAAAGGGCTGCACTATCGGAAGGAATTGAAGCAAACAGTTTTCTTCATGCCTAGATTTATTTTTCATCCCCTCCAGCTAAGGGATGGGACTCAAGTAGGATAAATGAGGCTAGTGGTTCGTTCCAAGTGCATTTCACTGAGACTGCGGAACAGGACACCGAGCTTTTCATCTCTGCATGGCCCTTCCTCTGGTTTTGCACCACTGAATGCTCCTGCCACCCAATGCCTGATGGCTTTTGTGCCGTGTGTTGGTTAATGGGTCATACTTCAGCTCACAGAATAGGTGTGGAAGGGGTCTCATCCAGTCTAACCACAAGCACAGATGCAGGGACTCTTAAATGTCTCAATACAGATGCCTATCCAAACTTTATTTGAAAATATCCAATGAAGGAGGTTCTACAAATTACTGAGGAGGCCTGTTCTATTGCTTTGCTGTGTGTACACTTAGGAAAGTTCTACCTCTTTCATCCCCAAATGTAATTTAAATCGGGGCTGCTGCAGTTTAATCCCAGCTGTCCCTCCCCTTCTTTTGCCATTGCCTGCATGTATTGACACTGAACATGAGACTCATCAACCATGGGCTCTGAACTGCATTAGGTAAAGGTTGTCTTAGCTCTGGAGACGGTGTCTCTAGGTCTTTGTTGAGGCACATAGTGTTATGAACCCTGCTGCAGCAATCATGAACATCTTCTGCATGTCATGGCAATATGGTTCCCATTGCTGGCTCCTATCATGGGAACAAACTAAGTCATTGGAAGGGCATGTGTATACTTGATAATATTTCCATGGAAACACTTGAATACACCCTGTTTTTAGATAAACCTTCAGCTTCTAACTGCACCTGACTTGGCCTGCCCATCTGTAAACCAAGAGACCTACAAAACAGGCTTTCCTAAAGCCAACTCATTATTACCAACTCAAGATTAATAGCAGTGGAAAGGCTCTGTGCATGTCATCCATTTTAAACTAGTGCCTTCTTACAACCCCAGGAACCACAGCCCTATAGAGGAAGCAATAGCCACCAAAATCCTGAAGTAGAGAAACTTAAAAACAGCTGACAGTCCCCACAATTGACAGGATAAATCAGGCATTACATTTCTGCTATTAAACTTGCCGGGAGGAAAAAGTTCCCTGACCAAGCGAGAAAAGGGCATTTGCTGCATGTTAGCAATTCAGAGAGTGTTGGCCTTTAGCCCTTCAGAGACACCCAATCAAATTCATGTGCATAATGTTGTTTTTTTCTCGTCTTTGGAAAGACACGAAGGGCAGGTGGTAGAACTGCATGTTAATGTATAATCCACGGTGCAGAGCTGCAGAGCGGGAAACTTTTTATGGCTCTTATAGTCAGATCCATAGACATTCCCTAAAGGGGGTAATTACAGATTAGTACTAGCACCGCTAGGTGTACAAACACCTACACGTGATTCACAACAGAAACCCAGGGATTTCAAATAGGGATCCATAGTGTCAAACACATCCTGACCTCTGTTGTTCCTTTCTGAGTAGGGGGAACAGGGGAATTGCTCTATTATTTTTTCCATTGTATAAAAAAGAGTGAAACTTAAGAAGTGGCTTTTTCTGAGAGGTGCCTTGATTCTCACAAGGGATGCCTAGAGTCTGAAAAAGGTTGAGAACCACTGTCATAGATACTGCCATTTAGAAGAAAAGTTTCTCTTCTCTTTGTTTCTCAGCGTGAGGGTTACTTGTTTCTTTTTTAGGAAGGCTCATCTTTATTGATGGTGCTTCCCTATCCAGTCCCCTTCATGGAGTAGTGAGGGGTTTCACTGTAGTATTTATCCAGTTGAAATATGCAGCAATTATTGTGTTGTCAGGGTGAATCAGGGACGTATCATTTGGTGCTGGAGTTCCTTGCAGCAGGTCTGCTTCTGTTGATACATCAGCCCGGTGATATATTGGGCAGAGAACAGAAAATGGCATAAAATGAATGTAAACTACTTACACAAGGAAAAGCAGCCCAGGATAATTGGGTTCTCAGAAAGCTATGAGCTCTGATCAGGCATCCTCATGAGGCATTGTGCCCCTTTGCTTTGCAAGGTTATCGTGTGTGGTTAGCCTGCAGGCTTTTCTCCTGCTAGGTTAGACAATGGGGTTTACTCCAAGTTTGCTTTTGTAAGCCAAGGGTGGGAAGATACCAGTAAAAAGAAGAGAGAGCCAAGGCTAGTACCCGCAGATTTGGTGGAACAGGGGAGAAGGGATTGGACTAAAAAGAAATCCCAATGGCAGCACTGCAGCTCAAAGAGATATTTAACCACAGGACTTCTCCAAAATAAAGCCTTCAGGAGTGGATAGGACACACTTAGAGTGTATTTAGCCTGGGTGATTTGCAGTTCATAGGCCAAAGTGAGCCTTATAGACTGTAGTTCATAGGCCAAAGTCAGCTTTGTTCTCACTTCTCCATCTGTGTCCCTAACTAGGTCTGACACAACCCTCTGTAGGGTCTGGAAAGGGATTCAGTCTTTCTCCCCATTTGATTCTTAAATTCCTTTCCCAGAACTTGAGCTAAGTCTGACCTAGGCACATATCCTTGAGGATCTGGATTGGGACCCCCCCCAAAACATTTCACACCACCACTGGATGGCAAGTCTAAGGAACAGCAACTTAGGGACTTAGGTTTCACAGATCTTCCTGAGCCTAATGCCCCATTGGGCTAGCAGTTTCTGTAGCCAATGGCACAATAAGGAAGCAGTGGGTCTAGCATTGAATCCTGTCATTTTTGGCTCTCCAGCCTAAACGGCCAGGTACCCGTTTTACAGCTGGGTCATTTGGAAGCAGCCTTCAGCACAAGTGGCGAATAAATTCATGGCACTGGAGGTGCAGTGAGTTGACTTTGCCTACATCTAGGCCACTGAAGAGCTTTGGTAGAGCGGTAATGGTAAAGGGAATCCACTCCCCACTCTGGATGTTGTAGCTGAAGCCAGCTAGACTCAATTAGTCATCAACAACCTTTGTGTGTAGCACAGCTAGCACAAGGATTCATCTGCCCTCTCCCGTCTGTTTAACATGCTGTTTCATATTTATGGTCATAAGCTGAAATCTAACATTTTCTACTGGCTGATACAATGCACAACTGATGCATGGAATTTATTGCCAGATTTCATGCACTTGCACTGCTTGCATATGTAGTACAGGTCCGTGTCAGAGGTCAAGCTAAATGAGTCCAGAGAAAAGCTATTGCGATTGTTACATGCTACTTAGATTCAGTCTACAGTCTGTGAGGTTTAAATTGCTACTCGTATAGTCTTTCTTCCTAAGACTTGCATCCGTCATCATGGATCCTAGAACATGATCATGTACAAAATCAGAAAGAAGAGTATTTAATTAATTGTCATATTCATTTCACTAGTGCTCATGAAATTGCCTTTTACTTTCCCTGGATTTGGTCAAAGACTAGCAAAAATAAACCCCATTTGGTGAATATATTACTGATTAAAAATAGTAACATTGATGAAATAACGGTGTTGGCGTGCTGTTGTAGCTGTGATGATCCAGGAATGACATCACCCACAACTTTCCTTGTCTCTCATATCTTTTATTGGACCAGCTGCATGGTTGGGGTTGATGTAGACAAGCTTCTGAATATAAAGCATGCTTCCTCAGGTCCCTGATCAAGTCCCATGAATGTCATAACCTTCATTAAATAGTTCATATACAAAATACCGTTGGCTTTACTTCCAATCCGAATGATACAATAGGGGCTAGATTCCATTGCATCTTTTAGGGGACCCAGAGCGATGCTATTCCACCTAATCACGTCCCTGAAACACAGTTAATACAAAAGGTGGCTGGGTTCACCTTCTCCTTGCTTTTGTTTTGTAACCCAGTGTTAATGGTCACATGACAATGTGTTACCAAAGCAGGTGCATACATGGGTTTACACCAGGGGCGGGCAAAGTCCAGATAGGGCCTGTGGCGGACTCCATTTCCAGAAGCCCCTGCCCATGTCACTGCAGCCAGTTATCATGGAGACCTTTGGTGATGCGTAGGGGGTGCATGTGGTGCACATGCACCCCCTGAGATCAGCCATGCACTCCCTGGAAGTGCCAGCTGTGAAACCAGAAGTGCCAGCAGCGATTGGCTGCTGAGGGACCACCCCCGTCCGGTCCGCGGTTGGCCGCAGGGGGACCCCCCACTATTGGCCATCTGGGCCCACCCCACTCCCCAACTTGGGAGGCACCAGTTGCCCATGATGGAGACCCCAGGAGTGGTGGGGCTATGACAGCATTTCCATGGAGACTGGCAGGGAGCTGCTCCAGGCAGGGATCTTGTGGCAGTGACAGCATGGTGCAGAGCCAGGGCAGAGGTGTGATCCACTGCCCGTACAGCCCAGGCAAGGGCACACAGGCAGTGGATCTCAGCTCTGCCCTGGCTCTGGACCATGCTGCCACTGCTGCAAGATCCCAGTCCCAGAGCCGATCCGTGCCCAGCCATGTTCCCTGCCAGTGCTTCTGGGGCTGTTCTCCATGGGCAGCCTGGCCCCGCACCTGGAGGAGCCAGTGCTGCTGCTCCAGGCTGCTCCAGGCACCAAGCTACTCTGATACATCTCTGGTTTTAAGATATCTGTTGCACCTTCGTGATCCCCATTACCATTTCTGCTCCTGGGGTCTCCTTGAAAACTGGCTGCAGCAACACGGGCAGGGACTGCTGGGAAGTGGAGTTCAGCTGCTGGCCAGATCCACCATTTTGCCCACCCCTGGTTTACAGGGACTCGAGCAGGGTGGAATAAAATCATACTTAGGTACTTAGGTGCCTAGATGCTGGCCCATTATATCTATGATATTGGGTCCATGGGTGTGTCTGTGTGTGGTCCTGGACATGCAGACTCACTTGTTTGCTTGCTTAGTGTCCTTTATGCCATATAGTATGTGGAGCTTACAAGGAAGTGTCCCCACTCCTTTCTACCAGCTGTTATTCTATCACTGGCCATCATATTCTGAATTTCTTCATGTCCCTCTCAGTTGTTCTCTTTGCACCCTGCTGGTTTCCTTCCACCAGTTGCTTTCCAAAAAATGTTGGTCTGTGGAGGCTGACATGCCTAAGAACATCTGAACTCCAGCAAGCCCAGGGACAAAAGCCCCATTTCACATCACCGCAGAATTGGCACCATCCTGTTTCTCTGAATTACCAGACTCTTATCAGATGCACTTCACTGTGATGGAAGCAAGCATGTGCAAGTAAACGGCTATCTGCTCTGAGAAAAAAACCTAAGAGTGGAAAAGCTGGTTTAGATGAAAAATGAATGTTCTTAATCATTACTGCAACATTCAGTGTGAATCAATGTGTGTGTGTGTGTGTGTCTGTGTTATATACAATACACACAGGGCACGTCTACACGTGCACTTTATTGTGCATTAGCCTATTTTAATGCACATTAAAGTGGCCAGGAAAAAATCATGCGCATTCACCAATGTGCAGTAAAATAGGATAATGTGCCTTTCTCTAGTGTCTCACAGTGGAGGTACTAAATGTAATGCACATTAGCAAAAGCACATTAATGAATGTGTAGACACATTCGCACGTGTGTGTGTGTGTGTGTGTGTGTGTATTTGTGTGAACTATTTTTGTACCATTTATTTTCAGCCCACCCTTCTGGGCACCAGCTGGATGCTTGAAAACCCACCGGGAAGCAAATTTTTGTAGCATTAACAGAATTACCCAAAGCAGGAGGCAGTGCCAGTTTCTAGAGAATGTCTTTTCTGATAAAGTTCCAGCTTTGCATATATAACTACCTGGCTGAGTTTCAAACATGCAACCAAACTTTAGGATACCTACCCAAATGAAAAAGAGCATTCAGATCTTTGGGGGATCACCTGGTATTGTGAAAATCTGCATTCCCCTTTCTCCCTCTTCCTCGTTGAGATAAAAGCCCCCCAAAGCTATTATGATCATTTAATCTACTTGTGGCAGAGGCTGTCTTTGTTATATGTTTGCACAGCATTCAGCTCAATGGTATCCTGGTCCATGCCGGGGGCTCTTAGGTGCTAGTATAATTGCAAACAATAAATAACAATAATAGCAACACAAGCTGCCAAATTTCACCCCATAATTCCTTCATCTATCCATTTTCCAGCATCTCTTAGCTCCCATGTAAGGCACAAAAAGCAGAAGTATAGGATGCTGTCTTATATTAGATCTGTAATGTACACTGAAGGTATAAGATGCTGTCTTATATTAGATCTGTAACGTACAGTGATTTCCTTTAAAGTCTTTTTTGCTGTTGTTTGAGATATAGCAAGTGGAGGGGGTGAGGGGAAGCAGCACTAACAATTTACATTTTTCAATAGGAAAAAAAAAACCCCACACACTGGTACCGTGCAACACTTCTTAAAAGTATTGCCAGTATAAATGTGCAATTAACACCTCCTCAGTTAATTACTGCTTTGCAAACTAGCAGAAAGGAAAATGTGTGAAATATTCAGAAGAGAAGATGTGCGATGTACACGAATGTTGTCTACAACTTCTGATTAGACTTTGGCATTGTTATTACATCTCTTGATTTTGCAGGATTCAAACTTTGTCCCTGGAGGAAATACAGTGGGGTTGCCCTGCAGTAACATCCTTCTGTGCTCTTTCCCCAGGATATGCACGTTATCAGCACAGACGAGAATCAGGTGTTTGCAGCCGTTCAAGAGTGGAACCAGAACGATACCTACAACCTGTATATATCTGATACCCGGGGGGTCTACTTTACACTGGCCTTGGAGAATGTCAAGAGTAGCCGAGGGCTGGAGGGTAATGTGATGATTGACCTCTATGAGGTATGTCACAAGTGCAAATGACTCATTGCCATCCTGGGTGTTCACGGGATGCCAGGAAAATTGCCTTTGTGAGGAACAAGTTTGGTCTGGCAGAACAAGTGTGAAAAGCTGAGTCATTGGGCATCGTCAGGTCATTCTGTGCTCGAGCAGCCCATTTTATCCAAGGATCTCAATAAGTCTGGTTAAAAAAAAATAAAAAATCCAGATTTTTGTACATTTGTGCAAGTTAGGTGCAGATTGAAAGTGCAAGACGATTCACTGTTGAACTTCCACATGTGATCTGGAAGGTAAATCCATGCCATGCTCATGGAAAGGAGGAATTTTAGCAGCAGTGATGTTGTGGGGGTGTGGGAAAATAATAGCTGCTGCTGCCAACTGGCCAGGCTGGCACCCAGGAGGCAGTGCTGCTGCTCCAGGTTGCAACAGGCACCAAGCTGCCCTGATGCATCTCTGGTTTAAAGATACCCCTTGCACCTTTATGATCCTTAGCTGCTCTGGGGATTGCAATAGCTTCACCCAGAAAGCCTGCCCAAGAGATGCCATCTGTTTGAGCCACTGAGCTGTGTCAAATCACCATAGCTCTGCTGTGCCATGGCCTCACCCCCGAGATGCCCCTCCAGACCCCAGATCTTTCCCTTTTTGTTCCAGATGGTACAAAAAAGGGTCTTTGGAGGGTAGTCATCTTCTAACGGGAAAATCTTCAGCTGGAACTGGGCTTTTTAGGCCCCCGTAACACTGCCGTGGTCCTTTCACATGGCATGTTGAATGACACCAAATGCTAACAAGTGTTTGTAAAAACAACGACCTTGTCTCTGTTCTTCCTCTTTCACTCGTGCATATCAGCTCTGCAGGCTGGGTTGTCTCTGAACAAGCCACCTTGGGATGTCCATGTAGAAAGCCCAAGTGGGTGTTATACAAATGCAGGTGAACTGCGGGAGAGCAGACATGACTTCCTGATCATCCTGAGGTTTTATTTTTTTTACTATTCATCTATCTGCAGCTTTGGCAGCCCATGGAAAAGCTGTTGCCTCTTATTACTGTCAGTTCAAGGAGTGGTTTCGCTGCATTATGTAAAGGTGTCTTACATCTCACGGGGAAAGGAAAGCCTTTGTTTTATTAGGCTGACAGTTCGTCGCAAACTTGGAGTGAAATGGATGTGATCAGACCGGTGGCGTCGTATCTGCTGATTACCTAGAGAGAAAGAATATTGGCTGACACGGGCCCTGGCACCAGCCTTCTTTTCAATTTAAAGCTCTGGCTGGAAGGGAGTTGAAAGCCATCCAGCATGGATCTCCCAGTAGGGCTGCTGCAGAGGATGAGTGCTTAGAGGGAAATGGAGATGAAGAAGAGAGAGGAAGAAAATGCAGAGATGAATTAAATAGAGGTAGAAATCATGCAAAGCCAGTGCTCGTGTGGAGACAGCAGCACTTAGGAAAGAGGATGTACTTGCAGCGTGGGTCCTGGGGAGGAGGAGATGGTGTTTGGGATGTCGTGCGGGCTGCGGAAGCTGGTCCGGTCTCAGCGAGGGGTGCGTGTCTGGGCGTCTTAGGCCAGACCCACAGCCTAGATTAATCTACTCCATCAGAGGAACCAGATTGGATCTTATGATGTATTCAAGCCAGGACAAGGGAGCCAGGGCAAGGCAGGGACCAGTAGGTACCTTTCTGAATTTGAATCTGGCTCCTACGCAACTCCCGAGAGCTCTGCCCTGCCCCATATTCAGGCTGGTTGGAGGGGGTTGAATCCAGCCCATGGAAAGTACCTGCTCACACTGATCATTATTGATGTGCTGAGTAGGATAAGATATAGGATAGGATATAGGAAGTAGGATATTTTTTAATTGACCAGTAACAGTGGCCTGCTTCGGGTGGGTAGGTGTGGTATAGGGGAGCGGTAAAACTCCCAGTGTCCTAGGGTTGGGGTTGGGCATTGCCGTGTGTATACAGTGTGTGTTAAGTATGTTTTCTGTGCCTCTGGTAGGAGTTGGGGTCTTTTTCTCTTGTTTGTGGCTCTGATGGGAATCAGGTTTGTCTAATGTAGGGAATTTAGTACTGTAAGGAGTCTGTATTCTATGCAGGGCTTGTAGATGGTCCTGGAGTGGGTGTTGTATTTGCCCTGTGCATGTGAGTTGTATGTTCACATGTTCACATAGGATGTCTAGTTTTGGGGGCCCCAGTGTAGAAAGGATGTGGACTGATTGGAGAGAACCCAGAGGAGGGCAACGATAATGGTTCAAGAGCTGGGACACATGACTTATAAGGAGAAGCTGAGGGAGCTGGGCTTATCTAGTCTGCAGAAGAGAAGATGGAGAGCGGATTTAATAGCAGCCTTCAACTGGGGGGGTTCGAAAGAAGATGGAGCTGGACTGTTCTCAGAGGTGGTAGATGACAGGACAAGGAGCAATGGGCTCAAGCTGCAGCAAGGGACGTTGAGGTTAGCGATTAGGAAAAACTTTCTCACCAAGAGGGTAGTAAAACACTGGAATAGGTCACCCAGAGAGGTGGAGAACTCTCCATCATTGGAGGTGTTTAAGACCTGGGTAGACAAAGCCTTGGCTGGGATGATCTAGTTGGGGCTGGCCCTGCTTTGAGCATGAGGTTGGACTAGATGTGACCTCCAGAGGTCCCTTCCTACCTAAATTTTTTATGATTCTATGATTCAGTATGTGTCTGCAAGTGTGCACTGCATGTGACATGCTTGTGAAATGTGTGTGTGCCTGCATGCACAGAATATAATCCGTCTGTGATTTACACAGACTTTGCATGCCCTCTCCATATGTTTGTGGTTGTGGTTTGTGTGGAGATAGAGGGTATGTGCAGAGCATGTTTCTCCTTGGCATATCTGTAGTTGCACTCAGGATCTGAGGGTTGTGCATGAATGAGTTGTAGAATCAGTTTGGATTGTGCACAGATTTTGTGCAGTATATCTGGAGCGCCTATCTACACCGTGTATGCATCTCCAATGTACGTGGGCATGAAGTGCATGTTCACGTATTGATCTCTGTTCGGGTGGTGCGTATAGTGGGGATATACGCAGTGTACTGCTTATGTGCGCGCCTTGTGAATCTGTACACAACGTGTGAATCTCTCCATGCGGGGGTGTATGTGTTCTGTGTGGGGGTCTTTTCCAGTATAAAGCTGTCCAAAGCTGACAATATAACATATTTTGCTTACTCTGGAAAAGACTCTCAGGGCATGTCCAGATGTGCATGCACGTGCGGTTTGTGGGGCCTCAAACCTCTTTGCAGCCACACAAATGACATGCATTGCACATTAAACCATGCATGACACTGCTCTGTTTGCAGTGTGGGGGCAACGTTTGCTATTGGGATTTGCCAATAGCAAAATACAACAAAAAAACAGGGAAAAAAAGTGACGCAAAACATGCAAAAATAGTGTGCACTGGAACAAATACAGACAGGGGAGCAGGCAACACGAGGAGACAAGGGGAACACCAGCCCAGGGCTGCCTGCTCCCCCATCTCAAGGCACCCGAGCCAGCCACTCAGCATGGGGACTCCTCAGCAAGCGGAGATGGGGGAAGTCGGCAACCCTCTGCCCCAACCAGCCCCCCCTCTCCGACCGCAGCACATGGAGCCCGGCCTGGAGCTAGGAGGAGCTGAGCACCACCCGCAACAAGGGGCACCTGCATTGGCACATGCTGCAGCACAAAGTAGCAGCACAAATTTGTGTCGCTACTATTCGTGCTCCTGCAAGCGCACACCCCTGATCATCTCGACACAGCCCAAGTCCCAACCCATGCCTGGAACCAAAAAGAAAAATTCACAGGATTTCAAAACAAATTTATCACCGGATGTATAAAAATACTTTTTCATCATTAATGGCCGGCATTTCTCGGGGACTGTAATACACCCCTTTTCAGACATCAACAGAAAAATGGACAAATGGAGCTACTGGCTTGAGCCTGGGTTACCTGAGCTCATGGTACAGTTTCAGTCGCAGCTGTTTACACCGTATCATTGGGAGATGCAGCATCTGCTGCCCATTTGGGTGCCTTTCTGCCTGTTCAGGGAAACCCCAGATGATATTTTTGGAAAACAAGCAAGTCAGTTTTAAAGATCACATTTAAAAAACACATATTGTTAGTGGGTTGTTTTAGCAAATAATAATTTTCTGGTGTTGTTTGCCATCATTTTAAGAACCCGAGTGTGCCCACCTTGCCTACAGCACCAATGCCTTAATATTCATATCAAGAATGAGTAAAGATTTCCATATCTGGCCCTCCTTGAATACTTCCACTGAAGTACTACCCATCGTGAGCAAAAGGATCAGAATCTGGACTTATAAGTGTATGAAATCACCTATATGTGGGGAGTTATAAAGGTTTCTAAAGCACTGATCATGAAGCACTTTGAGAACCTTGGATGAAAGTTGCTCAAGAAACGCAGAATAGTCCACGTTGCTCTTTTCTATGCAAAACAACACCTGCCATAGTTTCCTCCAAATGGAGAAAGGCAAATGGATGTATTCTGTCTCATTCATCTCTTAAGGGGCTCTCTGGTTACAAAACAATGAGGTTGCCACCTACTACCGTTGCTTATATCATTGCATGCTCTTATGCTCCTGCTAAAGCTTTCTCTCCTATCTATAACTTTTCCAGCCATATTGTTCCTCTATGTTATTTCATTATTGCTCCATAAATTTCTTCTTTTGATACCCATTGGTAATTTCTTGCCCTAGAGTTTTTTACCTGTCCAACCCAACAGGGACTCGGTTGAGACATCAGCATAATTACATGCACGCATAGAGAATCTGAGTCAACTTGACATATTTTTCAGCCATGTCAATTTTTCCTAGGTAGCAGGGATAAAGGGAATGTTCTTGGCTAACAAGAAGATTGACAACCAAGTGAAAACTTTCATCACCTACAACAAAGGGAGAGATTGGCATTTGCTACAGGCTCCCGACACTGATCTGAGAGGAAACCCTATTCACTGCCTCCTGGTAAGTTGATGTTTTAGAGTAGGAGGAAATGGGGGGAAAAAAATTCCTCTAAGTAATAATGTGATGATGACACCAGCTCTTAAAAATAAATAGGGCATGGATGCATGAAGATACTGTGTGGCACGTAGGATGCTGGGGTACAATGCAACCATGTTTGGGCAGCCAGTGATTTATGCCAACAGCCAGCTATTATATGATGAGCGATCGCTGGCAAATGAGTAAGAGTGTCTCCAAGGATCTTAATAGTGAGTCCATAGGTGGCTCAGTTATATACGTACATACATACATATATAAAAACAGGCATACACACATATATAAATATAAATATATATATATATATATATATATATATATATACACACATACATAAGGCTTCTGTCCCTGCTTGAAGTATGGGGTGAGTGAGAAATGCGGGGGGAACATGAAGCTGGGAGGCAGAGAGTGAATGGGATGGGGATGGGGATGCATAATGAAATGGGAGTGGGGAACAGGTGGTGAAGTGAAGGAACTGAAGGATAAGATCCTTCAGCCACTGAAGGATAAGATAAAAAGTTTCGAAGAAATTTCAACTCCTCCTTTTTAAATTTACTCCTCTTTCAACAATAATGTAAGGCAACCCAGGGTGAAAGCTTTACTTCAGGTACCATTTGCTGCACGGACTGGAAATAACAGACTGGTTCCATTAGCGCAAGGGAAAAATGGGGCAGGGCTGGGAAGGGAAAAGGACTGGTATGAAATGATAGGGGTTATCTCAATCAAATGACAGGGGGTTATTTTTCAATCAAAGTTGAAAGAGGAGTACATTTTTTTAAAAGCCTCGTGTTTTTATGAAGTGGGACTTGGGATTGGGATGTAGGGGATGCTGGTCATGCCTCCTGGGATGGCTGGGAGTGGTGAGGGAAGGTGTTTCTTGGGAGCTATTGCCCCTGCCCCAGGAAGGAAGCCCCAGCTCATGGGGATCCAATCTGGCCTCCTACCATGTTCCTTCCCAAAGCCCCTTAGCCACCACTTCTGGCCCCATCTCTGGCCTGCAACTTGCCTAGCTGGCATATTCTCTATGGGCTCTTTGCATGGGGTTGATTCCCAGGGGTGGGAAGGGGAGTTGGCTTGATGCCCGAACTGCCCCTTGGGCACTAGAATTCAGGGGGCAGGAAGTCCACACAGAACAGGAGGGTGAGGGAGGGGACACAGTTTCCTGGCATGCTGGAGGACCGTAACTTTGGCAGCTCATTGGTGGGGACTGGCCGTGCATTAATGGAGCACAAGTTGGATGACATGGATCAGAGATAAACCTGCCCTGGAGTGGCATAACTTTAAGCCACCTAAAGTGCGCTTAAAACTAGTTTCAGGTATTCATGCGTGGACAGTCCAGGGGTTAAGAGCTCCAAGAGCTGCCTAAACTTAATGTGTAACAAGGCCCTATGTCTCTGATATCTTAGCGCCTTATTACTTGGTAATTTTGGGTGGCTCCTGGAGCTCTTAACCCCTGGACTATCCACACATTAACACCTTAGAGTGTTTTAAGAACTGCTTAAGCCGTTCAAAGTTACGCCATGCCACGGGAGGATTATCTCCCGCTCCTGTTCCATCAAAGGTGCGGCCATCTCCTACAGATGGGAAGCCCTTCAGTATCCCAGGATCTCTCACATCCCCACCTTTATGACACCTTCCAGCTACAGCTCCTAGTCCTGCCCCTGCTCACCAGGCCCCTAGTGGTGAGTCCCAGCTGTCAGGGTCAGATTAACCCTGTAGTGGGCCCTAGGCAAACAAACTCGTGGGCTCCAGGCTGGTCGAGACCCACCCCCCTCCTCACTCCAGCACTGCCGCCTGCAGGGAGTGGGGCTCGGAGAAGTGTTGCCAAGTCTCACGAGAAAAAAAGCAATGCTGCCTTTAAAAACAAGCCCAAGACAAGCCCAATACATTTCAAAGAAAGTGGAGTGAGGGTGGGAGAAGTGGGGGGGTGGGGGGCAATAGTTATGTTGGGGTGTATATGTAGGAGGAGGATTGTAGGGGCAGAGTGAGAGTGTGTGGGGTGTGAGGGAGGGTGGGGGTATGTGGAGACCCCTCCCACACTGCCCCCCATGGTGCACAGCCTTTGCCATCAGTGGTGGCTGCCCTCAGAGCCCATGCAAACACCAGCACACAGTGTCTCGTGTCTCCAGCCAGTGCTGTATGATGATAGAGGTGGGCAGCGGGGCTGCACTTTTCACCCTCGCACTAGGCTCCGCACAGTCCACATGCAGCTCCACGTTACCGAGGGAAAGCCGCATGGGCTGGAGCCAGCTGCTGTCCCTGCCCCCTGCTTCCCATGACCTGCTCCCATGCTGCAATGAGCAGTGTCATGTATGGTTTAATATGCAATGCATACCATCGCTGGGGCCACAAAGAGGTTTGAGGCCGAGGGCAGGGAAGGCAGCGGCTTTGGGATTTCGGCTAGAGCCATGACTATGCCTGCATGGGCTAGAAGTGCCCCGAGGGCTGCTGCTGCTGGCAGCGGGGGGCTGTGCGCCATGTGGGGGAGGGTGTGTGGTGTCCCCATGCCTCCCATCCTCCCTTGCACCCACATACTGCTTCACCAGCCAAGCTTCACGCTCCCGCTGCCCCCATGGGCACAGGCTCTGTGCTCCCGCCCAGCTGCAGCACTCCTCCCCACTTGCCCTCTCCCTACCCAGTGCCCGGAGCAAGCTGGAGGCTGGGGAAGGCATGCAGGTTCCTGGGGTGGCAGCAGCATCAGCCCCACCTGGAAGGGAAGGGAGGTGGATGGGGCCATTTGCACCGCCGCCACGGAGGGAAGGACCGGGCCTCCCACAGCTCAGGGCCCTTGGCATGTGCCTAGTTTGCCTATGCATTAATTTGCCCCTGCCAGCTATGCAGGTGGGACAGAGTCTAGAAACGTTCCCTGACTAAGGGTGCGACTGCTCCAAGCTCCAAGCTGGCACTAACACCGATCTCAGCGGCTCACAGCCTAAGGTGCAACAAGGCCCTAAGACAGCAAGGGTAGCTGGATCTGGGAATGGTGTATTGCAAGAGTCTGCACACTAGGTGGGGAGAGCGAGCTATTTGCAGATGTAAGCAGGGCACTGGGGGAGCCTTCAGGAAGGCGTCTCTCCATTCTTGCAATGTAGCCATGACTACAGAGACTCCCGTAGTAAAAAGGAGAAGGAGGGGGATTTGCACTGTGTGTTTTAGACGGCGCAAGTTTGTGTGTTGGTCAAGGCATTAGCATTACAGTCAAAAACCACTGCAATATGTAGTACGTAATATATATCTAAATAATTAGATGTAAAAATAACGCCAAATTTACATAGGACTCGAAGCAAATCGACTGGAATTGGGCACCTCTTTCAAAACAGCTATAATAGACTCACTCTTGTTGTGTGGCTTGGCTTTTATAATGCGGTATAAGCAGGGAGGTGGCCATTTCAACACCTCAGCAGGTAGGGTTATTGGTGTGAGTTGTACCATGAGAGCATTCACATGCTTGGGGGGGGTAGGATGCACCATAATGGCTTGTCTCTATGTTAAAATCACCATTTCACTCTCTGTATGTGCACTAGCCTCTGTAAGCCCTTTGGGGTAAGGGGCACCCTTTCCTTAGGTGTATGCATAGCACTTAGCACAGTGAGGCTCTCATCTTGACTGGCCTCCCAAAGTACAATTGAGATAACAGACTGGTTCCATTAGTGCAAGGGAAAAATGGGGCAGGGCTGGGAAGGGAAAGGACTGGTATGAAATGATAGGGGGTTATTTCCCGTCCATGAAGCAAATGGTGCCTGAAGTAAAGCTTTCACCCTGGGTTGCCTCAACTTACATTATCGTTGAAAAGCAACAGCCTCACTCCAACCCTGCTATGCCATGGGGCTGGGATTTGGAGCAGCTAGGCCTGCTCTAAGAGCCACTGAAGTCCATGCGAGTCTGTCCATTGATTTCAATGCAGTTTGGCTCAGGCCCTCGACGCAGTGAATATTTGTGATTTAGGGTCTCTAGGGTTGGGGAATGGGAAGGAACTTGGCCAACCACTCCCCAAAAGGGAGGGCATATGGGACTTTTTTGTTGCCCCCTGTTTTCTATTCTCTGATGCTCAAGAGGGGAGCAGTTTGCAGGATGCCTGATGCATGGTGTTGAGCCTTAAAGAGCCTTCACATTTTGAATGGAAGAGAAAGAGAACAAGGGCCCACAGAAACTTGTGGGCTCCTGATCAGAGGGGACCCTACACATTGCCAGAGGAGGAACCAGAAGAAACCTGAAATAAACTGTTTTACTAGGAGAGATCTCTCCCCCCCCACACCCCCCCCCTAATCTTTATAATCTCTCTTCTCTTCCTTAAAGAGCTAGCCACCAGCTTGCTTGATGTCGCTTGCATAAAAATCAGCACCTTTTAGCACGTGGAAGGGGGTCCTGCTTAGCAAATGCACGGGAGAGAGAGAGAGATGCTTTGAATCCTACAAGAGAGATTCAAGATGTTAAAAATGTGCTTTGAGTTGTGGAGCTAATGGCAGTGAGGGAGATAAAGGCAGATTCTGCCATGTGAGCACTCGCAAAATGACAGAATCACAGAAAGCAGAACACAGAGATCAGAGAACAAATATTTTTTTTCCAAGCAAAGGCACTGAAAATGTAGCAACAGCCTGGTAAAAAGTCAGGGAACCATAGGGACCATCTGTTCAGAAAGAGCATAGAAATAGGGACTGGGATGGATTAGAGCTGTGCAAATAATGGTTATTTTTGTTTCTGATTGACCAAAATTGAATCTACATATATTAAAAGTTGGTCAACCAGAACAAATATGTGCATGTGTGTGTGTGTGTGTGTGTGCGTGCATGTCTGTGTATAGAGACTATATAGTTGAAAGAGGTTTATATCATATATATATATATATATATATATATATTCAGTCATTTAGTTAAGTTTAATATTTTACCTATATGTAATTAAAAGATATAAACCTCTTTCAACTATATATTCTATTCTGTCTAGATGTATATAAATCTGTGTGTGTGTGTGTGTGTATATGTTTTTGTGTATGTGTATACCTATAATACATATACATACACATATTATATATATATATGTCTCTAGCATTTGGGCAGCTGAAAGTTGAACTGATGCATTTTGACAATATTGAAATGCAACATTTTACTTCTAAACCAGTATTTTCTGCTTTTTTGACCAAAACGGTTCTCTGAATTTGCAAGTATTTTTGGGCACGCTGAAACCACAATTTTTGGTAAATACACTGGCTTTCTGTCATACATACTGGCCTCTGGCTGCTCAACCACTCCATCCAGGAAGAGCACAGACCACCTGCTGATGCTTCCGCAGAAGGATGGCATAATATCCCAGACCCTTTAGTGGTCCTAACTGTACTAAACAGAGTCAGCTCCTGGAATCTGATACACACTCTCTAGGATTCCTCCTCTCAGCATAACTAAGTGAATACCTAATGGCCCATTGCAAATATAACTAAATTCCCATCATTACACTGTAATCGATGCTAATACTTTAACGTTGCTGGCTATAGGTCTCTAATATCTTGCAGTAGCTTGTAGCACGGTAGCCATGTAGCTCTTTCTATGAAATCAAAACTCCTTTTTTATTATTGATAATAAAATTAGCAGCCATCGCGCATGCCTGTGACCACTCTGAAAGCGAATGCAGCTACATTTTGGGAATCCAGAGGATGGAAAGTTATAACTGAAACAAGTGGCACCTCTGACCCTACATGCACTTCAGTCAGATTACTCCTTCATCTTATTGACTGGCAACAAATATAGACTTCTCTCCACTAACAATTAAACACCGAGGATTTTTCAAGGCAACTAGAACAACATCTCGGAGCCTTCCTTCGGAGGTTGTTCTGATTCACTCAAGGAAAAACAGAACAGAGTGGGTAGGAAACATAAGTGAAACGGCACTTCAGACCGAGGGTTTATTGTTCTCATTTGTGCCTGCTGGTTCTCAAAGTTAAATACCCTTTGCATTCATAATATACCTGCAGGAGTAACATGTAGGCGATGCATTTTAAATACAGGCCTTGTGTCGCCTAATGGCTGAACAGCAGTACAATGCCATTCATACAGCGGCCTGGGAAGCTGATCTTTTAAGCCTAGTTTTGCAAGATAATGATACCCTTACTGGAAGGTTAATTAATTAGAACTGACTTCAAGGATGGTCTTGTGGTTAAAAGGCTGGGCAAGAGCACAGGAGACCTGTATTTAGTTACTATGACTTTGGGCAACTCATTTATTTTCCCTTTTCCCTTGTATGTGCAGTGGGAATAAGAACATTTCTTTTCTCCCATTCCCTGTTTCTCTTGTGTCTTTAAGCTGTAAACATCCTAGGTCACGACAAGGTTTTTACTATACCTCGAGCCGCCAGCGGGGAATAGGGTCGTGTTGAGTGGGAATAGAGTTGTGTTGAGTGGGAATAGAGTCCTGTTGAGTGAGGCAGTGGGAAATGCAGACCGAAAAGTGGGTCCTTGATCTATCCTACCCTGCATAAAACAAAAGACATGTAGCTACAAGAAAGAGCGAGCATAAATGAGACACCCCTGGTCAGTGTAGTGGGCAGCGGTCTCAAAACAGCAGTGTCAGGCTTGTTCTCATGTGATTTGTAGGCATCACAACTAAAGGGACATCTAAGGAGGGATGTGAAGGGGACATTGGCTTTGCAGGTTTTATTTTATTTTTTTTATGGAAAATTTTTCATGTCCCAAGCCAGATCAGCCAAATCAATTCCAAATCTGTGAGTCGTTCAAGAACCACAAGTGGCCCTACAACCGGCAAGCATCCTTCACCCACACCTGGGGCTTCAGATGTTTCCAAATCATTAGGCTTTTGCAGGTGCCTGTGGAAAGCTTCTGCCCCCCAGGAGGAGCGGAAAAGGGTGACCTGGCTGAAGGGACAGTCCAGGAAAATAGCCTGTTTTTCAGGGTAAGAAGGGCAATGTCACACTCATCACCACTAGCAAGGAGAATGCTGTTGGGTGCAAGATGACGAGAACCTAGAGGCAAGTTTTAGCAGTGTGAATGGAGAGAAAAGGCCAGGCTTTGAGTGCTGCCAAAATCCTGGCTGGGGCTGCTAGGCCTTGCTGCATTACAACAATAAATTACCATGCCTTTGATAGGTAGCATGCAAAACTCTAAGCCTAATCCTTCCCACTAGATCTTAATGCTTGTCTAATGTACTCTGTTGCTATCTAAACCTATACAATGTGCTCCCATTAAATGGTATAAATACAAGACAAAAGCAGATCTCAAGCAGCAGAATCTGAAAGGATTTAAGTCTAAAAGGAGAGTTAATCTCCTCTGGCGTGGGGAATTGGGTGAGTTATTTCTGTGAGCCACTGTTTTAAAAACGCCAGAGGGTAAGTTTGATTATGTTGGTTTTAAAAATGTGTCTCTTTTATTTAGTCCTTCAGAAGGTATAACAACTTTAAAGGGCAGATTTCCTTTGCTCTTAATGCCTTCTGTGTGCACATCAGCCAGATGTGGCTTCTTCCCTGGCATCTTCCTTTGCATTGTTATGGAGTCTGACCCTCCCGCAGCCAGCTGCAGGTTTGGTGTGTAGCACATCGCACCTGTCCAGTGACATCCCCATCTGCTTCAACCTATCTGTTTCCTTCGTGTCGCACCGGTGAGAGTTCACCTCCCTCCTCTCCATGCCGACATCCCCAGAGCCCCACGGTACAAACACAGTTGAGGGATCTGGGTAGCAGCCTGATGTTTAATGCTTAGCATCTCCACATATGAAGTCAGGGAATGCAAGCATCTCAATATTTGGAACCAAGAATTCTAATTTTTTGTGTGTCTTCAGCATCTCAATATGGCACTAATGCCTCATAATGCCAAATAGATTTGGACAATGCTATTGTAAAGCAGCAAAAATCCTCTCTGCCACCCTTTTGCAGGGGTTCTGCTTGCGGACATTGGTGGGAGTCGTCTGGGGGAGAGTCGTGTTTTCAATAATTAAGTGCAAGTACTGTCCACAGCCAGGGTGCAGAGACTGTTGGGGTCCAGCCATCCTGAATGAAGCAGGAGATGCTGCAATGCTTGCATGAGGATGTCGGCATTTGGAAGTAACGTGCTGTAGTGAAGCATTGTGGATATTTCTCACAATCGTATGGTTGGAAGGGACTATGGGGTGATCATCTAATAAACCCCCCTGCTCCAGGCAGGAATATTTCTATCTACTCCATTTCAATCAAATGTACTTGAAAGCTTTCATTGATGGAGCTCCCACAACCTTTGCAGGCAATTGGTCCCAGCACTTAACTGCCCTCATTGGTAAAAAGTTCTTGCTTTATCCAACCTCAGTCGCCCGTGTTGCAATTTGATGCAGTTACTTCTTTTCTGCTGCCTGTGGACACAGACAATTGATACCCATCCTTGCAATAACAGCCCTTTCTGGAGTTGAAGATGGCTATCAAATTGCTCCCCTGCCCCAGTCTTCTCTCCTCCAGACCAAGTCATCCCAGTTCATCCAGCCTTTTCTTGGATGTCATATTTCTAGCTCTCTAATCATTTTTGTCCCCCTCTCCCCCACAACCCTCAAACTCCTTGCAGTATGTCCAGTCATTCTTGCTTTTATCTGGTAAGTCTTAATATTTGAAGAGCATGTTACCTGGAGGGAGGTCTCTTCCATGTCTAAATTCTATGTGTTTCTTTGGGAATCAGGGTCCTGGCTGCTGCTAATGGGGTGTACCCTTCGTTCTCACTTGTGCTCTGTGTTTTTTCTCCAGTTTTTTACAGAAGTTCCTACCAGAAATTTTCTTTCTGTGAGGTCCGTTGTGTTACTCTTGCACAAATACGCAGAGGAGTGCTTAGAAATGGCGGGTTACTCCAGCCCCCAACTCTAGTACTCGGTTCACGTGCTCTCATCTTTGTAGGTTTGGGGGTATGCCAGGTGCTTTGCAAACAGAGGAGATGCAGAGTCTGCCTCCGGATGGCTTTCTCCCACCTCACGCCCTCATCCCTTCTTCGACGTGGCCTCTACACAGGGAAACTCCCCGCGTTTGAGTCAGTAGGCTCCCCCGTCACTCCTCTTTGAAACCACCTATACAGTTTCCATCTTGCCATTATTCTCTTCATCTGGCTCTCCTTACTCAGCAGGCTCACATTGTCAGGGGTTTGCTAAATGCTTCTGCTTTTTGCCTTTATGAAAGTGAGTTGTCTTGGATGGGTTTTAGATAAGAGTCCTGGTGACTCCAATTGGTCAGGGTAGGAAGGACGAGTCCTGAGTGCGAATCCCATTTCAGGATTGGCCTGTTAGGCTTGCGTTTTCCTTGGGCAAGATATGAGTTCTTCACCTTGTCCAAAAAATAACAGCACTAGATAACACCAGCCTTCGAATGCACAATGCAGAGATTCAGTACTTTTATCTTGTGCTTTTGCCCTTGCTGATTACCTTGTTGCTGCAGCAGGGAAGAGATCTGTAGAATTAAACAGAATCAAGAGAGAGGGAGCAAGAGTCAGGAGAGAGGCTGGGATTTGCCCTTTCCTTAGTCTCTCGCTGCCAGTCCTGCCTCATGGATATCCCCTGCAAAACGGCATTGAACTTTGGCACATCTGCGTTTGCAGACTAGCTGATGCATGTCCCAGGTGTTCAGTATGGTTCAGGCTTTTTTCCCCTGCTCTCCTTATGTTATTATGGGCCTTTTAGAGCCTATTGGAAAGCCTTAAGAGAAAGCCAGGGGAAAGCAAAACTTCAAGGGGGCTTTCAGAGGCTATTGCTGATTGCATTTATAGATGAATGAAAGCCTAACAGACATGGCATATCTACCTACTTACTACCTGCCTAACTCAGGGCTTCATACTGTGAACCGTCTGTGTAAGACTGGACGCCTCGCATGTCAAATCAATAGCAATAGCCATGGCTTTAGTGGGCATATATGCTCATTTATGGCTCAGTACAAAGGTAGCTTGTTTAAAATGACAGACTCCCTTATCTAAAGCATGTTGTTTTAAGGGCCTTATTTTTAAATCACACGCTGACTTTTACTGTTTTAATACTGTTTTGTGTTCTGTTATTTCATCATTATTCTAGCTGTCTGCTTCCTGGGTCCAGCACCTCCAGGGCTTTTAAAGGCAGAGCCAAATCTGGGCACATCGTGCTAAGTGCTTGAGGGGCGCATAAGCCCCTTAAAACCACTTAAGCACACAACACATAAGACCAAGTGATCCCAGTCTGGGGGCAAAAGGAAGCAGTGAGGATTTCCACTGCTTGAGAATAGTATTGTCCAGATCTGTTTGGCATTATGGAGCATTAGTGCCATATTGAGATGCTTGCATTCACTGACTTCATTTTTTGGAGATGCTGAGCATGGAAAATCAGGCTGCAGCCCAGATCCCTCAACTGTTTTTGTACCATGGAGCTATGCTGCTTTACAGCAACAGAGCCTATGGCCCTGATTATTTTTTCCATGAAGACACAGTCCATTATGGGGACCGTGTATTGATCCTACTGGCTAAGAGCTATCCCAGGGATGGACACCAACTCTGCTTCTGCCTTGCTACAGGGAATGGTATAGCAATGTTGGCCCATACCAGTTGGTTGTCACACGTCCACCATGGCACATGCATTCAGCAGTCCTGTTTGCTTGCCTGGAAATTAGCCTGACTCACAGATTCACAGAAATTTAAGGCTGGAAGGGACCTCATAAGATCATCGGGGCCATCACTCATTGGGATGATCTCTGGGCTCCTCGGCCCTGCTGTACAGCTGGCCTACGGCCAGGAAGGAAACATGTCTACTTCTTCTTTGGCTTGCCCACAGCATTCAAATACGGACACATGTTAGAAATGTTAGTGAGCTGGGTGCCTATTCCTATACCTTCACTGTAAATTAAGAAAATTCACTCAGCAACTGTCCAATTCAGGGGTAGCAAGATATATTATCCACGGCGAGTCATGCTCTCGCTATCTCTGCAGAGATTCTTAATCTGCCTTTATGCTAAATTTTGCTCACACCCATTGCTTTGATGTAAAAAGGATCCACAGAGGAGGGGACTCCCTTTATGGCAAGTCTATCACTCTTTTTTTTTTTGCCATTCTCTACAGCCCTATTGTTCTCTACATCTTCATCTGAAAGTTTCGGAGAATCCCTACACCTCTGGGAACATCGCCAGCCGAGATACTGCCCCTAGCATTATCGTGGCTTCAGGTAGGAAAAGTTCTGTTTCCATGCCAGTATTGCACTAATGCATGAACATCATATTCTACCTATTGCATTTCCATTGCACATAGAAATAGAAGGATTTGGACTTGAACCTTTAATTATATTCCCCCGTGACCTGACAGCTGCCCAAGACTGAACAGAGATTAAAAAAAAAAACACAACCTCCCCCCCAAAAACCACATTTACCCCATTGAGTTAGCTAATTTTCCCACGTCTGAAAATGCTGAATCACTGAACAGTGTTCTCCTTGCAGGTAACATAGGCGCTGAATTGTCAGACAACGACATCAGCATGTTTGTTTCGTCCGATGCTGGGAACACCTGGAGACAGGTAAATAACATGGAAATCCCAGACTTTAATAGTGAATATAAGGAAGATGTGTTGAGAAGGTGATCTTTGCTTTTTCTGGTTGATGGCAGAGAAATTGCTACTAAGGCTAGCTGGGGGAGGAGGGCTGGGTCTGCACTGATTTGTTTCCAATTCTTGTTGAAAACTGACTCCCAAAAGGAGTAGCCACTTGATTTCCAGTGCCAACATTTAGTTTGAGCCCAGGTTTTAATGTACCAGAGTTTGGGGATGTTTTGGGGGTGAGATCTACTGATCAAGGCACTAGCATATGACTTAGGAGAGCCATTGCAAGACCCTGCTTGACACAGGCATCCTTGTGACCATGAGCAAGTCAATCTGCACCTATCCTTTTATTGAAGAGAAAAGGAGCCCCACAGGAGCTAAGATTACAGATTGTGAGAAGCTTATCTCCTATAATAGGGATCATATATGTATTATGGATAGATTTTGCATCCAAATCTAATGATTTGGACTTGTGACCAGGTCACTACCAACAGACATCTTGACAACAGTTGCTTTGGATGGATTTGGATGGGTTGCACATATACTAAATTGGCATAGGCAGTTTTTTTAATTGTAAAGAAGGACAAGTGAATACATTCAGTGATTAGAATTGGAGAATGTAAATTCTTATGAGGTCCATCTTAGCCACCGCCTGATGGGTCTGTGCTAGGGCTGTTCGCTACAGAATAGTCCCAGATCTCAGCCACTTTCATCTCTTGCCCTTGAAGGTTACCCCATCCTCATACTGATGTCACATTTAGACTGTCTTTGCTAGTTTGCTCACATTACTCTTTATTTCATGTAAGCAGGTTAAGGACACAAGCATTGCCACAGTGCTCCAGGCCTTTGTTTATGCCCATGTTCTTCTGAAGAATCTGGTCTTAGCTACTAAGTTAGGATAGTATCCTAGCTTAAACAAAGGGGAAACTTCTTCCAAGCCTTTGTCACCTAGTGCTTGGTTTGTGCCCTCAAAAAAATATGAGGCTTCATGCTCTAGATTCTGTTTCAAGCCTACTGACATCAGCACGAGTCTTTCTAATTCACCTCTGTTATGATTGGCCACATGCATTACACCAGGTGCGCCTACATGTTCATTAATGCACTGAAGTTATTGCACATTGATTTAGTACTTGGTTATCCAAGTACTGAACTTAATGTGCAGTATCTTGCGCTACTGCACAGTAGCACTGGCACACGGGTCTTTTTGGGTGCTAACTGTGCTGTAGCCTAATACTACTGTGCAGTGCACACTACAGTGTAGTGTATACGCATAGGTTTTGTCCAGCACACTAACTGCACAGTAGCTTAATAACACTGTGCAGTAGTGGCTCATGTAAACACACCCAACGTGTCACGGTTTCACTCTTTTTGGATGAGCCTAATTCTCACAAAAGGTCATCTCCCCAGAACCAGATCCTGTAGTGCCATTGAAGTGAGTGGGAACTTTGTTACTAACTTTACCTGGTATACCTGTAGATCAGCCCTTAAAATGTGCATGAGAGCTGCTTAGAAAACACAACTTGATGCTCCCTTGCTTGACTACTTTGGGAAAGTAGATTGTAAATGTTTACAGAAAGCCGTAACCAATGTAACGTGGGCAAAGAGAGTCTTTTGAAATACTTGAACAAATATTCAGGGACATTAATTTTTTACAGTGTTTGTCCAACTCTTGTCCTTCTTCCTCAACCGTTCCATGCGGCCTCTGCGAGATTCAGCAAAGTGAAGGTTTCTGTTAATACAGCAAAGATCCTGGATGCAGAGGTGGAAAATGGGTGATCCTTTAAGAGGGTCTTATTGGAAACCCATTGTCCTTGACACCTGCCAAGGCAAAAGTGTCTTTGCCAACGGCGTGGTAAGACATTGGCTTTAAGCAATTGTAACTGTGTCAGTAATAAGATATTTCCCCCATGGTTCTGTAGGTTAATCAACATATCCCCATCTGCTGTAACCTGGATTTAAAAAGCTGTGGTCTTTCCTTAATGTGAAGGATAATGCACCTAGGTATTTTTTTCTCTTTCAGATCTTTGAAGAGGAGCACAGTGTTTTGTACTTGGATCAAGGTGGAGTCTTGGTCGCTATGAAACACACATCTCTGCCTATCAGACATCTGTGGTAATTATTGTGACTGCACTGATCACGTTAGTCATGGAGCCCTTCATTACAGATTATATGCCGCCGGGTGGTTAGATCATGACTACATTTTTTAGCTAATTGCCAGAATTTGTCCATTAAGCAATTTATATGCATTCATGCTGATAAGCGAGAGCAGTGCTAGCAGTTTTGCAAATAAAAAGTCCAAGCGGTGAATCAGTATAGATGTTTTGGACCCAGTTCTCAGTTATGGTAAATCAGCAAGGCTCCATTAAAATCAATGTAACTACTTTGTATTTCCCCACATGAAGAATTAAGCCCCTAGAGTCGGCATCTGAATTTAAATTGGAGGTTGGAATATGATCTTTGTCTTAGTAGACTCCAGAAGAGTGTGCGTGCTTGTGTGTGCGTGTGCCTTGATTTTATGGAGCTTCCTGCACTCTGCAAACTCTGACCCTTTTAAAGTGTCTCAGGTCAGCCACCCCAAAATGGAAGTGATAAAAATCATTAATTACATTTTAAAAAACCTGGCCAGAGAAAACATCATGCTCTTAAAGCATCACTCTTAGTTTTGACCACTTAAGCATTGGCCACCACTTAGCAGGATCATGCCAGGGTGGCATGATCAAAGCTTTGATTTATGAGGCACAAAAATGAGTTGTTCTTTCATTTATGCTGCCTCCAAACAAGCAGTTCTTTCATTAACCTGGATGGTAGGAGTCAAGAGCATAGAGATATCTGTCTGTTTGCCCTACCACTCAAAAAAGGAAATAGTAGAAATGGGCTGGAAATTCTCCATGAGGCCCACCAGGAGAAAACTGGGGTATGAGAGTGAGTGCCAACAGCTATGTGCCAGAATATTTTGGGCTTCTTGCAGATGTGGGAAAAAAAAGGAAAAAAGGCACTTTAAACTCAGTGCACTCCTGCACCCAGCCCAGCGTGTGCCCAGAAGAGGCATTGTGTTATTTGCACCTGGCTTTCCCAGCATCTATATAGATTGGGTGCTTTAGTGGGGCTTTTCTGGTGCTTTTATTTAATAGTTCATTAAGTCAGCTTTAACTAAAAGTGCCAAAAAGCCCCGCTGTAGCACCCAATCTATACAGACACTGCAGGGCCGAGTCAAACTAACAGGCTGCTGTGTCCGGTAAAGTCCATTTTTCCCCCCACATCTGCCAGCACCCTTGGTTTTCTGTCTGTGACCCATTAAAAGGACCTGATTTCAAAAATCAGATGCCTTTAAAGCAATGCGGGTTGACCATCCAAAACCATTGGCTGTTTTTTTAACCACAGCTTTCATAGCAATTCCTACATTTTGTCTTGCTAAATATGGCAGCTCTGTTCCCTGCAGAGGACTGATGACATTTGTGCTTTTGACACTAGGTTGAGCTTTGACGAGGGGAGATCCTGGAGCAAGTACAGCTTCACGTCCATCCCGCTGTTTGTCGACGGCGTGTTAGGGGAGCCTGGAGAGGAGACTCTGATCATGACGTAAGTGAGGACGTAGAGCACAAGTAGAGTGCAAGCCAAATCCAATGGGAACTGCACCATACCTTTTGAATGGAGCCAGATCCTCATGTTAAGATCCCTGTGGCCGGATTCTGTGGGCGGGTTGGAAAATCTTGTGCATGGGAGAAGCAAAGGATTGCAACTACAGTCGTGCAGTGATTCCAAAAGCCATTAAAGCTTACACATAATGTGACTTACAGCGTCTTAGCAAGGGGCCAAGTTAGCCTCAAAATCATGTCCCTGTGGCTTGTCAATGCAAATACTTTTCTCTTCAAAGTGAGTCTATCTTTAAGAAGTGGTGCCCTTTGCAGGTGAACAGTGAAAAAAAAATAGCTCTTTCTAAAGCTGTAACTCTTGAGTTTTTTTTTTTTTAACTGGGAATCTGCAAGAATGGAGACATTCCTTTGTAAGAATGAATGACAAAGTGTTGCCTGAGGCTGCTGCATGAAGAATTGTGATTAGTTTCAGCATAGCACACTGCGTTTCGCATGGTGCATAAATCGGTATTCACCCTGACATAAATAGTGACATTTTACCTGGGATCAGATTTGCAAAAACATGAGGAAAATTCAGTCTCGGCTGGTGCAAAGGAATCGCATTATAATCGGCCGAACTCCTGCTTCGGGAGCTCGCTGCAGATAATAGTGACACAAGAAAGAAGGTGCCTTTCAAATACAGACCTGCATCCAGATTTGAATGTAGTGGGGGCTCAGGTAGAACTAAGAATAGAGCCTGAGCTTCAATTCAATGATACTACAGTCTTGTGCATTATTCAAGAAAGCTGCTATTTCCAAAAGGCAAGACTTTTGCAAATAAGCAGCTGGTTCCATAAGGTTTCTCCTGTGCTTGAGCTTTCACCCAAAGCCGAACCAGAACTGGGAAAAAAACAATCTTGTTTGGGGCCAACTCCAGAACCAAAAGCCTGCAGACGTGTTCATCACTTAAGATGCCCTTTCCAAACCCATACCCTGATGCATATAGAGTGGTTCAGATTCTAAGCCCCAATTTTGACCCATCTCTGGTAGGTGTTTTGAAATATTATCTTTCCTTTATTTCCCTTTTCCCCCCCAAAAGGGACCTTATTAGTGCTAGCCATAGAGACAAGTATTTCCAAAGTATTTGGGGGCTGGACTCGATGATCTTCTGAGGTCCCTTCCAGCCCTAATGTCTATGAAATCTGTGAAATCAAATATAAATTATTTTAGGAATCAAATTTCCAAAAGCACCTAAATGAGCTGGGGGGCAAAGGGCCATTTTCAGAAATGACTTTAGAGCTCGTTGCATTGAGTTTCACTAAGATTTGAACTCCCATGTTACTTAGCCCTTTTGAAAATGTGATCTGGGGAAAATCTAGACTGAGCCATGCCTTTGAGGGTATACACTCTTCCTTCCTGTCCTCTGTAGAGTGTTTGGACATTTCAGCCACCGTTCAGAATGGCAGCTGGTGAAAGTGGACTACAAGTCCATATTTGACAGGAGGTGTGCTGAAGAGGACTACCGGCCTTGGCAGCTCCATAGCCAGGTAAGCAGCACTGCAACTGGATTCGAGTACAAGCCAATAACATTACAGGTTAACATGGGCAAAGACAAAGCTCTTTCCCCCATGAACCAGATGGCTCAGAGCGAGTCTGATGAGATTCTAGCTCTGCTGTTGTATTTCATTTCAGTCCTGGGCTGACTTCCACCTGTGTGTCACCATCCCTGAGAATGTGCATGTACATGCCGTCTCGTTTCATGTCTAATTGATACAAGTGAGGACTGAAAGAGGCCGGTGTTTCAGAAACCTGGGCATCTTCTAGCTTGGCTTGGACAGTCACCCGGAGTGTATTTCCCACCTCACGGCAATTTCTACATGTTGCTTTTTTATTCTGGAGGGTTCGAATAAAATGCAACCCGAACCCGCTGGTTGCATAAATGATCAAAACCCCACTGCCATCTGTAGAGAAGGCTGAGAGGGGATTTTGTGGCCGCCTACAAATTCATAAGTGGGGGGCAGCAAGGAATAGGAGGTGCTCTATGTACCAGGGCACCTCTTGGAGTAACTAGGAACAATGGCCACAAACTGACAGAGAGCAGATTTAGGTTGGACATCAGGAAGAACCTCTTCGTGGTAAAGGTTGCCAGAATCTGGAATGGGCTTCCAAGGGAGGTGGCGCTCTCCCCTACCTTGGGGCTTTTTAAGAGGAGGCTAGACATGCACCTGGCTAGGGTCATCTGACCCCAGCCCTCTTTCCTGCCCATGACAGGGGGTCGGACTCGACGATCTGCTAAGGTCCCTTCCGACCCTAACGTTTATGAAATTATCTTTTTTTAACATCATCAAAGTATTTGCACTCATTTATAGGCAATTTGGAAAAATTTTAATAATTAATAGAAAATCAAAGTGGCTTGCCTTAGACTTATCACTCAAATGAAAGACAGACTCAATGCCTTAATCTAGGAGTGCCAAATTCATCTGGCACCGTGGCATGGGTGAGTAGTATGTGGGCTGGATTGCACCTACCCCTGCACTGAGTGCAGCATGTGCAGCCCTGTTTGTGCTGCATGCAGTGTGTGGATGCAGTCCAACTCCTATGGACAGCATTAGGAGCCAGATGATAGGACTCTGAAGGCAAGCTACAGCTTGTGGGCCATAACTTCGACACCCCTGCTCTGTTCCAAGCCAGGAGCTACATCTTTTGGGGGGTGTAAATCAGCATGACCATACTGAAGTCAGGAGGGCTAGGGACAGAAATTATGCATAAACCAGTATAAGTGACTGGAAACAGTTCAAACTTGTAACACAACAGAAATTTAATGCACATAAACCACTTTAATGGTTAAAGATAAACCTGGATGGATGTAGTATCAGACTGAACTGATTTAGGTTAAATCAGTTTACTGAACTTCTGTCCCAGATCCCCTCCAGATTCAAGTTAACTCACAGCCCCCCAGCACCCCAGGATGCTTTGCACCTCCCCCACAAACCCTCTTGCAGGGTAGGTGGTTTAGCCATGGTCTAAGCTATCTGCCCCAGCCAAGCAGGGAGGTGTTTTTTAGCACTCCCTCTAGCCCCCGGCCCCTACCTTCTGGCCTGGACCACTGCAGGCATGTGAATCAAAAGTGAATGTGTGTTCAGTTGCTTATCGGTTCAATCTACGCAGCTCAGACTAACCTACGAAGACAATCAATTCAGCGTCGGGCTTGTTGACTGCCTGTACTTAGCCTATGGGTTTCATCATTTTGCACCAGCTGTTGTTCTGGCCCTCAGTTTGTTTGAGCCAGCCAAAGCTATGAACAGTGTCTGTTTCCTTCAGCGGTTCAGAGAGGAGTTGCATGCGACAAGCCAGCCAAATGTATTTTGTTTATTCCTTTCTTTGCTTGCATACGCCAAGGAATACACGGTACATCTTGGAGGGTGTCTGGTTATGAGCACGCAGAACTATTAAAGGAATAGTGCCCTGTAACCTTGCCTCTGGATTTGGTTGCTATTTCGAGTGCAAGTCAGAGCCTTCTCTTCCCTGATTTCCCCAGAGAGAAAATATTTAGCAGGATGCTTGATTCCATGATGAATAGACATCTCTCACAGCAAGTGTCTGAGTTCAGTGCACAGCAAACAATGCTCTGAAAGCCTGAACTCTGGATCTATGCTGTGTATTTACGTACGAACAAGTTACGCTGTTCCCAAGAACAGGTTAGTGAAAAAAGCCGAGAGAAAACGGGATGGCGCTGAGTCTTCTGCCCAGGGATCAGTCTGTATTGGCAATTGTTATGATCTCTAAGACGTGCCTGGAATAGAGTCCCAAATCCAACCACCTTGAGTTCAGATTGAGATCTGGATCCACACATGAAGGATCAGGGCTAAATTCTCTGCTGGTTCAAATTGACACTGCTCCTCTGACTTCAGTCATGATCTCTGCACCAGTACCCACAGCCATATCTCCTCAATGCACTCACTGCAGCTGCAAGCACATCCTCACACCCGTGAGATGGTAAAAATAATATTGAGGGTGTGAGGACTGACTGTTTTGATTCTCTTTGCAGGGAGAAGCATGCATTATGGGAGCAAAGAGGATCTACAAGAAGCGCAAGTCAGAGAAGAAGTGCATGCAGGGAAAATACGCCAGGGCCATGACATCAGAACCATGTGTCTGCACAGAAGCAGACTTTGACTGGTGAGCAATGCATATAAGACATGCAAGAGGCATGCTTCTCACCATGCCTACACATAAGGCCTTTTCTGTCATAGTAGGCTGGACTGTCCCTGTAGCCGTGCTGGTTCAGGGAATATGCAAGGAGCAAAGCTCCTTTTGATTATTGGACCAACCGTATAGCTGAGAGAGTTTAGACAAGCTTTGGGTTGCAGTGTGACCTGCGGAAAGATGGTCTACCGTCTTTCCCAACTGTCTCTGTCTTCAGACAGAGGAATAGCCTCATAAGATATGTTATTGATAAACACAATGAGGCAGGTAGGTAGATCTCTTCCTGCTGGTGTTGCAATGAATGAACCAGTCAGGGAAAGAAAGAGTCTCTCTTAGAAAAGGCACTTTTAATTTTCACCGAGGATCACCATTTGCAAAATGCCCTGGGAAAATGACACATCCACTAACTGGCCAGCCTGCTCCATGTCTGTAAAGCATCACCCACCATGGGCCTCTCGGTCACCGTAGAGGGGGAACCTGGCCATTTTGAACTCTTCCAAGTCCAGCTTTGAACAGCCTCCACCAGAAGCTGCCGTTTGGTTCATTGGCCCCAAGCACTGTAATACAGGTCCTAAGTAGTTCAGCAATGACAGTCTCCCCTTGCTATAGGAATTGCTCCAGGGACACGACGATGTTGTTGTTTTTCTTTTCTCTTTTTATGTCTGCAATTCTATTGATTTTTCTGTATCGAATGATGACAGCCAGTAAATGCCAAGGCACACGTGCATAAAAGCAACTTGCCCTATAAAACAACGCTGAAAAGCTTTCATAACCCACTTCAATGGTTAGATACCCACAGAGAACTCTGCACAAAAAATGGAGACTTCTGGAGTATAATATAACAGGGGAGAAAGAGTCAAACCCTCATGTAGCAAACAAAAGAGAAAAGATGCAGTTAATTTTCCTGGGCGCTCTTGCCTGCTGTCCTTGTCTGGAAATGTCTTCCTCGGTGTTGGGATTGGGATTACGATTGGGAAACACCCTTGAGATTGAAATGAAGATAGGGTATTTAGGCACAATATGGGTCTTTGCATGGCTTGATATTTCACCCACATAGGGGTCCTGATTCTGGACTGCACTGTAGTCTCTCGATGCGAGATGCTGCAGCTAGCAAAGCGACCAAAACGCTGGCTTGCATCCATAGATGCTTCTCAAACAAATCCCGGGATGTCATTCTCCCCTTGTACTCGGCCTTGGTGAGGCCGCAGCTGGAGTACTGCGTCCAGTTTTGGGCTCCACAATTCAAAAAGGATGTGGAGAAGCTTGAGAGAGTCCAGAGAAGAGCCACGCGCATGATCAGAGGTCAGGGAAGCAGACCCTACGATGACAGGCTGAGAGCCCTGGGGCTCTTTAGCCTGGAAAAGCGCAGGCTCAGGGGTGATCTGATGGCCACCTACAAGTTTATCAGGGGTGACCACCAGTATCTAGGGGAACGTTTGTTCACCAGAGCGCCCCAAGGGATGACGAGGACGAATGGTCACAAACTACTACAAGACCTTTTAGGCTAGACATAAGGAAGAGTTTCTTTACTGTCCGAGCCCCCAAGGTCTGGAACAGCCTACCACCGGAGGTGGTTCAAGCACCTTCATTGAACACCTTCAAGATGAAACTGGATGCTTATCTTGCTGGGATCCTATGACCCCAGCTGACGTCCTGCCCTTTGGGCGGGGGGCTGGACTCAATGATCTTCCGAGGTCCCTTCCAGCCCTAATGTCTATGAAATCTGTGAAATCCATGACTCTGTGACTCTACGTGGTTTGAAGAGCCAGATCTTCCTATTAGGGATATTGTTGATTGCTGAGGGGATTTGTGGGTAATGTAAAGACAGTAGATTGGCTTTCTGGTACATAGATGTAGAAAGAGCATGCACCAGCTAAGGAGGAGTTTAAGAAATGCACAGATTGCTGGATGGTCCATTAGGCAGCACTGCCATCCAAGGCATACATTTGAAACCTCTCTTTGGTGTCACAAACTGCAATTTACTATGGACGCCGATCTTTAAAATTCCCCGTAAGGACCTTATGAGCTCTCTCTCTTTCCTTTTCCCTCTTGCTCTCTTTGAATCCCTGAACAAGTTTTCCTCCACTCCTGTCCTACTCCCGGGTCTGAGTCTGTTCTGGTTCTGGCCTTGAGCCCTCTCTGGCTCCCATCGGCGTACACTCGCACACATTTTTTTTGCTCCTTGTTTCCACAATATTGATTCGGTGTCTTAGATTTTTTCAATTTAAAGAAATACAAGACTAATACGAGTCCTAGGCACAGCCAGGTGGAAACTAGGAACAACGAGATGAAATTTTCAAGAAGAAATAGATTTATTTCTTTGATATTTCCTCAAAAAAAATATAAAAAAAAGAAACCCAAAGTTCCCTGAGTGAAAGACAACCAGACAGATGCCGATGCTGAAGTTGTCTCCCGGGGTGATGTTGAAGTGCTGAAGGCACCTGCTGAGTTTTCAACACCCGCAGGTCCCACTGAAATCCATTGGAACAAGTGATGCTCAGAAACAGGTTTTGTTTTGTGTTTTCCTGGGAACCAGGCCAGCATTGCCATACAGTTCATCCTCTGTTATCTGAACCCAGGATTATCTGAATAGCAACATTTTTATTTTTTTATTTTTTGACTCAGGGTTGCTGTTGCAGAACAAAGTGTTCTCTTTGAAGCGTCACTGCAGTTAATATTGTTGAGTTGAGTTTGGCGTGGTTTTATGCCCCGCATCACATTTATCATGTAGCACTCTCCACAAGATGCCTTCCTTTCATTGATCCCAACTGAATCAGCTATTGAACAGCTTTTCAGCAGGTGCTTTCCAAAGGGGTTTGGAGAACTGAGGATGTATGATCATCATTGAAAATGAGGTTGGAGAGTACACAATTAACGCCCTGAGGTGAACAATGCTGCCCGGGCAGGTGAATGGACTTGCCAGCCTTCAAGACGCTTGCTAGCTCTAATGACCTTGACTTTGTATAACTCTAGGGCAGATTTTGTGATTCCCTTTGAGCTTCCCTTTCGCTTAGATTTCTTTACTCTCTAGAACAGGATTTGGATGTTATCAGTTTTAGCCTCCATCCTGGTGCATCCCAGGATCCTTGGAAAACTCTAGTTGAGCAGCAATAATAAAAATAATTGGCAAGCTGTTGCATGTTTTCAAGATAGAAAAGGATCTAAGTTTTACCTGGATGGGTCAGAAGGAGAGCATAAAACCAAACAGAAAGAAATGAGCTACCGACCGAAAGCACAGATGGACTCTGAGGATGCAGACGGTCTCCAGTTTGCTATCCTGCAGGTGTCATAGATGCTTGGTCCCCGGGTTGTTGTGCTAGCAAAGGTGAAGCCTGCCTCAGCGGCACAGTGCTCTCAGTAATTGCCTTGATGAACTCCAAGCAGCTAGATTCTGCTTCCCTCCACTGGGAGAAGCAGCGCCAGGCAAATCAATGAGGGGACTTCTGTGCAAGCCGGCAGGTCTCTGCAGGGCCCTTATTCATAAAAGTGAGAATCAGTCATCCTGCCTGCCTCATGCTCTACAGTGGTCCTGCAGCCCTCCCTGCCGGGACATAAGCAGCCAATTACTCCCTTTCAGTAGGGATCAAGAGGAGGAGGAGGATTAATAATCTGCAAATACTTTAGGACAGTGCATAGAAGCTCAAGATACAATTGTTAGGAAGTGAACCTGCAGCATTCAAGGAAACGAGGGGATATTTTTCCTTGGGCTTGAAGGCAAAGTGATATACACACATTGCAGAAGATAGCCTCTACTTAGTACATGTAAGGCATCTCTTTGTGGTTTGCTGCCAGGTCTGCAAACTAGGACTAATTTGTTTTTATTTACCGAGTTTAGGACACCTTAGAGTAGCAGGGGCGGGCAATTATTTCAGGCAGAGGGCCGGTTACTGGGTTTTGGCCAGCCATCAAGGGCCGCATGACAGGCAGCCAGGGGTCAGATAAATATGAATTTTCTAAATATTTTAGGGGCCCCGCAGGCCAGAGAGAATGGCATGGCAAGCCACATTTTGCCCACCCCTGGAATAGATGCTCCAACCATTTTGCTTTGGTAAAATACAAAATCATGTGCATGTGTGCGCGCGCATGCACATTTGTCCATATAAGTGTGTGTATGTGCGCATGCATTTGTCCCTATAAGTGTGTGTATGTGTGTGTGCATGCATGTGCCCCTATCTAAGAACACAAATACACATTCGATAAAGGGCTTGTGAATAATTTCCTAAAGTGTAAGGGCCATTTCAAACTGCTGCCTCACCAGGAATTGTCCTACATCAGGGGAACTGCTGGACAAAGAGCGGGTTGTTTATTGTCTTGCACCGCAGATACAGGGATCCGCGTTTGAACTCGCTGCAGCCGTCTCCCAGTCGGGAGCATGAGCTCTCCTGATAAGGAGCCTCACCTGTAATTGGCTCAATAAGAAAACAGCAGGGGACAAAGGCAGAGCTGTGGATGCTTCCCATCGCTTGCATGGTCTGTGGCTTGCAGCCAGAGGGCAATCGTGCTTCAGAAATGATGTGGAAGGGAGGCTGAGGGGAGGTCTCCAGCTATAATCCTTCCTAGCAACTGCCTAGAAACTAGCCTGTACTTATGTATTTGGTTAGGTAAACAGATTGCAGAGCTGCTTGCATGTTATTAAAGAATCAATTTTCCACTTTTCCTTTCATTTCACTCCTTTCCAGAGCCCTGTGCATTGCTTAGCAGTGTCTCCTCTGGACCAGCAACTCTCTGCTTGGGTCATTGCTTTCGTTGCTCTAGGCTAGGCCACATCCAGTTCCCTTTACTTCATCTGGGTAGCCCATGACTCCATTTGCCCTCCCAGTGGGTCTGATGCCCCTTGCGGGGGGTAAGAAAGGGGTATGTGTGCCTGGGTGATGGAGTAAGACGCCTCTCAGCTTGAATAGGGGTGTCAGAATCTGGCCCTTTATTGGGATGTATTAAGTAGCGCCGGCTGGGTGTTGTGGCAATGTCAAGTCAGGGGAACCAGCAGCGGGAAGGAAGGTAGAGGGCAGAGATGGGTTTGAAGAGCAGGTGCATGGTGTTACTCAACCAGTCCCTCCGGCTTGATGGACCATTCCTCATTGTCCTCTTCATGTTGCTGTAAAGTCCCCTCGCCTTTCCCCCTTGCATAAACCTTGAGCCTGGTGATCCCTCTTTCACCACACATGAAGATCTTCCAGATGCACAAGAGGGCCCTTGTTTGCGTGTTTCTGGGTGCAAACGTCACGACTAGTTCTGAGAGGGGCAGGCCCCTCGTGATGCCCACCTCGCTGGGGGCATCTGACCCCAGCGGTCTTTCCTGCCCAAGTGCAGAGGGCCTGGACCTGATGATCCATAAGGTCCCTTCCAGCCCCTAAAAACTATGAAAATATGAAACTATATCTCATGGCAGCGAGTCTCAAACTGGACGTCCAGCACCTGTGAAAGCTGTGTCTCCTTGCAAGTATCTCCCGTTGGTCAGCAGTTTTGTTCTTCAAACCGAATGTACCTGTCATGACAGGTCATGGCCGTTGTAACGAAGGCCTGTCCCAGGGGTGGCCATGGCATCTCCCGGTGGCTACTCAGCCCTTGCTGTACCCCGGTCTTCCCCTTGTGTTCACTCACCACATCTTGATTTACTTATACCCTTAAGGAAAGGGAGGCTGCCTCGGGGATTTCCGAATGAGCTCTCCTCCACTCCTATCTGACTCCAGGGTCTGAGTCTGCTCTGGTTCTGGCCTTGAGCCCTCCCTGGCTCCCATCTGCACGCTATTCTTGGGTACTTAGGCACCGGACCCTTCTGGTGCCCCCCAGGCACTGGACCTGCTGTGGTCCCATCTCTACTGTACTCCCTGGTACCTAATCCTCCTGGGCCCTGAGTGCCCCCCAGGCACTTGACCTTCTCTATTGCCACCTCCATTTTACTCTCAGGTACTTGGTCCTTTTCTCCCCCTTTTACCCAGGCTCTAGACCTGCTCCAGAGCCCTGGTCCTTCTTCCAGGCTCCATCCCTACTCCTGGATCTGTTGGGACCTCCTCCTGCCCTTACTCCTTGCCAAACCTCCAGCTGTTACTGCAGGCTGTAATCTCCTAGGTGCTATTCAGCAGCTGCAGCCATCCTCCCCAGGACAAGTCCTTTCAGCCGGCTCCAGGCCGCAGCTGCCTGCCCAGCTCCGGGCCTGGGCTTATATACTGCAAGCCCAGCCCCCTTCTGCGTCATGTGGCTCCTAATGGTCTCCAGCCACACCTGCAGCCTGCCTGCTCTTAAAGTAGCGGGAGCACCAAGCCTCCTGCTACAGCTGTAGACAGAAAAGGGATTATTCGAGGTTTATGGAAATCATATGGACAGCAAGATAGAGGCTTTGATCTGGACTCTGGACTCAGTGGGAGGTCAGTATATGGAGTAGAATACAAGGATGATGCATTTTTGAGGTTCCCTATACTAGTTTGAAAGCAAAATGCTGGCTTTTGTAACAGCTGGGACTTTCTCAAAGCATGGGGTTTAATTCCTAACTCCTTTATGTTGAAATATGTCTTTCCTCAAAGTGAGGTACGCATGGCTTAGGAAAAAAATAGAAACCAAGTACATAGCTCAACCACTGTAAATAGAAGTGAGAAAGTGGAACTGAAGAAAGTCATTAAAACATACAACCCCTTAACTCTTCTCCAGGATCACAGCTACTCTGAGCACCCAACACAACCAAAGTGCTTATCTCTGATTAGTCTCACACTGTGATGATATAGCTAGGTGAACCATATAGACATATGGTGCTAGAAATGACTGCTCCCAGTTATGACAGCCGAGCTTTGCTTAATGGCCAAAAAGTTTGAAGGCTTAACGGTGAAAAAGCAAGTACCATTTTCAATTCCTGGCAGCAGTGACCTGTGTTATTTAGTGAGCTGGTTAATGTGTTCAGGCATTAAATTGTCTCCTGATTTTTGGAAGGTGTGAGTGCAGCGATCTATAGACAGGGTTATTGTCTGAATGTCCCTACTTGGGCACGTTCATACTTTGCAATGGTGCTGTAATAGTTTAATCTGAATTTAAAGCTTCTCTCTGTGTGTGTTTGTGTGGGTATATGTATGTGTTTAAGCCACAAAGTTCTTTTAAGGGTCTTATTTTTTCCCTTGCACTGAACCTTAAGTGAGTTTGCAAAAGAGTTTTTGGGTTTGTTTGTTTTTTTTTAAACTTGGTGGTTCTCTGTTTTTTGGGTTTTTAAAAAATTTGCTACCTACCAGTCTTTAATCCTGGATAGGTCACATTATGACATCTGGAATCTCGATTAAGGGTGTGGATACAGGTTTCCATGCCGTAAATTGATTGTAATCTGCAGTAAAATTGCAGTAGGTACACAACCTTGCATTAGTATAATTTTCCTTTCTTTGGGGCAGAGTTCCCCCCTTAGAAAGCGATGAGTGCAAATTACCCTGGTGCACTGTTAGTCTGTCCAGTCCCCAGTCACTTTTATCCCAGAGTATCTCTTTGCTCAGTGCAGACTGACTCCCCTGCCCTCTAGTAGCCAGATGCTGCAACAGCACCTTCTCTATTGAGCCAACTTGGTCGTGCAGCTTGTCTGCGAGTTGCTTACCACAGAGTAAAATCTGAGACAAATTATTCCATAGAAATTGTGTTGTGTGTCCATACCCTCCTTCTGCATCCTATAATAAAAGCAAAAATTAGATTAATAGATTCACAGAAGTTTAGGGCTGGAAGGGACCTTGTGAGATCATACGGTCCCCTGCTTTGGGCAGGAAAGACTGCAGGGGTCAAATAACCCCAGCAAGGTGTGCATTCAGTCTCCTTTTGAAGATCTCCAGGTAGCTGCCTGCACCACCCCGACTGGGAGTCTGTTCCGGAGTCCTAGTTTCATAGTTGTTAGGGGCTGGAAGGGACCTAACCAGTGGTGATGCGTAGGGGGTACATAGGGGTGCACATGCACCCCCTGAGAGTGCCGGTGCACCCCCTGACCAGCCACACTTGCCACATAGGTGATGGGCAGGGGGGCACTTGGGAGTGCTGGTGCCCCCCTGCAAGCACCGGCTGATCACTGCAGCCACTCCCAGAAGCAGCCACAGCCACTCCTGGAAGCGGCTGCAGCGATTGGCCATTACGGGGTCGGCAGGATCCGCCACGGGGGAACCCCCCCGGGAAGCGAGATTGGCCATGTGCCTCCCCTAACTAACGCGGCACCAGTCACCCATGGACCTAACAGCCCCCCTGCACTTGGGCAGGAAAGACCGCCAGGATTAGATGACCCCAGCAAGATGAGCATCAAGACTTTTTTTGAAGATTGCCAGGGTGGGTGATCATCTGTACCACCTCTGGGAGGAGCCTGTTCCAAACCCTTGGCACTCGGCTTATAAATGAAGTTTTTCCTTATGTCTAGCCTGAAGTGAAGTTCAATCAGTTTGTGCTCATTATTTCTTCTCCTGCCCTGGGGGGGCCATAGTGAATAGATGCTCCCCCAAGCCTGGTCTGGTCACACAGTGTGACTATTCCAGAGTCTGGTGACACAGATGTGACTCCTGTGGAGGTGAGCAGTATAAAACCAGCAGAAGGTGGTTTTACACTCAGCTACGGTTTCTACATTCATCAAATAATTCTCTTTAATAATTGTCTAGCTGTCACTGGTGAGCACGTCGGCTCTCTTTTGAGGCTGGCCCTTACGTAGCTTGCCCTTGCCAGTTCCGAGCACCAGATGCCTGACACCGATGCCGCGACTTGATTGCAGCCGACTTCTGATGCACCCTCGTATTCAGATTTCAGTTGACTAGATCACGCGACGCCGATCCAATTGACACTAATGCGTGTTGATTGCAACAAAGCCTGTTGTGCCAAATTGTAGGCAGCAATTTGTTGTCATCGACAGCGCTCTGTGTGCATCAGACTGGAGCCAAGAAATTCATTAGATTCCAAGACTGCAGAGGTGAAAGAGGTGCCGGCGCATCCTGCGAGAGATATGGAAGAGCAATTCATGTCATTTACTAGTATGATATTTCTGTATGTCCTTATCGAGCCAGCACAGCCTTGCAGAGCTAAAAATGTCACAGTAGAACTTCTCTGCTTAGAAGAACTTTTTTTTCTGCCCTGAAACATCACATAATTTCACTCTGTGACTTGGAGGAATACGATCCAAGCAGAGTGAAACCTAGTTAATTCAGACTCCTTCCGTCCAGATGTCTGGGTACTGTACCCAAATGGCTTCAGCAGTAATCAAACTTGCGGCAAGCGTATGTGTGTATGCAGGGTTAGAAATCGTAGACCAATGCTGCTGCATTAAATTGGGCTTTGAATGCTGAACCCCTTTGAGACAGGCTTCACCGCTTTGTTTTTCACCTAACTGATTAGAGCACATGCTGTGTGTACAGCACTACAGCTTTTTAATTACCGTGACACATGATAACTCAGGAAACAATGTTGCAGCATGCTGACAATCAAATTAGGAAGGACCATGGTCCCATTTGTATATAAATATTTGTTTTCTCTAAGCAAATCAAAATGGAGTTTCTTCTCATTACACTGCATTTCCTGTAGCCCTTGTATTCTCCTTCCACTGCGGATGATTAGGGAAGAACATGGCAGTGTTGGATAGAAAAAGTGTTTTCTTCCAAAGCAATTAAACAATATTGAGCTAGGAAATAGGATCCTGGAAATGGAATTACAAATGCTAAGGACAGAAAAGGACAGAAAAGACCACTTTAGGTCCCCTAGTCCATCACTTGGCTGATACGGGACTACATTCTCCGAGCAAGATTATTTTTCAATTGCTTTCTTGAATCCAGTTTTAAATATCTCAACCACAGGGGCTTCAAACATACCCTCAGAGAATACTCTTTCAGAGTCAGATCGACTTTGTAAGGACATACTCAGCTTAATTTTTCCTTTGCTCAGTGTCATCTCTACACTCTCAGTTACTGCTTTATAGATCTCCCATCAGCATTTCTCTCCTAGGTTCAGAGGGGAGCAATGCACGTGGGATAGAGCTTGCTGAAATTCAGTTGCAAAAGTTTGATGAGAAATCTTGTTAGCATTCTGACTAGACGGTGGTGGAAACTGTGGATGGTTATTTTCCCCCCGCATGTTTGGTCCAGTGATAAAGCCGTTCAGAATGCTTTAAAAGTTTCAAAAATGTTGAAAACATTTGCATTGATAAGAATCAACCTTTTTTAATGTTAAAGCAGGTAAAAAAAAATGACAAGAGTGTCATAGTGTCTGTCTGCTCCTCCCCCCTCCCCGCCACCAACTTTTTCATCCAGCTTAGGAATTTATAGCAAAATAACCACTTTATTCAAAAGCTATTGTTGCTACAAGAACACATTGACTGTCTTTACTCATCCCATTTACAAAGAAGCAAGGGGTTTGGAGTGACATCTTTTATTGGAGCAACAGTGTAGTTGGGAGAGATGTTTGACAACCTTTTAGGCAAAGTGCCCTTCTTCATGGCTAGAGCAGAAGTAAGTGCACCCAGAAGTGTTTTTGTACTGGCTGTGAATTGTGTGTACACAATTCTTCAAGTTGAAGTAGATGGAATAATTTTTCCAGTTCACTACCTGATTAATATCTTCTTTCATATTTCCCAGACCATCACGGCTATAGCAACACTCCAACCCTACTACATACAGTTTATAGGCAGCCCGATGCCTTCTAGGTGTGTGCAAAATGGGCCCATCTGATTTGGCTCAAATCAGGAACAGTGATTTGATTCGTTGATTCGGATCACTGTCCCCGATTCGATTCGACCAAATCCAAATCTGAAGATTCAATGTTGATTCAGAGAATCAGAGATTTGGCCATAGACACCGCTTTAAATGTTTTTTCTACATGCCTTGAGGCACCAGGTGTGGCTCGTGAACACTGCACTGCTGGGGTGGATGGAGCATCCCATAGGAGCATGGGGGCCCCCCCTGCACGCTCGGCGGCAAACCTGGAAGTGGACTGGAAGTATTTCTGGTCCACTTCTGGGTCCACCGGGGACCACACGGGGCACCCTCCCTACGTCTCCCCCAGCTTGGCGATTGGCCATGGGGGGACCCTGGGTGCCCCCCCAGACCCAGGAGGCACCAGTCACCAAGCCAGGGGGACACAGGGGGGCCCCCCAGCATGATCCCCAGTGGACCCAGAAGTGGACTGGAAGTGCTTCTGGTCCACTTCCGGGTCTGCTGCCGAGAGTGCTGGGGAGACCCCAACCCCGCACTTCTGTAAGACACTCCACCCACCCCAGCATCGCAGCATTCATGACCCGCCTGGTACCCAGAGATATGTAGAAAAAACATTTAAAGCTGTGTTTATGTCCAGATCACCAAATCTTTCCAAATCTCTCTGAATCAATTTGGAGGGTTTCGATTCGATTCGATTCGATTCGATTCGATTCAGAGAGATTAAAGGGTCTCCTGATTCAGTTCGGATTTGGAGATTCGGTCACTGAATCAGGCCGAATCTCCACTGAAACAAAAGAGGGACTGAAGCTTCGCACAGCCCTAATGCCTTCCCCTGCCTCTTTCTCCTCTCCTGCTTCCTTCATTTCAAGGTCATAAGCCTGTTGCAAGATGCTGCTGCTAATTATAATCATGATGAACACTGATGTTTTAAGTCATTTCTCCTCCTTGAAGTGGCTGTTATCAGGCCACTGTGTACAAAGAACTGGCATTTCACAACACAAAGATCTCCCGGGAAGAAGATTTTCCACAAAACATTCAAATGAGTGAGAGCATTGTGGAACGGATATGCCTCTTTAGAAAATCGTAATGCTTAATGTTAGAATATTTGTAGTATCACAGTAGGATGATACAGAGACACTATCTCAGTAATTGTCCAGTTACGGTCCAAGGGGAAATTAATAAGAAAAAAATAATTGCCACTTTTCACCAAACAATCCTCACCTCTTTCTGTCACACAAATTTACAGTAGCTTCTCATTTTCCAAACTAATGGAAACCAGTCTTCTGTTTTTCTGTACCAAACAGCTGCAGCTTTCCCAGAGCTGTAAAATTTTGTTTAGGTCGTGTGAAATTATGTCCGAAGTGCCTCAATTGGATTATCATTTTTGGTTTCTAAAGTCTCGCTGAGCCATCAGTGATGGAAATTTGCTTTGATTTCTGTTCTTTGCTATTTGGGGCCCAGATGCATACCCAAGAAGCAATGCTAGACCAAAGAGTCAGCGTACGACTGATAATCCACGAACCACCTGGACTGAAAACGAAAGGATCATTCCTGCTTAAACTCATGTAAATTCAGGGTAACTCCACCCAAAAGCAAAAACAGAATGAAGCCCAAATGCCGCCTTTATTGCATCCTTTGAAAGTTGAAAATGCAACAGACTTGGGAAAACAGACGTGCATCTGTAGCAGTGAGTAAGGGTTAAAGTTTGGTTCCTTTGCCATTGAAACTGTTTCTTTTTCTGACAAAACAGCGATTATGGATACGAGCGTCACAGCAATGGCCAGTGTTTACCAGCATTTTGGTATAACCCATCCTCCTTATCGAAAGACTGTAGCCTCGGACAGAGTTATCTCAACAGCACCGGGTAAGTGGCCAGAGAAAAGGGTGAGTTGAAGAAACTCAAGTGTACAGCCCTTAGCCAGACTGACAATCCACTCTGATTCACAGTTGTTTGAAGAAAATGAGATTCTGTTAACTGACTTCAGTGACCTGTGGCTAAGGCCCTATTGTTCTCTAGTTTTAGATACTTCATCTTGCTTCTGATTAAATGGCACTATGAGGGACATATGAGATGTAAGAGCATGGAGCTAACAGTGAGCTAAAAAGGGGCCAGGACTTGCTATCTGTATGTCAACCATTCCCTTGTAACTCTGAATACCAATGGTTCTCTGGTATAAAGTTACTTTTGAGGAAGTCAGGAGTACATTCACATCAGAAGAGGTCGCATCTACATGTGCACTTTAATGCACATTAGCCTATTGTAATGTGCTTTAGAGCATCACTAAGAACCCATGCTATTTGGCTAATGAACATTAAAATAGGCTGATGAGCATTAAATGTCATTTAAAAACCTTGTTTTTTAGTTCATGCGCATTAAGACAGGCTAATGCACATTTTCTTAGTACCTCACAATGGGGGGTGCCTGTACACGAGTGTGGAGGCTGCTCCGATGCTTCAAAGCAGACTCGATTAATCGTGCTCCAGCAGCCTCCTACATCTCATGTATCAGTGTCCCTGCGACACCACTGAACAAGCTTTAGTTCAAATGCTCCCACTGTCATTTTGAAGTGGAGGGATGCTGAAGCATGAGATGCTACAGCAGTTTAATTAGAGCGGCTGTTAGAGCCTCCCTAATTAAAGCGCCTCCCACCCACCACCCCTGGAGCAAGTGTAAAAGTGCCCGGAAGTACTAGATTTAATGCACATTAACTAAAGCATGTCAATGCATGTGTAGACGCACCCAGAGAGGGTTCCTCCAGTGTACATATCGCATGTCTACTGTCATTATTAATTGCCCTCCATGAGCAGCCATTTCTTTAGTGCCAGGCCCTGTCACCTGTTGGCCGGATACCATAATAGCACCGATTTCAGGCATTTTGGCAGAGCCAGCTGCATACCCAATCTTTTCTACAGAGTAAACATGCTGCAATTATCCAGGGTAAATTACCCCGGAGTAAAGAGGCTGTGTGTCCACCTCCTAAAATCATAAGTGCCCCAGCCTTTCAAGGGCTCACTAGCTGCTCAAAGCAGGCCAGTTTTCTGGCCTATTTTCTTCAGTTCTGATGCACACAATGTTGTCACGTCCATGGCTCCAGCGCACACTCTGCTTTCTACCAGCAACATCATCTCTTTGAAATGTGGTAACGACATCAAAAACACACTTAAAAGAGAAAAACTAAATAGAGGGGACTTGGGGTTAACAACATACACAGCATCTTACAGAGGAAAGGAAAAATTTCTTGAGAGATTTACTATGTGCTGTGTATTGGATAAACACAACTCTGCTGCACTCTACTGACTAGCCTTTGTTAAGGTCAAAAGCCTGTTTTCATATTCTCTTTCTTTTGTGATAAAAATGTAAGAACTGACATAGTTATGTAGCATTTTTCATCGAAGAGAATCACCATTTTTCAGATGCGTGAGGAAAAAAAGAAGTCCTGCTTTCCAGCTTTGCACAAGTCCTAAAAAAAACCTAATGGTCCTCAACTGCCATGTTGTACTGTATGTCCTCAGCATCTGGTGCAAGACGCAGCAACCTTTAGGCTTCTCTGCTTCGTATTCAAATCAGTACCCTGATGGCCACAAGCTATACAGATGTGTTTTTAAGTCAGCTGCACTCCTGAGCTGGGCCAAATACTCCAGCTTTAGCTTAGGATCTGGACAGCGAATTGTATGAAGTAGTAAAACAGAGAAGTGGGACTCTAGGTTTCTTAATTCTAATTCTGGCTTTGTCCCTGATCTATCCTGCAGTGTCTGTATACTATAATTTACACTGGAACTTACCTATATGAAAAATAGTTGTGCAGCTATGTAGTGTAGCTCGCTGAAATGATCCAAGACATAATAAATGCTTCTGAAAAGCATTGAGAACTTTGGGTGACAAGTATAAAAAATGGGAAATGAGCGGAGAGCCTTGCTTCACGGAGGCTGGGGTTCAGGATGAGAGCTGATGGCACGCCCAGCTGTACCACGCAACACGTTAAGGGAGCAGTGAAGGACAATGCTGTAGTCAGGTGAAAAGGCAACTTATTCTGCATGTCTACAACAGGCGAGCAGCCTGTCAGACTGGACTAATAACATACCAAGTATTTAAAAGCTGGTTTACTCCTAAGTTTCAGACACAAACCAAATGTGGGAATGCCTCCCTGTGCTTGGTTTGACTTAGGGACTTGCCAAGGGGGAAGCCAATGTCTCTTCATGTACATAAAGCTTTTTCGTTGCAGGTACAGGAAAGTTGTGTCTAACAACTGCACCGATGGCGTGAGAGAACAGTATACAGCTAAGCCACAGCAGTGTCCTGGAAAGGCCCCGCGGGGACTTCGTATTGTCACCTCGGATGGCAAGCTGACAGCAGAGCAAGGGCACAACGTTACCTTCATGGTGCAACTGGAGGAGGTAGGATCTATTTTTATGTGGCCTCCTGGGTCTGAACAATGCCAGCAGCAGGCATTTACTAGGTACATCTATACTTTCATTAACGTGCCTTAGTACTTTATAAAGCAAGTACTAAATGAAATGCACAGATCTAACTAAATGCGCAGTAACTAGAATTACTGTGCAGTAGCGCCGGTGCATGGTTATTTTGAGACGTTTACTGTGCATTAGTCTAATAACACTGTTCAGTAAGCTATTAGCAGTTTTTAACCAGCATGCTACTTTGTGTAGCACCATGCTAATGTGTGTATCAAAGGCAGTTTGGCTATGGTAGCATGGGCACCATACAGAGAAGGAGGGTGAGTTAGACTGCACTGAACCCCATGTTGCTATTACTAGACTGCTCCTAGTACATGAACAAGCTCAGATATGTTGTAGTGTGGACACACCCTCAGTAACATAAGATGATTCATAGATTCATTGATGTTAGGGTCAGAAGGGACCTCAGTAAGTCATTGAGTCCGATCCCCTGCCCTGGGCAGGAAAGAGCACGGGGGTCAGACGACCCCAGCAAGGTGCTTATCTAGTCTCCTCTTGAAGACCCCCAACATAGGTGGGTCATCCCCTACTTACAGGCTGGGTGTGACCTTCTCAGCAGCACAGTAGCGGAAAGGGATTTTGGAGTTATGTTCATCTTGGAGTCAACTATGAGTTGTCAATGTGACAAAGTGATCAATAATGCTAACCGCACTTTATCGTGCATTAGCAGATGCATGATGATCAGGTCCAGGGAGGTGATGCCTCACCAGGGAGGGGATGTGGGACTCAAGCTCTAGTTTAGTATTTCATCCCCCATTCCTGGAGGAGGTTATGCATTACTACATAAGCTATCTGCATACCTTAAATTCAGTTCCTTCCAACACAGGCAAGAGGTAGGTATCATAAATAAGACCTTTCCCTGCTTAATTTTGTCCTGATCTGCGGAGGCATACGAAGTAACACAAACAGGACTTAGGGCTAATACAAGCTGTATTCTGCTCAGTCTGTGCTGAAGAGGAGAGCATGAAGGACATCAAAATGGGTCAAATGATGTATGCATGCATGTGTGATTATGCTCAGAGACATGTGACTGAGTACCCCCCTGTTCCCCTCTACATGTTACACAGGTCACGTAGTTAATTGTGCAATTCATTTAGACTGGCTGCATGTGCTAATGAACTGTCGTGCCTTAAAAAGTCCAACCAGCTATAAAGTTATTGCTGGAAAATGTTTAATAACTTTAGAGCTGGTATATATCCAGCTTTAATTTGCACATGTAGCAGGCTGGGAGTCCCATCAGCTGACCGGGCTCCCAGCCAGAGCGGTGCACCATGTGTAGCTGGGGCCGAGAGTCCTGTAGCCAAGGGGATTGTCAACCCTGGAGTACCCTGCAGCTGCTGTGAATGTGTGGCATGGCATGAGGTGCAATTGTATGGATTGCACAGCAGATTATCTATCACACCTTTACCTGAACATCTGGAGGTGCCCTGACCAAGACAAATGACTCAGTTCTTTCCGCTCCAAGAGGCACGTTCTAGTCAAGCCTTTATTCCAGAAGTGAATGCCAAGACTCGTAACCTTTGTCCAAAATGGACCACTTCCTTCTCTTCTACCAAACTTACCAGCTGTTGGATCCAAAAAAGTGAGTTCCCATCATACAACTTTGCTTCTTAAGAGCTTCCCCTGCCCTTGGAGAGCATGTGTTTGAAGCCCTTTGGTACTTATCGTCACGCCATGTATTGTGTCTTTCCAGCTGTCTGTGTTCATACAGTATTCCCTTTGACCCCAAAGAACTAGAAATAGGCGCAAAAAAGACATAAAGCTGCTGAGCAAAGGAGAGAGACGTCTGAGATCTGTACAGCTGTTGATTTTCTAGGTCTAGTCACCCTATGTATGGAGCCATCTGAGACTGGGGAGAAGAGAGGACTTTGTATGCCAACTCACGAATGTCCCTAAAAAAGGGGATTAACTTTAATATACAGGATGACTAAGAAAAAGAGGGAATAGCAAACACCAGCAGCGAAGAACATGAGGTCACCCTATAAACACACAGTGGGCATCAGAGCCCTGGAGGTCTTGGGTCCCATTAGCTTCACAATGGTGATCAAACCCAGCATTTTGGAATATATCTGCCTGATACCATAGCCGTGTCAGTGGAGGATGTACAAAGAGGAGTAAGGAAAAGCAATTCAAAAACAGGCTGTGATGATATGCCAAGGATAGAGGAATCTCATTGTCATTGTCAATCACAAATTGGTGTTCAGAGGAAATGAAGAAATGGGAGAACCTCTCGAGGGCCTGTCCATTCTTCTCAAGACCTGGGAGGAAACCTCTGTGGTCCAAATCATGACTCAGGATCGTTACTCCATTGATTTTAATGGAGCTTATCTAATTTACACTTGCTGAGCATATAAACCTATTTTTTCTTCTATGTGCACTTATGCCGTTTCTCTGGAGACAAATTACAAGTGGTAACGTCATAACAAACATGATTGATCTTAACCAAAAAAAAAACACATTTTCTAATGTAGCATAAGTATTCCAGGATGCATCTGCCCACCAGTTTTCCTGTCACTTTTTTTTCTGGCTACTTTAAAATGTTTCTTAGGAACAGCTTATGAATAACTTATTCCAAAAATGTTAATAAAACTCAGCTTGAAACAAACATCCTTAAAAGTCTAATTATGGGAAAGATTTCACCCAGTTGAATTCATCTGCCTTTGGATGTAGTCACTGACGTGGAAGAAAGCAGCAAGAGGCCATCAATAAATGTTTATCAGAATGGCTTAACATTTACATTGCTTTAGTACCAGGTAGGGGTTTCATTGTGCGTGGGACTGACTGATAAATGACAGTGTCACACAGCCTGGGGAGAGTTTTCTCCAGCTAGATGCTCACCAGGCCACTGTCTTTTCATCCCATCACACTGGACCCATGTGCTCTTGGCCTGAGCAGGCTGCAGAATGGCCTCTTCCTGCCCCCGTTGGCACACTTCCTGGCACACGCTTTCTGTTTGTCACCTTCTCAGAAATGGGATCCATATATCCCAACCTGCAATGGGCTTCCAAGGGAGGTGGTGCTCTCCCCTTCCTTGGGGGTCTTCAAGAGGAGACTAGACTAGCAGAGGGCATCTGACCCCAGCGCTCTTTCCAGCCCAGAACAGGGGGTTGGACTCGATGACCTACTGATGTCCCTTCTGACCCTATCTATGAATCTGTGAATCCTAGTTTCCCTGGGCAAGTGCTAACACCAGGCTAAGCAGTACCTTAAATACGCCCATCCCCACAGCTCCAACCTTCTGGGTGCTCTGAATTTCCAGTTTGGCACCTCAGGGAGACATGATAGCTAACAGATAGACATTAAAAAAACACTTACTCCTGACTTTAGCTAGCACAAGAGACATGTAGCCACAAGAAGATGTAGCCAGCACAATAAGGCATGGGTAGGGATTCCTCCACCACAGTTTCCTCCCTGCTCTACAGTGCTCTTTTGGCTGCTAAAAGTGCCTTTAAGGCATCTAGATATGTGTCCCTGTACCTGGCTTCTCCTCTGGATCATGGACTCTTGTTCTCTCCCTCTTGTAGAGCAGCTTTTCTTCCTCCTTGCCTGGCCACCCATTTGACACAATTCTTCAATTATGAAGCAAGCCTTGTGTTCTCCTCCAGCTTTCTTCTTCTGTACAAGTCCATTTGATTTTTTCCTTCTCTCGGACCTTCTCATGGACCTCCTGTCACACTTTGAGCTTGTTTCATGCCTTGGAGATCGCAGTCCAGCAGAGACTGCCCATGCCTGAAGAAGGGTGATTGCACCCGAAAGTTTGCCAAGAACTTTTTTTTCCAACTGCTGAGTTGGTCTAATAAAAGATTCACATCTTCCCAATGGACCGATATCACATCTACCCAATGGACCTCAGCTGCCCTTCTCCCTTAATTTCTGGGTTTTTTAAGACCCATTTGATGTCTCCACTTTCCTGTTGGGAGATTAGTGCTGCCCAAACTCCATCCCCCCTTAGGACCAAATTGGTTTAATCTAGGACATGACCACTCCCTTGTCTCAAGGTGCTCCTCCTTATATGTGACCCATCAAAGTTCAATGACTTTCCTTTGTCCTTGGTCTGGGAGATTAGTGAGACAATCCTAACTGCATAGGGCTGACTCCAGATAGACTCAGGCATTCAGCGACAGAGCCATTTCATAACCTTGCAACAGATTTTACTTGTGGCTGTGAATGAATTATTTTTTTCTTACAGCGACAAGAACATTTCCCAGCTCACTTTTTTTTTTTTTTTGGCCCAACCCCCCTGATGAGTTTAGCAAGTGCCCTGCACAAGTTACAAGCACTTCATTAAACAGTCTGTGTTTCAGTGGAGTTTTCTCCCCCTACCCCACCCCGTGCTCGCTCATGTATGCAGCCTGTCTGTCACAAAACCAATCAGTTTGCATAAGGAACATCAGACTTTTGTAGCATTTTCAGAATTGCTTCTGAAGTGGTGCTAAAATCAGTGGCCTTCGGAACAACGCTTTCTAACAGAATAGCTTTAAAACTTGTCTCACCCGATTGCTCATACATCTCTGCTGAGCAAATGGATGGTAAATACATTAAGGGCTGAGAGGTTCTGGGCTTTGGTTGTTTCATTACAGATAATTCATACAGAAATTGCTTTAGCTAATTTATTTTTTATCTCGATAAAATGACAGCGAAAAAGCTTTGATATTCAGGGCCTGATTCTCCTCTCGCCAACATCACTCCACTGGGAGAAAGCCTTGGTCTGCCTCTATTTTATGCTGCTAAGACTAAAGATGAAGTGACATTAGGGTAACATTGGGGTTTTTTTGTTTTCAAATGGGCAAGGAAAATTGATCTTGTGTAAGGCAATGGAATAGAAATGACAGGTTCTGAATTTGCTCCCAGCTTTGCTGCAGACTTCCCAGGTGAACTGTAGCAAGTCTTCCAACCTCTGTGTGTCCGAGTTCCCTCACTTGCAAATGGAGATTAAAATGGTTTCTTTCTTTAGCCTTTATGTCCTTCCTATGACATGATAAACTCTTCAGCCCATGTGTGTTGCACTCCTGCAGCTATAGTTGTGTGGTTTTACACCCAGGTTCTGGCAAGCAAAGCCTGTGCTATGTCAATGAAGCTGTACTGCTTCCTGTTTGGAGGCTGGCATGTGCAGTGCCCACTCGGGTAGCTCTGCCTAATGCTGCCTTGTGCCATGCAGACATACCCATCATTTACTTTGCAAATCCTAGGCTGAATTTGCACGTGGTGGTTAGAGGGGCCCTATTTAACTTAGATTTCATGTGTGTCCTTATACTGTCAACCACATTTTAAGTACAAGAGAAAATATCCTCTCTTAAAGATGCTTGGAAGGCTCCTCAATTGGCATAACCATGCAAAATAATTAAGAATATGCTTCAGTAAATGGCTGAATCAGGATGGAGTTCAGGCAGAAGTTTGTGTTAAGCTGATGTATAATTGCCTCATTGAGGTGGAACAATATTAGGAAATATTCCATAATCTGGCTTTAGGATCATATGGACATTTTTCAAGGTCAATAGGACCACGGTGGGGCATGAAGGAGGATGGGGAATGGGCCGATCTGAATAAAGAATACGCAAGGCAGATTTATTCAGACAGACAATCCAACATAGGCAGTTTCCTGCCTGTTGCAGAAGATAATTAAATCAATTTTAAACATCTGTACAGAAAAAAAAGGTGCAAGTCAACATATAATTGAAGACTTTAAAATTAAATCTGAAGCATGGCACTAAAATTAAGAACTTTGAAGTATTAAAACAATGAGACACAGCTTAATTTCCATACAAAGACTAGCACTTAGTAGGGAATATGCATGATTAAATCCTTCTGGGCGATATTTAAATTGGAAGTTGGAAGGCGGCATCCCCATTAGATTGATTGGAACAAGCCATAATCTCTTGTAGACCAAAATACCAATGGCAACGTAAAAGTAATCACAGGGTAACAATATTTTACAAGCAAAGTGGGTTGTTCTTAGCAAATGGTGATATAAGAAGATCCCGAGAGCTGGTTGGAATCACGTAAGCGGCAAGAAATAGGAATATTTGGCCTGGAAAAGGAGCTGATTTCCATGTGCAGCTTTCTCTTAAGCAGTAGCGTGGATATGAAAACAGAATTGTTTCCAGGTTTCAAAGTACGTCTGTTGTTTTATGAGCTATATCTCATGGTACAGCATTGGGATGTGGAGTATCTGTGTTTAAATCTCAGCTGTGCCACAGGTGTCAATGCACTGTGGTCAAGACGGCTCCTCACCTGCTCCGAGTTAAGCATATGCTTAAATTCTCTGCTGGATTGAGGCTTATATGGAGATTGGCCTGCGACTTTTCCGGGACGTATCACGTTCTGTGGTTGATGCATGCATTAAAACCGATTTGTAATGTCCACCAAGAACACCAGGCGGATTGCTGGTATTCTAGCCTTTATAACCAGCTCCATAACCTGGTTTGATTACTATACAGGGTGGAATTTAGATCCATAACCTGAAGTTGCCAGACAAATTTTCCCTGGCCTCCTAAGAGAATTGGTATTAAAAACTTCTAGTTTTGAAGGTCAAAGCTGCTGTGCATCCAAGACGCTTGGATTTGGCCTAGTGCAGGGAGTGGTCAAGCACTGGAACGGGCTACCTAGAGAAGCTGTGAAATCTCCACCCTTGGAAGTGTTCAAGAGCAGGTTAGACAAATACTTGGATGGGATGGATGAGTTAAGGATGATCCTGCCTTGAGCAGGGAGCTGGACTAGATGACCTTGTGAGGTCCCATCCAGCCAGACTTTCCTATGACCTTATTCGCAGCTGCAGAGAAAGTACAGGGGTTTGCTGTCTGCTCCAACCAGACCCCATGGATTCAGAAACCCATCCACTACACTTGTCAACATGATGAGTGCAAGCTAGGAGAAGCTACAGGAGAGGTTTTAGCAAGAAAGCTTTTTCTTTTTTTTTTTTTCATATATTTTTCATACTGCAAAAAATCACTCTCGGTAATACAGCACCTTCAAGCTGCTGAGCTGGGGCACAGCACGGCAGGCTGGCTGCGGATCTGTTTCCCAGAGACATGGGGAAGGGCTTTAATTTGTCATCCGGCTTTCTCTTACCATTCCATCTGCAATGGACCTGGTGCAGATAAAGCTATGTGACAAGTCACAGGTTGCTGCTTTATTCCCATACCCCCCTCCTCGTTCCTCAACTACAAATTTTAAATGTCAGCTTTTCAAAATGTGGCCTTTTCCAAAATGTGTTACAGCCTGAATCTCACTTAATGGAAAACTCATTTCCAGTTCAAAGAGTTTAAAAGCAAAATGGGAAAGGGCAACCAGAAATGAAAGAGACTGGGGAAGTGGCAGCTGGGGTTCTCCAATTAGATTTTAAGGAGATGTCTCTGTCAGCGTCTTTTCTCCATGGGGAACTCTGAGAGGGGATGCTGAAATCTAAATATTGCCTGGCCAGAAGTTGTTGTATAATCCAGGAGCAAATTCAGACTCAGTGGGCACGTCCACATGAGACCCTACTGTGCATTTATTTAGTACTTGTATAATCCAGTACTAAACAAATGTGCAGTAACCGGAGTTACAGTGAGCTTGGTGGCCACCACAGAAATAAATCAAGGGAGAAAGTCAAACATTGGGAACTGAGCTCTCTTCTTATATTTCACATTAATCCTGCAGAGGATTGGCTCTTTGAAAAGGTTTCCTATACATTCCTCTCATTCCTCCATCCACTGTCACAGATTCCTGGTGTTGCTGCATCTAACAAAGCCTCATGTAAGTATATAAGAATTGCTACTTATTGGATGAGTCTACACATGTGCTTTACTGCGGAGTTGACTAATTAGGTCTGCAGAAGAAGCATAGAAAATAGGGGTTGAAAGGGACCTCAGGAGGTCACAGCTAGTCCAACTCCCTGCTCAAAGCTTGACCAGCCCCAACTACATCATCCCAGCCACGGCTTTGTCTAGCTGGGTTTCGAAAATCTCCGAGGATGGAGCTTGTACCACCTCTCTGAGTGACTGGTTCCAGTGTTTTACTACCCTCCTAGTGAGAAATTTCTTCCTAATATCCAACCTAAACTTCCCTTGATGCAACTAGAGACCATTGCTCCTTGGCCTGTCATCTGCCACCATTAAGAATAGTCCAGCTCCAGTAAAGTCTAGTCTAGTAAAGAGTCACCATCTACACGCTTGCCCATATTAGGGCTTAGTTAATTAATTAACTCCACTGTGCGATAGTACCATCCAGGACAAGTACTATCCTACAGTGTAGTAGTTTCTATCTTACAGTGTATTAAACTGAAGTGCTCTTGTACATGGTGACCGAGGCTGGCTGGAGCACGAGGGTGCTATAGTGCGGGGGGCTGCCTGCTGGCTAGATCTGGGGCTGACCTCCCAACCCCCCTTCCAGCCTGGGACTACTCCGCCCTGGCTCAAATCATTGAGAGCCTGGGTGCACATGCAATCGCTGCACTCGGAAGAAGCTGACTCTGGCATGAACTGCGCTGGAGTTTCTTGTGTCAGGGTAATTGCACAAGTAGATGCACCTACTAAGTCGACCATAGATCCATGTTGCCCTGTATCCTGTGTCACTCAGGGTGCAGACAGAAGTGGAGCTCCATGCTGTAGCTGAGAATCCTTTGCAGGAAGCTTTCTGAGTTTCAAGATCCCCTGGACCAAACAGGAGTTCAATGTTGGTTCCAGGGTGGAGGGGAATCTAGCTGCTGGCTGTGAGCTTGCAGCAGGTTTCCCCTAGCAATGGCTCCTCCTTCCAGCCGGCTCCCTGAGAGCCTGCACTGTTTTCAGAATGGGAGTGGGGAATGGGAGCAGAGGGAGCTCATTCTAGGGGTCCCCAACAGGCATTGGAGAGTGGGATGGATGAATTGAAGCCCGCTCAACTTGGGTGGGGGCGTGCTCCAATACACCCACCCCATCCTCCAGCAGGGGATGGAAAACCCCAGACCAAACTCCTTCCACTCCCTTTCCCCCCTCCCACTCTGAAACCAGCGGCAGGCTGAGAGGCAGCGCAGACACAAGTTACAGAAGACACACTGTTTTGAAATGTCTTCACCTGACCCCGCATGCAATGGCACCCGATTGGCCATTTTTGAAGCAGCCTGCAGCCACGCACTTGTGTTTGGTCACAGCTATCAACCACTATCTGTGGCCAGATCAGGGGACAGTTGTCACTTCTGTCTGCACCCACAGGGCAGAGAGCGGATGTTGAAAGAGTGAACTGGGTCTGACCAGTGTGTTTTTTCCAGTTTCTCTCCCACTTGCAACCTCCAGCATCTAAGGTCTAGGACATTTTAATTCAGAGACCATATCCTTAACTCCCATGTATTCATAAACTCATTTTAGAGTTAGCCAATTGGGGCTGCTACTTGTCTTAATATGTAAGGGACACTTCAGCTGTTCTATGTCCTAACATTGCCTGTGCCATCGCAGTGATACATCGCCGCAGATACAAAGATTTTATCTTCACTATTTCCTCAAGAAGCAGGAAGTATTTTTATCCACATGATAGAAATGGGGAAACAAGGCCCAGAGAGAAGTGACAGACCCAAGAACATAGCCCTCTCTCTCCTATCTCCAGCCTGGTATTTGCAGTACAGGCAAACAGGTTTTTAGTAGCCTCAGCGGTCCTGGCCCCTGAAAAAAAGAAATATGTCGATGGAGAACAAGTATGAAAGTTTCAAGCTCAAAATGTCATTTTAGGCCCCACTCCCAGAAAACCTTTATAACTGCCAGAAAACAGGAGCGTGTGTTGGTATCTTGTATGAAGGCAGCCAAAAAAAAATTGCACCTTAGAAAAAATAAGGAAACAGAATCAAAGTATCCTCCCGGTTCTATGAACTTCCCCCAGCTGTTCATTTAACAGCATCCTTCCAGACAAAGGAGGCATGAAGTGGCAGCTGCTCTGTACACCAGCCTGCATAACAGATCTATAACAGCAGCAGGGGAGTGTGATTGTATCACCCCGTCATCCAAACCTACCCACCACGGGGCACTTTCATTTGTGGCTTTAAGTCACAAGTATGCCTACAGCCGAGGTGAGTTACAACCTCCCACCTGGATTGTTGCTCTACGGCGGCTACCGCTATTTCTGCCTGTGTCATTCGTTGGAAGGGATTTTGTCACATACGGCAATACGAGAGAATTCAATTGATGTTTCCAAAGCTCGAGAAACAGGCCCTCTCTGCAAGCCTGCTGAGCATGTGCATAAATCATGTTCCTCCCCATGTCCTTTTCAAAGAGCGCTGCCTTATTAAAAATGCCACTTGTTGGTAAAGTGATATGTAAAGAAACAGAACCGCCAAGTCCTTTGGGTTTTAGGTGGTCAGCATTGTTCATTTTCACTGCCTTTGCTTTTCCAAAGAGCTCTAAGCTGTATATCTTGGATGCTGTGTTTGGAGGTGCAAAAAAGCAAGCTGATTTGCTAGCACAGAGCAGCAAAACCTATAATGGGCTTTCTCCAGGTAATAGACTCCCTGCACTTGCATAGTACAGGCAGTTCCTCGATGGCAGATTTTATTGCTGTGTATTGCTTTTTGCTTCTAAGGATTGTGAAAAAAGTGCTGGATGGACAGCTTGGGAGCCTTAATATCCTTGACTTTATCCACAAACACTTGCTGTGCAAGGTGTAACCCCTATGCACTCTACAGGGTCAGCTTGGGGCCAGAGGGAGTTAAAGGTCCAACATTATTCAAGTCATAGCACCAAGGACCTCCATTGTGTCAGCTGTGTGGGTGGATTGTATGAGGCAGGAAACAGTGGCCAGCTCCTTCCAAACAGACAAGCTAACTAGCTCTCACCTGGGGGCATTTACAGGAAACCTCCTTATCACTCCCTAGGAGTAAAAGAGATTGCAATCTCTTGCAAAGCCAATGAGCTGTCCTGTCCCCTCTGTGATACTGCACCTGGTAGCTGTCTAATTCAGTCTTTCTTCCATTAACACTCTCAGTGACTTTGCTGGGAACAGGATCTGGTCTCTTGCTCATCCTGTGCATCTCTCCCCTTCTGCATCGTTGCAGGGAGACCTCCAGAGATCGATCATCCAGGTGGATTTTGGAGACGGCATCGCTGTGTCGTACGCCAACCTCAGTTCGACAGAGGATGGGATCAAGCACGTCTACCAGAACGTGGGCATATTCCGCGTAGCTGTGCAAGTGGACAACAGCCTGGGATCTGACAACGCTGTCCTGTACTTACATGTAACTTGTATGTTATTACTGTTGTTGGCTTATGACATACCTGATAAGAACCATTCCCCCCCTTAGAGATGATGCATTGACTTCCCTGCCTAGAAGGAGACCTCCTGAGACAATGAATGAATGAACCTTTGTTCTCCCCCAGGTTGAGACCCATCAGAGCAATATAACACCTCTATCATGGCTCAACTGCATCCTATTTGTAACCGCGGGGTCCTGCAGGAGGGCCGTGATCTCCTTACAGCCCCCTCACCGTGCCCAGTCGGCCCAAGGGCACCCTCAAATTCTCGCCCGCCACGTCTTTGATGGTTAGATAAAGTTGGGAGGCTGCCTTATGACTCCCTGGGCACGGTTAGCTGGGACGTCTGTCCCAGTGTGTTCCCGGACCCCCTGGGGGTCTCGTGGTATGATGGGTGCTCCCCAGGCACCCTAGCCTTATGGGCTACGCATGGCTCCTACCAACCCCTAATACCACACCCCAAGCCTCGCTGATGGGATAGACGCTGGTATGTCTCTCATATATATATATATATATACTGCCTGTCTCTCGGGCCTCCTTTACGTACTCTTGCCCGCTTTCTGGGGCCTCCCCTGCTGTACTGCCCTCTCTAGGGCTCTCTGAGCCCACTCGGGGCCTCCCTGTAATGTTGCCCCTTTCTGGGGCTTTCTCTATAGTGTTGCCCCCTGTCTGGGGCTTTTCCTACAATGTCGCCCGAACTCGGGCTTCTAAAATACAGCCCCCCGTATGGGGCTCTCTGCACCCACTCTGGGGACTTCTCGGTGACGCCCCCCGACTCTCGGGCCCACCGCGCTGATGCCCCCTTTCTCCCAGGGCTCACCACGCCACTACCCCCTCTCGCCAGGGGCAACCGCAGCACTCTACCCTGCTCCGGGGTTTGTCGCAGCACTAGTCCTTCTTCAGAGGCTCACCGTGCCCGCACTGGCTAATAATATCGCCCCCTCTCTGGGGCTTTCTGTGCCCTTACTGGGCTTCCTAATAACACTGCCCCCCCTCTGGGGCTCGTCGTGCCCAGGCTGGGGCTTCTCAAAGCTGCCCCACTCTGGGGCTGGGGTCCATGTACCCCGCAAGTTGCACCTTCACTGGTGCCAGGGTTCCCATACCACTGGGGTCCCCCTGCAAATACTGCACCCTCACTGGTGCTAGGGCCCCACCCCCTGTGGTTCCCTATGAGGATAATGCACCCTCACTGGCGCCGGGGTCCTCACGCTCCGTGAGCCCCCTATGAGGCCTCCTCCAACCCCTATAGCCTCACCCAAACCACCGGTGTAATATCAAAGTAGAACATAAACTCGAGCCTCCTGGCTATAACTCAAACATAAGGCACTGGGCCATAACGACATAAAGCCTCCTGTCTGTAACTCAATATCATTGCTCCAGCCTCTGGAGCTCTCGCGAGCTATACTTGCCCTTAGGCTTTTCCTCCCATCCTAACTGCAGGAGCTCCTGCCTCTCTGGCTGCTGGCAAGGAACTGCCAGCTTGGCCTCAGCCCTGGGCTTTATAAGGGCCAGGCCCTGCCTCCTACAGGCAGCTGGCTCTCCTTAGTTGCCCCAGCAACCCACAGCTGTGCTAATTAGTGTCCCGCCAGGGTTCTCTCCCTGGCAGTTTCTCCTCTCTAGGAGCAGGAGCACCGAGGTGCCCTGCGACACTATTCAATATGGATTGGAAGCACGAGTGCCTTGAATTTCAGGGACCTACTTTGAAATGCCTTAAAGAAGCCAGATTTTCAGAGGGGAAGTGCTCAGCACCTTCTAAAAATCAGCTCCCTTTCAGATGTCTGAATTCAGGCTCCCCAAAGGGAGTTGCGCAGAGTTGCTCGTCCCCTTTAAAAATCTCAGCTCATAGGTACAGAGGGAGTGCTTGCCCTCTGCTGAAATGCAGCCATTCTGGGGTGGAAGAAAAGTGTATTTCTCTGTCACTCTGGGACCACGATTCCTGACATTAGAGAATACATGGAAAAAAAAGGGAAAATGATATCTTTCAACTGATCACCTGCCTTTTTCCTAAACCTCCTGATATGTCAACTAGCTTTGGTTTAAAGCCCAAAGATACCTGATTCTCATTCAGAACTCACACCTTTTCACTCTTAAAAATTAGCCCAAGCTACAAAATCCTGATTCACCTATGCAATCTCCTCCATTTCTGGATGGTTCATACCCAGACTTCTCATTTGCAGACCTTTTTTTTAAAAAAAAAAATGCATGTTATTTCCAAGAGATGATTTGATTGCTGAAACCATGGCAACAGAAAGCATTGTTTCTAATTAACACCTAACACATTCCTGCACAGTATATTTCCTTCAAAGATTGCCAAAACATTCAGCAAGTTTTATATACCATTTGCAACAGTGGATTACATTCCCCACTCTAAAGACAGCTGCCCCTTGGGTGGAGGATGTGGTTCACCGTGCACAGCAAGGGGGCACAGAGAGGAGTAGTCCTGTAGAACAGTGGTGCCCAACGGTTTTGGCTGGCGTGCTACAAGTCGAGCCCCATCCGTTTCCCCAAGGGCTGCGCTGATCCCCACCGCCCACCAGGCATATCTGATCATTTTTGGCCTGGGGCATTAGAAAAGAGAGAGGAGGGCTCAAGCCTCTGGCTACAGGACCTGGAAAAGGGCAAGGCACTGCTGGAAGAGAGGTGTCAGTGCCAAGAGCCAGGCTAACCCTTCCCTAGCCGCACAACCGCTACCGTTTTATATGGAGAGCATGGATACAAAGCCCTGAATTGGATGGTGGCCGCAGGGCCAGCGAATGGTTATCCTGGTTTTTGATGCTAATGCCTGATAACTCCCTTGCAAATGCAGCTTGTATGTCCTGCCCCCACTCTGCTTTGCCTGAGCACCCCTGCCTCCAGTTCGGTGCCCCCTGTTAGTGAGCATCTGGGGTCCATGTGCCACATATGGCAGCTGCCCATACTGCAGGATGGCCAACCGTGTTGTAACAATTCAAAACTGCAGGGGGGGATTTAGGTGGAACATATACCTCCTTTCTTCATGGTGGATTTAGGGTGAGATTGTCAAGTACAGTATAAGGAGATAGGAGAATGAGTCCCATTTGGAAACCATCCCCCACTTAATATCCACAAGCAAACAGCAAGAACATGCCATCTACAATTGCTAACTGGCTTGGCAAAAAAAGAGAGAGGTTCCCTCTCTTGTGGGAGCCACCGAGTTATCCCTGAAGAGGTGAAGTCTCAGTGTCTACGTGTGCACTTTCTCACACCCCCACACCCTGCACTTTTCCTGAAGTGGTGAGAGAACAGCCTCAGAGGTGCCCCATGCTATGGGTGCAGGGGGTGCGGGAGATGGCACCTCCATTTTGTGTTGCTGAAAAATCGGTGTGGTTTTAGCCACTGCCCAGTGACCAACAAAAGGGGGTGATGTCTGCCTATAGCAGCAAACCTCCATGTGCTGCCACCATGCAGGGCACAGCACCGGCCAGTTGTGCCTTTGCAGTCACAGCCTGGCCCCATGACCTGAAGGGCAAGCTTCACTTGTTGAGCCGCTGAAGAAGCTGCGTAGCACCATGCCCATCCTCAAAGGCAGGCTGCAGGTCCTGCGTTCGAGTTCTGCTTACGGCACTACGTGTTGCATTGCACTACGATGCATCGCCCAATTGCAGACAGAGAGCTTTATCTGGTTTGCTGAGGGCAAGCCCAGTTCCTTGCTTATTCTGAGCCTCCTGTCCACGCTGCTGGATATAGAAAGGGCAGCTGAACTGGAGCCAGGGACACTTCATCCGTCTTTGTAAAGGTCACTGGAAACAAATGGAGAACTGTTTTGGTCGTAATGTTTCAGGGGACCTTCTGACAGCCGTGTGCAAGCAGGTTTTGTAATCAGCTGCCGTATGACAAGAGGGAGAGTCCATAGGGACAGTTGTCAGTGTGATGTGTTTGTTTGCAAACTAACGAGGCCACGTGATGCAACGATGGCTGATTTCTTATGCGAGCCACACGTGGAAGGGACAACGCATTTGTTTTGCTCAGCCCTTTGTGCTTAATAGCTCGGTGGCCAGCAAACTCGGATCAGATTTCTTTAGTTACTGGAACTTAGGAAGCATTACCAAAATAGAGCCAGTGTAGCATTATTTTGTTAAGGATATAAAGTCAAATTTTGTCTACGTGTCCTAGGCTCCTAAGTCACTGTGGGCTACATCCACAAGGGGACATAGGGATTGTGATGTTGACCTTCATAGGAGATGTATGACCCCACTATTCATAGGCCTGAATTATGATGCCTGGGCTCCGTGTAGCTGGCCTGGGGAAAGATTGACCCATTGCAATGGGATCTGAAGCAGCCATGCTGAGAGTGTGGCCAGTAAGAAATGCTGAGGACACCAGTATGTCTGAAATCCCACCCCTCTCCTGACCTGAAGTCTGTCAGCATGATGCTTTAGGAGCCAAAAAGCATGGGTACAAACAAGGGACAGCAGGGTTAGCAAGCATCTGGATGTACAGTCCAGCAGGTTTTCCAGAGCAACTGTCCATGTGCATGCTTTTACTCCAGTACAGCGGTGAAGTAGCTTGCTCAGCTTTCTGGAAAGGGTAAGCTGCTCCATGCTGACCTCAGGGTAAGAGCTTGTCCATGGGCAGACACCATATATGGGCACCTATACACATGCTCTGGAGTGGGTTTAGCAGGGCAGGCATTTTAATTGGAGCTGCTCTAATTAAAACGCCCGCAGCGTCTCATGTATTCAGCATCCCACCTTTCAAAATGGCAGGGGTGCTTTAACTACAGAACATGTCAGAGCATGTGTAAAAGGGCCGATATCTCCTTCCTGACCTCGTGGTCATGTGTTCCTGTACCTATGATTTATGTCTTTTTGTTGATATGGCCCTTCAATTCAATGCTTTTTTGTAAGAGGAACTAGAAATAAGCCCGGTACTCCTATAGATCATGTAGATGACCTGAAATGCCATTTAATGACAGCATCAGTGCAATGAGCTTTTTCTGATGGGTGGGTAATTGTGTAGTGTCCCACGTCAGATGACATTCCCATGTGATACATGATGCGTTTTGCCCACCGCCTAGCTACTAACCACGGCTCCCGGCATCCGCTACAGCGAACATGCAATCAGCCAAATGTGTGTGCATGTGGGCACACAGAGATACAGTAAAGCTTTCTCCTTGCATGCTGTATGCAAAGGTGATTGCTTTGGGCCAGGGTAGAATAGCATGACATCGGTTTAAATTATGCCAGCTCCTAACAGGGCCCCGAAACAAAGAGGATTGCCAGGCAGGGCTATTTTAGCCATGCCCTTTCCTAGAAGCCATGCCCATCTCCCTCTGCCAGGCAGAGAAAGCATAGTCTAAGACTGTTTGCACCACTTAATAAGCCCAAACTGGACCAGAGAGGAGGAATGAAGGATCAAGAGGGTACGATGATAAGATTTAAACCACTTAGAGACATTCATGTACAATGGGCTCTGAGGGAGAGCCACTTCTCCAGCTCTCACCAGCTAAGAGTTATCACAGTAGGTTGGTTTAAATTGTTCAGGCTCCTAAACTATCGCTCTAATTCTTTAAAATAATGTAGTCCTGCTACAGCTTTTAGGTTAAGGTTCTCTGCATAGATTATGTTCTTCATAATAATCCCATGCATATGAAGGTTATCGCAGAGCAAAGACCATTTCTGTGGGCCAGATGAAGAGCTGTCGTAATGAAATGGCTTTTCCAAAGTTTCAAAGGAAAAATCTGTTATAAGCATTTTCCTCCCATTTCGGTCGCCAATACGGAGTATTACAGCACCACCTACTGGGCAAGGCACGCACTTCAAACCCCACGTGCTTTTTGTTCGGTTGTATTTAGGAATGCAGATGTCGAATTGAGTAAGAGTGAGTCTTCCTTGTCCTGTCCTATCAGGGACCAGCAGCAGTCAGAAAAGACATTACCTATTCTGTGCGGTGCGGTGCGGTGTTGTGATACAACCATGCACAAGATAAGCTAGCAGCAATGAGGACTAAGTGTCAGGGCTTACATAGCGTGCAGTCCTATCCAACTTTTCTGATAGCTTTGAGTTGCAAGTCAGTCTCCTTTGTGGTCTCTGCTGCCATTGGATGCCTGGAGAATATGGGAGAAGGGCACTTACAATATACACAGGCCAGAGGGATGATTATTTTGAGGTGTCTAACCCTAACTGAGGGCATTGGCAAGGGGTTATTCCCATACAGCGGGGGGGGGGGGACATTGAAACTTAGGTTTTCCCTGCATTTCTTGCAGTTTGGAAGCAATTCTGGATTTTGCCCTGCATCTCTCTTTATTTTTAATAGGATTCCTAAGTAAAATTCTCCTAAAAAGGAGCATTCACTGACACACAAGAACAGGGATGGTGGTGTTCACTGTGAACCTAGCCTGCAACCAGCCTCATCTTGTCCAGTAAGATGGAGCATCATTGTGGGGTGGTAAAGAAGTGCCATGTTTCCAAGCAGAGGTGGCTGCATTTCAAAGCAGAGATGTGCGGAGGTCACGGACCTTTATTCTGTACACCTAACAGGGGTCACCTCTGAATTGGCAGACCTTCTCTGTGCACATGTAAAGGACCGGGCATGGTACCAGGCCTTTCTGTAACGGGGTTTGAGATCCTGTTGGTTCAAAAACCAGTAGTGTAACTAGGACGGGGCAACCAAGATGTGTTACGTCTCTTAGACATAATGCCATTCATGGAGTGTTTTTTCAGTGTGAAGTCACCCAGGGAGGATAAGGCTCAGATACGGGCTCCCCTGACGAAACGCCCAGATCACACTGGACACAGTTAGCAATGTTAGTCTATAAGGTACAGGTCTACCCTGCCTTCTACTTGACTTTAGACTAAGTAGAATAGATTTTTATATATCACAAGGTTTTGTGACTTGAAGCTCTCTTCATCGATTAAATTAAATCAGTGCAGTCGGACCCAAGTGTCCACGTACGGTGCTGGGAGCCTCCACCTACAGAATGGGGACAGAGTTGGTTTTGGAAGACAGAGTCCCCAGAGCACCATATATTTCTCATTTTCTCTCTGTCTCTTGATCTCACCATCTCAGCCGCTCAAGAGGGGGAGAATGACTTGGCCAACCTGCAGGTCCTAGAAAACTAGAAGGTCTCCTTATGTGGGCACTGCCTTGGGCTGCTGCCATTTTGGCATTGCCCTTTGGTGGTAACAGGGGCAAGGATAAGGGCATTGCTTTTTTTTGCTATTGGTAGGGTTCTTGGGTGTTGTGTTGGTTGGGAGGAAGGAGAGGCATTAGCTGTGCAGGAGCAGGTGTGATACAGCCACAAACCCTCTGTAGGAGAGGAGGTGAAGGCTTGGAGGGTCGGCTGGGAGACTAATCTTCCTGGGACGGAGGCACAGTGGTGGGAATGGTGGGCAGGGAGCCAGGGGATGAAGGTTTCTTTGATCTGGATTTGAGTGATGGCTTGGAGGTGTGACTGGGATGGGGAGGCTTTGCTTGAATGGGCAGGGAGGTGGTGGCTGGGGAAAGTAGGGGATCTAGAGTTCTTAGGTTTTGGGGTGTTGTTTGGGTTCATTTGATTTCTGAAAGCTTCGCTGAGCCTTTTGGATAGATATAATCTAATTATATATAATTATATATAATAATCTAATACACAATCTAATACATAATCTAAAGTCATCATGTTTGTCTTGAGGGACCTGAGTGAAACGCAGATATAAAGCAATGCACAGGACAAGCTGCAAGTGTCCTGCTTCTGCAAGATGAGGAAGAGGGCACCAGGGTGCAATGTCACTTGGTGGTTAATTTGCAGATTAACATGATAGTTATTCCTTGATCATGGTCACAGAAGTGAGAGAATAAAACACAGGGAGAAGGAATTTTAGTGGTAAAGGAGGGGATTGAGTAGGTAACTGCTTTGCTTTTCCAATGATCATCTGGTAGCAATCAGTGTAGCCCAGGTGAAGTTCTTGAATATAGTGATTTGCCCTGCATAAGGGTTTGGTCATAGGATCAAAGAAAATTAAGGTTGAAATGACCTCAAGGGGTCATCTAGTTTAACCCCTTCATCTAGTTTAACCCCCAACCAAACCCAACCCTAGGTGGGTGCAAGGCCTGGGACAAATCAGTCTGTGCAGGGCCCCCTTAACACTGCATGGGGCTGTGGTGCCCCTGCCTGGGGGTGGGGTGGGGGGTCTTCGTGCTTCTTCTGCAGTGTAGGGCTGAGCCGCCAGCTCCAGGCAGGCCCTGAGGGAGGCCCCTCCACCTGGCTCCCCAGGGCCCCCAAAGCACAGGGCCCCGGGGCGGTCACCCCAATTTCCCACACCCTAGGGACAGCCCTGCCCCCAACTAACTCCTCTAACTGTAGTAGGAAAGGATCCTATGGGTATGCAATATTATATTTCCATGACAGCGCCCCATGCATCCTGCAAATTGTCATGTCTTTAAGCATCACCCACTGCAGATGACTCTGTCCCCTCCGGTGGCTAGTTCACATGTATTGAAGTTTTTGAATATACTACTGGTTTTGGATAAGGAGCTTGAGTTTTTCAGTTGCTCAGGCAGGAGCAGCTCCTGTTTTCAGATGCCCAGGATCCAAATTTCCCTCCTCTGCAAACTGTGCTTGCATCACACTGTTACTTTGTCAGGTGCCACATAATGTTGATCTGGAGCGTCCCATCCAAAAAGCTGAAGGGTTCAATAGTAGGCTGGCTTGTTGATGCCTGAAAGCAGATACTCACCTCCTGTGCTGCTGTTTCTATCTCGGCAGGCCCCCTGGAGCACGTCCATTTGTCTCTCCCGTTCGTTACAACGAAGAACAAAGAGGTCAATGCCACGGCGGTGCTGTGGCCCAGCCAGGTTGGCACGCTCACTTACGTCTGGTGGTTCGGGAACAACACTGAGGTTGGTATTCCCTTGTGCAGCTAGAGCAAAGCATCTTTGAAGATATGCCATACCGATGGGGTTCGGGAATATGATCAGCTAACAGAGGGACCAGTCCTTGGCACTTTGAGCAATTCCTACATCCCAATATGGGTAGATCAATGGGATCATTCCCTATAGTCCATCTGGGCCTGTGCCCAGCCTCGGAGATTGGGTAAAACATAATGGTTCAGAAGCTATTGTAAGAAATGATGTGTTAGGAAGATGTGTGATAAGTCCACTCTCCTCTCCCCTCCTCCCCCAGTTTATGCAAACCAATTTGGTGGTGGTGATAGCTTATTTAAGCATACCTACTTGGGGCTATTTGCATTTTATGCAAGTCACCGACACCCCATTTGACAGCATGGAGAAGATCTAACCCTAAAGCAGACTGAAAGCATTTCTAACATATTTTTTCCCCCCTTTCAAATCTAAAATACAACCTTGTCCGGTTTTTACCAACCCAGCCATCTGAACTAAAGCTTGCTCATCTCAAGCTTTGTGCGTGTAGCCCTAGGGCATAAACCTTGTTCCTCAGTCTGTACCTACTGCATGATTAACAACAGGGGAAACATTATCACTCACTCCAACACCTACCCTTAAATATGCTTAAATTATGCCAAGTTCTCGTTTTGTCTGTTAAACTGTGCGTGCAAGAATGCCTCATTACCGTACACTGCAGGATGTGAAATGATACCCAGTACAATCTAGGTATATCATTTCACATCCTGCAGTGTTCCTACATATCCTGCCTATGTTTCCTATGTAGCATAAAAGAGTACACACAACTTTCTGCAATCTCTTGCACATCTTTATAGGCACAATGTAATTGTGATTTTATTTATCGGTCTTGCAGAAGCACCCAAAAGCCCCAATTAGACTCAGAGAGGGAGATTATCAGCATCATCCTTTCTGCCATTCAAAACTATGACAATCTCATTTGATCTCCTATGTAACCAGGCCAGAGCCAGCCAGCAGCTCCTTCATGACACTGTGGCCATGTCTACACATCGCCCTATGGTGATGTAGCGATGTGCACATCACTGTATGACACACTACGGCAACGTAGCGATCACATGGGTCTACACATGCTCACCGGCTACGTCACTGTAATGCATGCTTCCTGCTTATAGCGCACCGCTACAGCTACGTAGCAGGGAAAATCTTCCCATGCACGACCCATACAGTGCAGTACGGGTGGTTACAGTGCCGTGTTTTAGTACTTCCAAAAGAAAGTACTAAAACACGGTGCAGTAACAACGTTGCCACAGGGCGATGTGTAGACACACGCTGTGGTTTGCAGTTAACCTAGTGCATGGTTTTCGATAGACCTCCGGTCTTGATGCAGTGACTTTAAGGGATGGAGCATCCACTACACTCCCAAGGAAGTTTTATCAGTAGTTAATCAACCTTACCCTTAAAACCTTTGCCATTTATTTGCACCAGAATACAGCTGACTTCATTTCTAGCCCCCTAGGTTTGATGTCTTTCCCTGTCGAATTAGCATGCTGTAGTATTAGGAACCTTCCACCCATGGAGGCACTTACAGGTGATGATTGTCACCTTGCAGACTTGGCTAAGTTCATGAAGGGTCAGGGTTAGCCTCACTCTGTTACTCCAAACAGGAGGGAGATGAGACATTTTGTGGTTATTTTGGGTAGCCCATCTTCAGTCTACCTCTGTCCTCTCCAGTGTCTGTAGCAAAACTCCCACTGGGATCAAGGGGAGCAAAGACAAGACTTTACGGCCTTGTTCTCTGCCTAGTCTGGGCCTGGCAGACAGGAGCCTGATGCCCTCTCTCCCCATGTGTTTATAGCCGCTGATCACCCTGGAGGGAAGCATCACGTTTGCATTCTCCGTGGAAGGGATGAACACCATCACGGTGCAGGTCTCGGCGGGGAGCACGATTCTGCAGGATACAAAGACTATTGCAGTGTATGGTGAGCCCTTACCCCTTTATTTCTACTGCAGAGCCCACTCAGCAAATCAGGGGTGGCTTCTCTCGGCACAGGAAAAGGAATATAGCAGCGTATGTGTATCCATAACAACAGCGTGGTGGGTTTGCAGTGCATCATCATCAACCACCTAAGGCTCATTAAAAGCAGAAGCTAAAGGGGAACATGCAACAGTATTGCCTGAAAATGTTTCAGGCTGGATTCTGATCTCCATTTCAGCGGCACAAATTCAGAGTAACTCTCTTGAGGGCTCTTGGGGTTACTCTGGATTTACCCTAATAAGATTAGGCTTTTGCTTTACATTTCAGAGTAATGCGACTTCTGGGTGATTGATTCAGCTTTTCAAAGCCCAGGCTTGAACCTACTAAAGGAGACTGCTACTTGGCTTAACTCTTCTTGCCAGTCGAGGACTTGTTCCAGTTTCTGCAAACCAGCCTGGAGTTCAGGGCAGCATAGAGATACCCGAGCTACTTCTAAAGGAGCCAGCTTAGTTGCCAGAAGCAGCAGAGTTGTGTTAAGATGGTGCAGTGCAGATGTAGGTGTCAGCTGTGGGCTGTGACTGAAGAGTGATCACAGGGGTGGGGCCCCCGGGACAGGGCACTTTGCCTTGAGTCTGATGGAAAGAGTCCCCTTCTATATCCTGCTGAATCATTTAGTATTTATGTATTTTGTTCCACGGGCTCATAAAAAAAACAAAACATGAGCAATTTTGTGTTGCTTTTGGAATAAGATTGCACCCTGCCTCAGCAATGTCGTCAAGTGCCTCCCCAGTCGCAGCTCTTACTGCAGTGGGGGGCAACCTCTTTGGTAGGCATACCGCAAATTAGCCCCATGCTCCTCCTGCAAGGCACTCTTATCCCTTTCTGCTCCCTGCCCCATCTCCTGCTCTGTTTTCTGATCCGTGTCCTATCTACCTGTCCCCTCCCTGCACACACATAAGTTTCCCCTGCCACTTGTAGCGTATGTGCCCCGGGTTGGCTGCCCCCGTCTTATTGCATTCAGCACAGAGTCACTAGCTTCTGTGCACTAAGCTTTTGGCTGGGCTGAAAACATTAGGCGGTCTGTAAACTGCACTCGATCACAACAGCCCCAAGGGGCCATTCCAGCAGCCGAAGAGCCAAACCCCTTTTCCTTTGTCCCGTCTTCGACATAGACTTGATTTGGGGGTTTGCAATGATATGGGGCAGTGGTGGCATCAACTGCTCCTCCCCTGTGCTGCAGGTTAGAAAGAGATGGCGGGTCGGAGACTTCCTTTCTCTCAGGGTTTCCAAGCATCCAGTGGGGTAGAGGTGGCTGTGTTAGCTCGATACTAGGAAAGTCCCTATGCCATACAATTCTCACAAAGCCATTTAAACCAGTATCAAACCCTTTGTTCTTCTGGAGCAGAGTGAAGGAGCAGCATTGGGGCTAATGCACATATGGATTATTAGTGCAAAGTAAGTAAGAGTCCAGAGAGGTCCATAAGGTCTGTGTTCGCTGTCTCTACAGTTTGCTTGTGAGCAGGGATCCTGGTTTTCTCTGATTTAAAATATTCCCCAATTTTCAGTTTAAAAAAAGTAATCATGGAAAAATCATGTGGATTTTGGGTTAAGCTGGAACACCACTAATAGATCTATCTATCTATCTATGACAGATAGATGCTATATAATATATATATATAGTGTGTGTGAATATATATATATATATATGATAGATAGCTAGATATATTAATTTATCATATATAATATATATACATGAATATATATAGATAGCTATATATATATATATATGATAGATAGCTATATATATATATGATAGATAGCAATATATGTATATATATGATAAATAACTCTTCAGATAATAAATATATATATATATATATATAAAATAAACAAATAAATAAATATATATATGTTTATTTACTTATTTATTTAATTATTTATATACATACACACACATTTTTGGAAAAAATATGAAAGGCAGACCATTCCAAAACTGCTTTGAGCCTGTCTCTAGGAGAATATGGAGTCCAAGGAAATCTATCTATCTATCTATCTATCTATCTATCTATCTATCTATCTATCTATCTATCTATCTATCTATCTCTATTACTGGTGTTTCAAGTTAATCATAGAAAAATGTTGATTTTGGGTTACTTTTTAAAATTGAAAACTGGGGATTTTTTTTTTTTACTAAAGAAAATCAGGATCCCTGCTTATAAGCTATTGATTAGAGAGATACTCAAGCAGCTCAGTTACCAGCAGCAGCATAGTTGTGTTAGGACGATGCAGTGCAGATCTAAGTGGTTTAGGTCTAGTTGGGAGGGTAGAAAGCGTTAATTTTAGAAATCTCCTAGAAAATAGCTGAATGGCTGAACCAAGCAGTAGAAATAAGGCCTTGATGTATCAAAATGTGAAATGTCCCCTGCATGGGAATTGCCGAAGGGAATAAAGTAGCAAAAGAATGATCGCTCGGTGCCTGGTTGCCTTGGCACCAAACAAGATCAGTTAGGCATGTACCTGTAATCATCAAATTTAAAACATAATGTATCAAATGGAGAATGTAAACGAAGGGAGAAGGGCAGGTATTGAAAGGTACATTTTTGGCATGAGATCAGCGTTTGGATTGGCTCGTAAACCTGTGATCAGCAAATGTATTTGTGCTGCTGACGGTGCAGTACTTGCGATCGGATTATTCAGGGAACTAGGTGCACGATCTTGAAAGGCTTCAAATCTGTGTACCCTTACAACTGTCCCATCAGCTTGATCACCTGCCTGCAGAGTGGATCGATACTCTTCTGGCTCCTAACCTCAATGTGTCTATTCATCGTCAGGCTGGTTTTTGCAATATGCAACAGAAGTGAACGCTTCCCTTTGTGTAAGAAAACAGTGGATTTCCCCATCCCTTCTCTACAGCTCTTTGTGATGACACGCAGGCCCAAGACATAGTGTTCATCTCAGGTTAAAAGGGAAACAATTCTGGGCAACCCTTTTCAAGTATTGGAAGTGCTTCTCTGCACAGCATCACAGAAAATGAGGACTGGCAGGGACCTCAGGAGGTCACATCTAGTCCACCCTCCTGCTCAGAGGAGGACTGTCCACAACTAGATCATCCCAGCCAAGGCTTTGACAAGCCAGGACTTAAAAACTTCCAGGGATGGAGAGTCCACAACCTCTCTGCACAGCCTGTTCCAGTGCTTTCCTACCCCTCTCATGAGAAAGGTTTTTCCTAATATCTGACCTAAACTTCCCTTGCTGCATGATAATGTTGTGTCTGGACATAGGGAGGCTGAACACCCATACACTGCAAAAAAAGGGTGATATAGACTCTCAGCTTCCATCGCTTTTCAATGGTATTTCACGTGAAAGATCCTCTCTGAGTTGAAAATGCACAAGTCCAATTGTGTTTGTCAGAGCGGCTGTAAAATCTCCATCCGTTCGGTATCCTCAGAAGTTTACTGTAGCATTTCAGCTAAACTTCCAGTTCGAACCCCCTGCTGCTCAGCGTGTTTAAGTAATTATAATACTGCTTCATTTTTTCTCAAGCGATGCTGCAGAGTGTTTCATTTGCATCTTTCCATGAAGATGAACCTCCTAATTCATAGCTGTGTTGCCTGCATATGGGTAAAGAAAAGAAAGAAATCACAGCAGGATGCGGGAGAGTTTCGCCCCCATCGTGGGGCACTCCATCTCTCTTGGCATTTGACAAGCTGATTCTTTATTCTTTGCCAGGTATTATCTGCTGTAATTCATGGCAGTGGCCTATAAAATAGTCTGTGAACAGCACCATGTTATCATTTGCTTCACAGGCTTCAGTCCAGTATCCAGGGTTGAGTATTGACTTGGCATTTTCATAGACATGCTAGAGAGTGAACATTTAAATGAACTTTTTCTCCGCTGGAATTGGTTTTTACAGGGCAAGATTTAAGGCATGGTAAGTTTGCAATGCCACCACCACTTTTGCTCTGATAAACACTGAATATATGTACTGGTACTGGGACAGCTGCTCAATTTGTCAGCACGGGAGCAGAGTGCTGTTGGTGACCACAGCAGCCAGAAGAGCAGCCAACCTTCATCACAATTGTTGTCCCATAACCTTGAACTGTAGCAAGGGAGACTGAGCCCAAGGACAAGGAGCTTCAATCGGAGAAGCTGCAGAAGAAGCTGGAGTATAAAGGTTGCCAGTGACAGAGAATTTGAGGTTGAAGAGTTTCAGGACTCCAGGTATGGGTCCCATGGGAGCTCCTGGATTGCAAAGCATCAGCAGGCTTTTGGGTCATCCTGGCCAGCCAGGAGTCTACCTGGCCTCAATGGCTGTTGAATTCTTTTACTAACATACAATTGACACAGACAATGTGTTCAGAAGGATTATAAAATGGCATAACACCTTTGACTTCCCTGGCGCAACATCAGTTTATTCCAGCTGAGCATCTGCCCTCCCCAAAACTGAGAGATGCACATTCCCATCCTTGAAATGCGTGAGCAATTTTAAAATTGAGACGGTCAAAGCATTCCTGAGCATAACGTAGTCTAAATGTGCTGTGGGCAACATCTGGAAGAAGAGTGCGGCGGAGAAGCACGCATTTACATGTTTTGCTGAGCAGTGGTGGGTTGCCAAATCATAGCCCAGTAGGTAGATAGCAGGTAGATGTCAGTTCTTTGTGGCATTGCGGTAGCTTTCCTCACTGCTTTTACACTGAAGAAAGCAGGGACTGAATGCATGGTCATGAAGGGCAGGGGGCAGTGCCAGATGCATTACTTTTGGAACCCATTTTGCTCTGGGGTCGTTAACCTGGATGTCACATGCCCATACACAGAGCTGGTAAGAGTCCGATGGGAATTCTTCAGACAAGCAGAGTCAATTGAATTTTCTTATAGCAGTGAAGCTGCTGAGGGACTTGCTATTACAAATATATTGATATATAAGGTGGCTTCTCAACTAACCCAAGAGCATCTTAAAAACGATGCCTGGAGCTCTGTGCGAGTCTCGTTGCCCTTCAACAAGAACAAACATCTGTCAAATTGATGATTATTGAGTTATGGCTGGATATTGATAAGGGAAGGGATAGGTGAGTATGGTTTACTGGCATACACCGTTTGTGTGTGATACTAGGGTGTGCTGAAATGTCCATGACGTTTGAGTAGATGCATGTTAGAAATCGAAATAAGTAGTTATACACAGTGTGCTGCACTGGACAGAAACAGGGCTAATGTATCGGGTGATGTAAATGGAAGTAGCTCCTCGTCTATACTTGGTGAAAATCAGCATAGCTCTTTGGGCTTTAATGCAGCTACATCTGTTTACATCGGTTGAGGGCCTGTTGCATTGTAACTGCTTCTCACTGAGGCGGGATTACCATGTTATCTAATTATCCTGTGTAGCCTTCATTGCAATATGGTTTAGTAGATGGACAACCACAGTGAGATCCAGCTTCAGTTGTGTGTCAGTGAATGTATTTACAGCAGCTGTGGCCTTGTCTCCCCAGAGCGATTCCAGTCTCTCCGGTTGTCCTTCTCTCCAAACCTGGACGACTACAACCCAGATATTCCAGAGTGGAGACGGGATATCAGCAGAGTGATCAAGAGAGCTCTGGTAGAGGTAAGTGATAAAATACATTTTAAATCCTTTCATTTCCTCATCTACCATCTCAGTTTCTTCTGACCTTCAATCTGAACAAGAGAACGATGCACCCAAAGTCTTTATAAAGCCAGTGGATACTTGACAGCATCACACAAACTTTGAGGTCTGCTGAAATAATATGATAGAGGTGCATATGAGCAACTGTAGATATGCTCATATGCTGTATGTTTTATTTTGTGGGCAGCAGCATATTTGGGGTTAGGTCAAAATCCCAACCTTCAGCTGTAAAGGGCAGCGTTCGTACTTCTTAGTCACAGGGGTGATGGTAGAGGGAAAAGTACATAATGACCAAATTCTTCCATATATAATTCTGCTCTGTATTTCTTCACTTTGCTGCTGTCCTTATATTTCAGTAGGATGTAGCGGCATCCCAAAAGATCATCAGCATTACAAAAAGGGAAGTTTAGGTTAGATATAAGGTTACTACCCTCTCTCACAAGGAGGGTAGTGAAGCAGTGGAACAGGCTACATAGAGCAGTGGTGGACTCTCCATCTTTGGAGATTTTTAAGACCCAGCTAGATAAGCCTTGGTTGGGATGATGTAGTTGAAGATGCTCCTGCTTGGAGCAGGGGATTGGACTAGGTGTGACCTCCTGAGGTCATTTCCTGCCCTAATGTTCTATGATCCTATGCTTCTAATGGTTGGACAAGATGTATGAAGTAGTGAAGGTGGATTTTCTCATATACTGATGCACCATCCATGTGCCCCACATGTAGCATCAGGTACATGGGCTCATGGGTGACTGGTGCCACCTAAGTTGAGGGGGGGGGCATGTGCCCCCGCCCCCAGCAACCAAGGTGGGATTTCCCCCACGGCCAATCTCACTGACCAGGGTCCCCCCACAGCAAAATTCACCAACCAGGAGGCAGCCACGGTGCTCCCGGAAGCAGCTGTGGCGCTACATCTGGCACTCCCACTCCCTGGCAAGCGCTTGCAGGGGGGCACCGCTTGCCTCGCTGTCCATCACCTACATAGAGAGTGTGGCTGGTCAGGGAGTGCACTAGCACTCTCAGGGGGTGCACGTGCACCCCCATGCACACCCTACGCATCGCCACTGCATGGACCAGCACTACAAGTGTATTCTCCTTCATAAACAGAGCCATGTGCACATGGAGGTGCATTTTCCTCTATATACACGATGCACTATCAATAATTTTGGCTTAAAAATAGTATTATGAGGCTGAAGGCTAGCGATTGTAATGGAAAGGGTGAGAGAGGTTTTACCAGTTATTGGAGACAGCAGGTGCCATGATAGATATGGACTCAACAGAAGAACATCTGTGCAACAGAATTGTAAACCTGGGTGTGTAAAAATGCATACATGTAATTTGCACCTACAGCTCTGGGGTGGTAAGTGTGCAATTCATGCACACACAGCTTTTCTGCAAATTGTCTTGGCAGTTATTTGCCCAGCTGGTGCCACAAATACAACCTTACTCAATGCACACGCAAATAGTGTCTGTACATTTTGGGAAGAGTAGTTCTATGACTCAATTCCCCAGCAGTTGCTTATCTTTAAAGACATTTTCAATGAACAACACTGAAAACCTCCTTAAACCACAGAAGAAGAAAGGTAAAAAAAAAGAGAAAAGCTTTCTTTGGGGTTTGTTTTTTAATCTTCTGAACACTGTATTTGACGAACTTATTTGATGATCCATTTAACTTCTGGATGGCTTTTCACAATATAATCAATCCAGTAAAACAAGATCAAGGCACTAAAACTAGATGATAAACCTAGGGTATCTAGGCTATCTTCCAGAACAAAAGTGATTAAAAAACACAACCTTTGGGGTTTTTAATTTATTTAAATGTTTGGGGTTTTTTGTTAGGGTTGATTTGGAAAGAAAGGAGGCTGCGACAGCCAGTCACGTTGTTTCATAGAGCTGGATGATTTACCTTAAATATTCTGTATGGGGAAATCCTATAAAAATTACAGTCAATATCATTTCCTGGATATTAAACAGGATGTATAAAATTAAGCAAAAACCTAAATTTTTCAGTAGATAATGAACAGCAGAGACTCCCTCTACCTGAAGAAGGGTGATTATTCCCAAAAGCTTGGAAAGAACGTTTTTTCAACCTACTCAGTTGCTTTAATAAAAGATATCACATCTACCCCAAAAATCTTGCCTGCCCATGTCCTCAGACCAACATGCCTACAATGAAAAACTCAATAGATAATGATATTCTTGCTGTAAAATTGTTATACCAACCTAAAAGTATTATCCTTGCTATGGCATCCCATAGGAGATTTCTTTACTAAATTCTACCAATCTGCTCTGTGTATCAGATTATAATATTCTCAGCTGGAGATCACCCCAACACTGAATTTATCATGAACATGCTACCACCCCATGGGTCTCTGGGGGCTTGTATCCTGCTTCCAGCAACGTCTACTACCTGCTGTTGCAAAAGATTAGAATGCACCCAGAATGCATCATCAGCCAAAATTTTGAAAGAGAAAAACTCTTTGCTGACCGCTGCAGGTGGTCACTGTCACTCCTGGACTCATAGGTCATGTCTAGATGAGCATGGCCATGTGGTATGTGGTGCTGCAGACATGTCTGCGGCACCACATATTGCACATTCAGTTGATCTCTGTGCTGCAAGGGAACAGCATGGAGTGTGGGGGGTTGACCCCTGGATATCCATGGGTCAAAAACATGCAAATCCCACCCCCCCCCCCAAAAAAAAAACCCCAAAAAATGTCATGGCACATGTTGGGGCAGTGCATGCCACTCAAAACCAGAGCCTGGCCAGCTGGAGCAACACTCCAGCTGCTAAAAATACCACGTAAAACACAGCTTTCTTGCCTGGGGAAAACTACATGTTCACTTTCCCATCCCTAACCTATTGCCTTGTCCAGCACAGTGTCCAGCAACACGCAGCAGCACCAGGAAGGCTGCAGGGTCGCTGCAGGCCACCGCCTGGCTTAGCCTTGGCAGTGGAGGTCATTAATAATTTGAGATACCTCAGCTCAGTGACAAAAAACCTTTTTGACTGCTGTTCCCCACCTGTCTGTTCCTTCAAGGAACCGGTATTCTGAGCCACAGCCCCTATAACTAACTACTGGGTTAATAATCTAGAATTTTTAACCCTGAGCACGTGCAAATCCTGGTTGTTAGACTGTGTCCAAAGCACTCTGTTTTTTTAATCAAAGTGGCAATATTGACTAAATATATGCACCATTGAGGTTCATAGATCCCTGCTGCTTCATTGCAGAACAAGATCAAGCGGAGTGAAATGTGTAGGCACAGACAGAGAGGAGAGTGAATTGCTGTGGGTGGGTCATTCAATTTGCTGATTCAAAGTAATGGGTCTGGTTCTGATCTCCCTCACGTTGGTTTTTCACTTTGTAACTCCATAGCGGTGGATGGAGTTCCTTCTGATTTACTCCCATGGAAGTGAGATCTGAAGGAGACAGTAGGTCTTCTTTTTAAAAAGCTTTGGATTATTGTTGAGAGGAGATAATGGTGCCAAAGAGATAATAATGAGCTTTTACATCCCAAATGTACTCATGTTAGTAGAGAGAGGAAGTCAAAGCCCGCTAAGCTAACTTGAAGTAAATTGGGATTTGTTTTGTCTTCGTGTCACCCCCCAAACCGCCAACTCTTTCAGCACATCTAGAACATGCTGCTCTGAAGTGACCCCAGGCTGCTACAGCAGTAAGAATTGAGGAGTAGAGCAGCTCTGTTTGCACGCAAAGTTATTCAGTAACTTCCTTTAGTATGTGGGATAATAATCTAAGCACCAGGGGACCATAATGAGGAGGTCACGGTGCACAGATAACAGGGTACAATGTACTGATACTATCCCTGACTTCAAGCTGCACTGTTGGTCTGTAATATCCACACTCTTTCTAACCAAGAGGCAGACACATACCCTACATACTACCTAAGTGGACTAAGATGCTCAACAAATAAGCCATTGGTGTTCGGTGCGATAGTTTTTTACCTATCACTGACTCTCTCCATGCCAGGCTACGGGGATTCCAAGCAAGCACGTTCTGGTTGCAGTACTCCCTGGCTTGCCCACATCTGCTGAGCTCTTCATTTTACCATATCAAGATACCACAGGAGAAAACAAAAAGACCGCAGAAGACCTAGAGCAGGTATTGTTTCCATTTCCAATAGGTATGCCTGAATATGTTCACGTGTTCACGTGCTGGGTAGATTTCTGAGGCAATACGTTGCCGTTCTATTGGGTCTGCTGGAATCAATCCCATGGTGTTAGTTCCAGCTACGTCCTGTTTTGCTTTCCTTTGCTTTGGAAACCCAATAAGGGCCAGGCTGTGGTGGGCCCATAGGGAGCACTCCTGCACTGAGCTACCCGCCTCACTGTGCCCGATGAAAACCCCACTTTGGGTATCTCTTCTGGGGCATCCATCTGACTCCCTGCCTGAAGCACACTCGCAAGCCTGGGGCAATCGCTGCCACCACCTGGGCCTAGGTCTCTGTTAGGGCTCTGTGTCACCCAGGGTACACAGACCCTGCTGACCTTGGGGTGCTTTGCTCACTGGTAGTATTTTTGGGTGCTCCTTATAGCCTGGAGCCACCCAGGCTGCTTTCAGTTAATAATCAGCCCAGCTCCCCTAGGAGTGAGAAGGCCTGTCCCTCCTCTCAAGTATTCTCAGCTAGGTCTGCTGCATCAGATAGCTTTTATTAATCGGAGAGAGAGGGATTGTGGGAGGAGTACAAGATAGAAGAGTATTAGAAAAACACCTTGAGCAAAGCAGAACGGGCTGATTGACCCTTTTGATCTGCTTCTAGTTCACTGAATCTTAGTCTCTGGATGAACTTATGAGTAACCTATCTGAAAGTTAGCCAGTAACTTGATCAAGCTTGCTCTGGAGGCTTCAGCTTTGTGTGTGTGTTTCCAAAGATGTCTCCCTCCTCCATGATGGGGTGACCCCTTTTCATAACTTTTTGTGACCTCCTCACTAAGTCCCAACCAGAAGCAGGCCCATTGGATGCTGACCAATGCTTTTAAAGGACCAGGTGAGGTGGCCTGGCCATTTGTTGGGCACTTTGAAGACAAAGAAAGAGTGAGTTCCCCCCTCCCTCAGAAATTTCTGCCACCCAAGCCTTAGTGTTCAATGAAATGGGGGTGGGGGGATTTCTCCACGCAGGCTGCTTCAATGAGGCAGCTGGGCATTCCCATGAACTGGGGGAATCCTCCAGTGATGACATGATGCTGGCATAAATGTGCATAATTTCCTCTTTCCCTGTGGGCAGCAGTCTAGGTCAGGCAGGGAGAGGAGCAGGCAAGTTGGAAGTCCCTGGGGGATGGGTTTGGTGCAAGTTAGAGCAGCCCTGAAGGAAACCCAGCTGCAGAGTGAGGAAGAGGGCCTGGTCAGGCCCTGGAGAATGGAAATAGGTAGCAAAGCTGGATGGACCATAGCTTCATAGACTTTGAAGTCCTGAAGAAACCAATACATCATTTCCACAAAGCATAGGGGATGGAGTCGTTGTGGAATGGTGATAGCCTGAAAGGTGAGGGACAGAAATTGCATATAAACCAGTTTAAGTGATCAGAAACCAGTTTAAACCTTTAAGAGAACAGAAGTTCAGTGCACGTAAAGTACTTTCAAAGTGGCCCAAACTGGTTTTAGATTAACCTGGATGGATGTAGCATCAGACAGATTTATGTCCAACCAGCTTATGCAACTTCTGTCCCAGATGAAAGAGTCTATGACAAACACCGGACGACGAGCAAACTGTGGATATTATTTCAGCATGTGAGAAGCGGCCCATCTGGGAGATGACTATCACTGTATGCATGCTTGTAAGTGTGGGCTTTGCAGGGACTGAGGCTCAGCATGAGCTAAAGGGACTCAGCACCCCATAGGATCAGCCCCAGCGTTAGGCCAAGTCTTTAGCACAGCTGATCTCCTGCTGTTAGTCAACACCTCTCAGGACAGTGCTGTCAGTGAATGGACAGATAAACCAATCACTTGAGTTGGCAGCTAAATCCACATGATTTCCCCCACCTCTTTTCACATCCACCTTAAAAGCTGTAGCTCAGATTGGTATGTAATTCATTCGCCTCTGGCGTTATTGCTTTACAATCCTGCGTTAACTGAGTCCTGTTAACAGAACCGCCAGGTCACCCCCTACATTCTCCTTGCTCAGCATCCTCAGCCTTCTTCCTCCTCGATAAACTACTCATCTCTGTAATTTTCCTCCCATCCAACTTCCAAACAGTGGCATAGAAGATTGAGTGCCCTGCAAAATCCCCTCCTTCCTTCCATCATAAATTGGCGAGCAAGGCAGCGAGCAAAATATCAAATTTACAGCTGGCCCAGCTCCCCTCTGGCATTCAGCTGCTTATTGTACTCTGCAAATTATTATTATTATTATTATTATTATTATATATATATATATATATATATATATATATTGACTTGTAATCATAGAGCCTCTGCAGTCATAAAGAAAGTAAACACTGGCGTGCTGTCGTCTGCTTTTTCAGGAGAGACATGAGACATCGCTTTCAACAGGAGTCCAGTGGCGTCTCTGTTGTTTGGGGTCCAAATTGTAATATTTCAGGTTATAGAAATTATTCTCAATTCATAGCCCGCTGTTTTCTGTAGAGTAGCATTTTTCCTGCTCCCAGCCTGGATGAAGCCAGCGTTTTGCTGGGGAAGCCACTCCGCTTTCCAGCAGATCCATAAAGCTGGCATTGCTGTCAGAGGGATCCACGTGACGCAGGCCGTGTATTGAGCGTTCCTGATGCTCTGCTTCAGATCACAGGTCCTCCACTGCCATCTAGTTCTGGTGTTTTGAGCTGCATCCAGCCCAGCCTGCATCTTTTTGATCGTCCCCAAAATCATGTCAGAACATCTGGTGCAGATGTTTGCTGACCGAGGCCTAATTTGCTCCATTCAAGCTTCACACAGTTTAACGCTTCTTTTTATATCTCAGATCTTGTGGCTTTACTTTGCAAAAGGTTTCCAAATCGAGTAAAGCCTTGTATGTGTGTGTCAAAGAGAGAGGGAGAAAGACATTACACTTCTATTCATTTATCTCGAGGAGGCCTCTCAAGTCACAGAAAAATCCAAATATAAGTCATGTCACTCAAGCATGTGGTTAGCAGCCTCATATAAAAGGATACTCAAGGGAAAAGTGTCCAAAGGGAGAATTGAATGTCATGTGTTTATTATTTTGTGGTGCTGCATGTTGAACAGTAGCTTCAGTCAAGGTCAGACTCTCTTACTGTTAGCTGTCCAGAAACATAGCAGAGACATTGCAAGGAAGCCTTGAGGAGCCTACAGTTAATAAAAAAAGAGAAATGAATGCTCCTGTTCATCAAAAGTGCTTGCCTCAGTGTATGGGAAATGAAAAATCAAATTCACCCTAACTAAACTGAGAGCAGCCAGGCTATTTCCACTGGCCAAGCTGAGTAAAATGCCACAAGCAAACCCACTGGCTGTGTCTGCTCCCAAATGTGGCCTTCCTTCCATGCATCCGGCCTGGTTAAAGGATTGCATGCATGAGTGCTGGGTGCAGGCCAGGGTCGCATTCATGCATGCTGGGTGCAGGTCAGGGTCACATGCATGAGTGCTGGGTGCAGGTCAGGGTCGCATGCATGAGTGCTGGGTGCATGGGTGCAGGTCAGGAAGAGTGGGTGGGTGCTCTGGCAGCATGGAGGAGAGAGGGGGAAGCAGCTTGATTTAGATTGAGGGCAGACAGGGCAGGGTGGGGTAGGAGAGGAGGAGGCTTGAGGACACTAGGGATTGGCTAAACAAGGAGCGCAAGGGGGAACACCCATGCATGGGGCAGAAGATAGGATAATAGAAGCAAGAGCAACATAGGAGAAGAGATGTCAAGCCACCCCCTCTCACAACAACCTCCTCTCACACTGTGTGAAGTGAATCCTGCCCCTCTGCTCCTGCTCTAATAAAGCCCTGTCTGCTCCAACCTCCACGCTCTACTCCAGACTAGTTTTAGTTTCCACTTCCTTGAGTTTCCCCTCATCTTCCAAACTCCCCGGCTGCTGCAAGTCCCTTCCAGGACTCTGAGGAGGACACAAGGGACTGCTCCTTTCTGGCCAAAAAGATCACACGTCGCATATCAACAAAGAATAGGAAATATTAGTTAAGTTTTTGGGAGGTTTTTTGCTTTGAATAGGAGATTTTGACATTTTCTCTATCCTTATAAACACTAATTCAGTGTGCCTGGAGGGGTAAAGTGCCTGAGTGGTTTAGGACCTAGCCTAGGACCTGGCATACCTGTCGAGAGGCACAATAACTGAGAATAAATGATTGCACGGGTTAATCCAGGGTTCACAGAAGTTTTCCGATGCGATTGCTAGCACATAAAGCCCACGTTGTAGGTCTTCACTACTACTGTTACCCACGCAGCCAGATTAAGCTGGCCCGCGGGTGACAGCACATGCTGCAGTCACACCTTCGTCTTGCTGCCTGGGCAGACTCTCATCAGTATTGACTACCCGCCTCCCATCCATTTCAATGGAAACTTGCTGTCTAACCACCTTTGAAGATCTGTGCTTCAGTTCCTATCAGTTCCTCAAGCATAATAGGCCTGCTTGCCTGTGGCGGTCAGACCCAGACACGGGCATGGACGAACCGGGCAGCCGCCTGGGGCCCAGACAGAAAGGGGGCCCGAAAATGGTATTTTTCCCCCCATTGTCCAATTATTATTATCATGATCTCTGGTGGAGGGGGGCCTGATACTAAAAGTTCACCCAGAGCCACCATGAGTCTAGGTATGGTATTGGTGGCGGTGGCATGAAACAAAAATGAGACACACATAATGTGTATATACCAGGCTTCCCACTAGAATAGTGCACCGATCTCTTCTGTTTGTCTTGCAACCACATGCCTGCATGTTAGATGTCTTTCTGCATTTGACGTCCCACTTGCATTCAACTGTGCCCCATCAGTTTCCTCTTGTACGTACAGTCCCGCTGTCATTAGCTGCATTTGCGGGTTACATTCACCAGCACCAGTTCTGCACTCATTACATGTCCTAGAGGAGGAGACTGTCCCTTTAAATCAGTCTAAGAGCTCTTGACAGCTGACACAAAAATTGCAGGGGACTTTTTCTCAATATGCAGTGCAGGTCAATTCCAGCTATTAAAAACTTATTACATAAATAGAGCTTTTGAAGACCTCAAGGGATTTAAACCATTTCTACCATCTGCAGTCAATGCAAGATTGTTCCCTACAGGACCCCAAAGCATTTGACATACTAGACAAGGGGTCATTTCATTCACCACTGAAATGCAGTTACTTCTTCATTTCAACGTGGTAACTAACATACAGAATAATTCCACAATTATTTAGGATAGGTGCTTTACCCAGTAGAAACTGCAGGAATAATTTATGCTTGCACAATGTTACTATTTGACCTGCAGTTTGTCAGAACATCATCATTAAATGCTCCAGTTCTTTCAAAAAAAAAAAAAAAGCCATGGGATTTTTGGGTTTGTCATGTTAGTCGTTATGCTAAAGACCATCAACACACTTTTGTACGGATGTAAGATGCAGAATCTACAACCGAAATAAGGGAAAAATCTGTCATTAATGGCATTTCAAATGCACGTGAGTGATTTAAGCACAACAGTCCCATCACAAGCTTTGATTCAATGCAGTAAGGACAGAGAAGTGGTTAGCTGTGTTAGCCTGAAACGACCCAGAAGGTAAGGCAGTGATGCACATGCATACACATATATGTACATGCATGTGCACAGGCATACACCCTCCAGGTCACAGTGATATTCCTTTCCAGCATATAGGGGGTATCTACAGGTGCAGGTAGATGACATATTATTATCTTGGGTTAAAAGTGGGGTGAGCAGATGAAGTATAACCCCCACTCCAGTGCAAGTTACTCCTTTTCCCTGTAAAAAAAACTGCAGTAATTACACACTAGTGTGCGTGCATCCTGTGTGCACAACTACAGCCTACTCTAATGGACCACTCTGTAGGCATCCCTTTGCAAAAGTGGTTACCTGCACCTTGTCTACCATCCACTATGATGGGATAAGTTGGTCATTTATCCAACGCAGATGCCAATATACTCTATATGAGTGTACAAATATGAATGCAAATTACACTGGTGTAAACCTGCTGTGGAAGCACATCCTAAAAGAACGATTGACTTATCCTTGGGGTTGGGTCCCCAATGCCAGATAGTGGGACTTTTTGTCAAGAATAAGACCTGTTACTGGTGTACAGCCTAACACAGTGGGTGCCAAACCAGTTAGGGAACTTGACAGGGCTGGAAAGATGGCTATTGATATGTTAGGCCATGGCTCTCTTTCCTTGAAAGGAGGTGCTGTCAGCTTTGCCAGCCTCCTGGAGTCATTGGTGGAGGACAGTGCCAGCCTGTCAACCAGGATCATCGTGTTGCAGCTGTGTCCAGTATTTTCCCAGCCAAAGAGATGGAAAATGGCACAGATGACAGTGCATTGATGAGCTGGGCAGATTAAAGACCTCAGGCCAGCAAGGCAGGGCAAAGTGGAGCAGGTGGGGATTTGGGCAGTGAGCTCTGACCATATGGATATGTCCTGTGCGTCTTTCCCCTAATCTGCATCTAATTCTGCCGCCTCCTCTGTTAGAACGGGGACAAAAAAAAAGATAGACAAAGGAGGAACAAGTGCCATCTGCAGATTTCTTGAGAAAATGCAGGCCTTCAGAGCATCTGGAATAGTCATCATCTTATAGGTGTGTCTAGATCTGCCCGTCACCATAGCCTCTAGGCAGAAAAGCCTAATAATCAGAAGCTTGAGCACCTGAAGGCAGTGAGTGTCTCCTCTGTTTAGACTAAAGGCATAGAGTAGAAACACCATCTGTAGAGTATATTCATTTTTGTGTGTGCCCATCAGTCGGGGATTTTCTCACATCATTATCATTAAATGCAGCCTTGCTCCTGAACTGGCCATTCAGTCAAGATTACACTTGCTTTTTGGGAAAAAATAAGAGAGTCATGAAATGAACCAGAATTGCCTGATAAAAGGGCTACCCCTCAGCACCACCACAGCAGCTATTATGGCTGGGAGGTGTTTTGATTTATATTCTCACTGTCACTGGCCTGAGCAAAATGATGGCAAGTTAATTTTGTCAGGGGCTAAAGGTCGGGTCTCTGCTAAGACGGGTAACTCAGATGTACCCTTTGCCATAGTGCCTTTGTGTGTATCTCAAGCTTAACTGTGCCATATGACCACCAGGCTCTCCATCTCTGTGTCCCCCTTTCCCCTTGGCACAGAACATCCTCCAGTGGTCAAGTCCTCCTTGGGTCTTCCACCCAAAGTATTACTGTACAGCACCTCTCAAGTTCACTCCAGATGGCTTTCTGCTGTCCAAATGCCATGCTTAAATATGCTTTGGAAACACCTGTCTCATGGCAATCCCTCACATTAATCATATCTGACACTTTCCTAGCACCTTTCACTAAGGGGTCTTGAAGCACTTTACAGCACCTTGTAACACCTCTGCACGTTAATACAGTATGAGCACTGCGGCAGATAACATGGCCAGGCTCAAAAAGAGACTGGATACATTTGGGGATGATCGCTTTATTAATAGCTATTGAACACAGCAGTTGGAGAGGTTTCCTCTGGCATCTCTAAACCGATTATGGTGGATACCAGGCAGGGCATTGAATAGGGGACAGACCACTCTAGGTACATCCAGTTCAATGCTCTCTCTCTAAAGCAGTGACTTACAAACTATTTTCATTTCTAAATAGTTTTGAGCAGGGGTGCAGACCCCTTTGAATTGTAGGTGTGGGTATTCATGCCCTTTTGATTGATCATAGTCATCTTTTGTGGACCCCTTAGACACAGTCTGAGGACCCTGAGGAGTCCATGGATCACAAGTTGAAGACCACTGGCTTGAAAGCATTCACTTTTGCCCCTGTCAGAGATAAAATACTGGGCTTAGCTGGAACATTGTTTCACTTGCATCACATCCTTTTCCTCATAAGAAGTGCAGTATTGGGTTGGACCAGAGACCACTTGTGTGTGTTGTAATCTGCTCCTCCTGCAGGGCTTCTGATCTGTATTACTGTCTATCTCATAAAGCCCCCTCACCCTCTTGGCTAGGTCTGAGGACCAGGGCTTTATGATCACTCCACAAATGATATGGCCAAGAAGATCTCTGAGAGCAGAAAGGAGACCCTTGCCATCCTGATTCTGCTCCTCTATTCTGCCATCTTGCTGACTGTTAAGTTTAATTTTTCTTTAATTGCATCCTAAATTATCTGGTGACTTGGAAGAGTGGAAGCATGCCATGTGACAGTCCACAATCCTACACAAAATCTATGTTAAGCTTTGGATCCTCAGCTGCTATAAACTGGCATCGAGTCCGAAGTTTCCCCAAGGCTAATAGGCCATCAGGCTAGAGAGATCAAAGCATGCCAGTTTGTATAACTGATGGCACTCAAGGGAATGATGTGGCTAGCACTACATCCCGCTGCCTTTGGCCTCTTTTCCCTTTCCAGTCTGAATGGCCAAATACCCACCGGCAGCTTGGTCAGCAAGATACAGGGTTCGGTGTCAGTCCAGATCAGGGCTGATGCTCAGGCCTCTGAAGTGGTAGCAAGATGATTTCACTGCCCAAAGCCGACTCCCAAAAAGCAAACCTTTAAATGCCATTCTTAAGCCATCGCTCCCAGGCCCCGACGTAACTGCATAGCTCCGCAGACTTCAGGCAGTCTGCACCAGTGCAGAACAGCTGGCTTGAAACATGTCACACCCGATGCCTGGGTCTTGTAGAGAACAGCATCCTTTTAAATTATTTTCATTCATGTTACTGTTGCATGTGGTCCTCACTTCGTTCAAATGCTGACAAAACTCCAAGAGAAGACAAATGAATTTTTGTTTGTAAATTGAACCCCCCCCCCACCCAGCCCTGCAAATTGCCTGTTGTTATTATTCATTATATGTCCTTTGATGAAAGCATGATACATGAAGAATGGTTTCTGTTACTGAATTATTTCTGCACATCATGCTTAATTCTGCAAATGAAGCAGATAAAGTCAATGAGGCTCAGTTAAGGACCAAAACTAATTCTGAAAGCTAATTATTTTCACAGGGGAGACTCTCCTGAAGACTATAAATTAAGAGGTTGCTATTCTGCAAAGCTTCTTCCGCACTTCAGTTTGTTACACTTCTAAAAGCAAAAGATATAGAAGGAGGGTTTTTTTTTAACACCTGGCATTTCCCCCAAATAAAAGTATGGGCTGTATAGGTTGGAGAAAGGTGCAATTTTTTTTGATGTTGCCTTACTTACATCTTAGGCAAAATGCATCCCCATCATGGTCCCAAGTAAAAAATACAAAATAGGGTATGAGGCCACAACCCAGCTCCCTTGAAGCCAATAAAAGCCCTTGCACTGACTTCAGTGCCAGCTGGAGCAAATCCAGAATGTGGAATTATCTTTAAAGTGGACTTGTTTGAGGTGCTGGCCTCACAGCATTTGAGCCAGGAGTCATGTCAGGTTTTGAGTCTAATATCCAATATTTATCAGGGATAGAAATTAGTGTGTTATACTATAAGAAAGTCAAAAAATTCAGTGAGGTCTTTGGATACTTTTACTCCATGTCGAGTAGGACTTTACTCTGCAAATCCTGCTGGGTCTACATAAGAAGCAACGGTAAGATCAGAAGAGCTATGGGAATCGGTAGAGGTTGTCCTGTTCTAATTTAGGTTATTGATGTATCTTCATGCTGCTTCCTGCCTTGCGATAGATGGCTATATAAAGATCTGGTATGTGGGGTCTGTCTGTTGTTTTTGAATTGTTTTAGAAATATCTTAAGGGGATTGGTTAGATCTCCTTTTCTCTGAATCTTGTCTAGTGATGATTTCTGTAGGAGTCCGTTTTTATGTGCCCAGGGATATGAAAAAAAAGGACAAAAGACAAAATTTCAGAACACTTTCAAATTCAACTTTTCCCCCCGGTAAGATCTATGGCTGAGATTTTCAAAGGGACTTGAATCCCTGTTCTTGGATATAGTCACCTTTCATCAGACTATAAAGGGCACCACAGAAAGCGTTGGCCATGCAAAGCCGTTCACTAGGCATAAGATCATGCTTTATGGGTCCTAAAAAACCCAAGAACCTGAGGGCCACATGCTGACCCCTTCATATAGGCTTCAGGTTTAGAGCACCCCTGTAACATAGTTCATCCCATAAGACTCCTGTTGTGAGGCCTGTAAATCTAGTATGTTAAGGATAGCCAGGTGAACTTGGAAAGACTTTGGGGCTGGGACCATCTTTCTGATGCACAGCATCAGATCCAGCATCATCAGATCATGGGCTATGATTAAGTAATGCTGTGATATGGTGCTACATATATTAATAATAGTCAGCTTCCCCTGTCTCACTCCTCCTTTATTTCTTTCCCTATTCCTTTACTCTAAGTAGCTGCCCCATTCCAGCCTCCCTTTCACCCTATCTCTGTCTCAATTAACCAAAAAAAGTAACAAAAATTGCACCAGTTACCCCCTTGTTTGCTTTAGTGTTACAACCCCATGTCTGTTCTTTGTGTGAACCATCGGTGAAGTCTATGTAGACAGAGTCCCAGGGTCCTGAACCTAAGTGGGAACTTTGGGTGATACTATCATGTTATTATTTATCATAGGAAATTACGGTTGGAAGGGACCTCAGGAGGCCATCTAGTCCAATCCCCTGCTCAAAGCAGGACCACCCCCAGCTACATCATCTCAGCCAAGGCTTTGTCTTAAAAACCTCCAAGGATGGAGAGTCCACCACCTCTCTGGATAACCTGTTCCAGTGCTTTACTACTCTCCTAGTGAGAAAGTTTTTTTCTGATATCTAACCTCAACTTCCCTTGCTGCAATTTGAGATTGTTCCTCCTTGTTCTGCCACCTGCCACCGCTCAGAACAGTCCAGTGCCATCCTCTTTGCAACCACTCTTTAGGTAGTTGTAGGTTGCCATTAAATCCCCTCTCAGTCTTCTCTTCCCCAGATTAAATAAGCTCCACTCCCTCAGCTTCACCTCCTAAATCACATTCCCCAGTCCCCAAACCATTTTGGTTGACCTCCATTGGACTCTCTCCAACTTGTCCGCATCCTTTCTGGTGCTGGGGTCCAAAACTGGACACAGGACTCCAGATGTGGCCTCACTAGTGCCATATAGAGGAGAAGAATCACTTTCCTTAATCTGCAGATAGAGCATAAAGGGCTGGGTAGCTATAATCATTAATATTAGTGCTCACATAGCAGTGTTCATCAACAGATCTCAAAGCATTTTCCAGCAGAGATCAGGGCCCTGTCATCTCATCTGATGTTCTTTATGCCAGAGTCCTATAAGTCATGTGTTCAAAGCAGAAAGGCAGAAGCAAGGGATAATATAGTGCTGTGATGCTGCTTTTCTGTGTGCAGGGGATTTGTAAGGTGGAGAAACAAAACAATAGAGCCAGGCTTGCTTCAAAAAACCAGGAGGGTGGCTTTGAGAAAGATGCCACCCCTTGCCGTTCCCTTTCTTGCGTGCATGTCTGAAAGGTGTGCAGTGGTGTGCAGTATCACAAGGCTGCCACAGACAACTCTCTAGTGAAGGAGGCATTTGATCTTGTAGCACAGGAGAACCAGGGAATAGTGAAATCAAGGGCAGGCAATAATGGCTGAAGATTCAAAGCTGAGAATGCCTCCGATCCTATGAACTCTTTTTTGGGGGGGTCAGGTGATGTCTGAGTTACATTTGGAGGAGACGTTGTCACTGTGGTTGTCAGCCATCCAAGGGCAAAGGTCATGCTTTGGGTCTTTGTCTTTCATGTTGCTTGCCTTCAGCAAGACTTTAGCTACAGACCTGGAACTGTAATATCCCGGCTCTTCTGGACGAGGGCTGTATCTTTTATACTGGAGTTCAGTGTTATTCAATCCACCTACCATGCATCCCTGCTCAGGACAGGTGAGATATTCATGCTTTTGAACTTTGCTTGTGCCAGGCAGACACTGGGCTCTGTAAGTTGACCTGTGCCAGCTTCTGCAACTCATCCATCCTGTGCACAATCACTGACCAAATCGTTTTTGACTGCTAAGTCAGCAATGATGTTCTCTCCTCCTTGAGGCACTGTTGCATAGTCAGAGTAGTTGCAGCCCAACTCCACTGTTCACCAGGACTGAGATTTGCAATATTTCTCCCTCCACAACCTGCCTGGCAACCTTCAACCTCCCTGGCTATTCAGTGCCCTTGGGTGGTAACCTCCAGTGCAAGGCTTCGTAGCATGGATGGCCTAATGGGTCTACTTCACTATTTTTGCAGCTTGTATGAAAACTATGTTGTGGTTGAACATTGCTTGGTCTTGGCTGCAGCTCAGATGACAAAGAACATCTTTCTAGAGCTATGAAAATTGTTTCTAGATAACACATTTGACTGGGAACAGTCTTTTGCTGTTAGTGAACATAGTTGTAAAGAACTCCCATCACCATCTGCCACTTGTTCGTGGAAGATTAGGTAACCTAAGAGTTGTTAGTCCTGTGTATTAACCTGCTGGAGTACTTAAAGACCACAGTAACTTGCACTCCATATTTTCTTTGCATATAGATATTCTTGCCCTCTCTACCATGTCGATTTGCCTTCAGCCATTCAACCACATGCAGCTGGATCTTTATAAGCTAATGGTATTTATTCTGACTACTGGAAGAAATACATTTTCAGCACGTTCTTGTACCACCAAAAAGAATTACAAGCATTAAAAAGATGTATTAAACATATAAATAAAAGGCCCGTTGTCAGCTGTTGCCAAATTGATATTGGACCAAGGGCACCAGTTCAAGTGAGCAGTTGCCAAAATGCAATGCAGGAGCCAAGAGTATTGAAAGAACCATTAAGAATTTAAAAACCCCGAGATAAATCTTTTGTTGTGATGAACAGGCACCACAGAACGTCTAATCGCTTCTGGGTGGCATTACTGAAATAACCCAACTCAATGAAAATGAAGAACATGAAAAAAATGGTATGACAATTATGGAAAAGCACTTTTCACTGATGGTTCTTCATTAATCCTAAAAAAAAGGAATAGAGATGTATTTAAGCCAAATTAAATTAAGTGGTGAGCACAAGTATCTACCCATTCTTGAACTTGGCGGTGAAAACACAACATTCTCAGCATTCATTCTTGAAGTTATTTTAGAGTTTTCCAGCTGCTTCTCCCATACATGCACCCCCCCTAATTTTGTATATGCTAATAAAGTGGAAAATTGCTCACTACTCTGAGAACAGATGCGATAGATGAGACATCTGGAGGAAGTGATGCAAGCAAGCGTCCTAGGAGAACATGCGACCGAGTACGATACGTAATTTTTTCATATGGCTTCATTCTCTCTACTCTGTTTTTCTATCTTGTAGGCTCTTTAAGGTAGGTCACGTGAAGAGTCTACAAGATGGAAGATTCAGGAAAGCAACCTTTACATCAAGTTTGACCCCGAAGTGTGATACCCTTGATATGCATAGATTCTGCATGGGTACAAGGGTGGGAAAGTACTGTTTAAATACCAGATCTGCTGCATTGCCTGAAAAATGTGAAGCCCAGTTTATTTAGATCATTATTGCCTTCAGTAGAATAACTTCAGTGTGACTTGGGCATCTTTAAGGTTATGTGGGACCATCGTAATCATCTCATCTGACTTCCCACCACATAGTGAGTATGACCCAGTGAGTTTTAGCCATTGCAGCTTTAAGCTGTACTTGAGTTTTTTGTTCTTAGCTTGACCCAGCAAAACAATTAGGCACATGACTAATATTTCACATGGAAATAGTCCCTTTACATCAGCAGGGCTGCCTGTATGAGTACAGTTGTTCATGTAACCCGTCATTATTAATAACTTCTACTCGGACCCAAACATCTGTACAGCCCCACCAGCTGTTCATATCTGCTGTATTGTGTTTCTTTACAAGGTGATACAACAAGTTTCTTGTCATCTAGTGCTGGGAACATGCTTTCCCTATGTAAAACCTTTGCCTTGCAGATGGCCTTGTTTCCCACATAGCAATCATTAATTTAAAGTAATTGGGTTTAAAAAAAAAATTACAAACCTGTTTTTGGGGGGTTTTTTGGTCTCCTTTCTTCCAGATTTCGGAAATATTGATCCACAAACTGAACCAAAACTTCGTCCAGTTTGAGTTGAAGCCAGGAGTTCGAATCCTTGTCCATGCTGCACACTTAACAGCAGGTCAGTATTCACCCCTTCAAATCCCTGTCCATTGTTTGGTAGTATAATCAGTTGTAGACTTCCTGATAGGAGGAATCAGTGGGATCAGCCGGCTATCAATCACACTTCCAGTACCCTAGAACTGCAATAAGCAATAACAGCTCAGCTGTTTCTGTAGATACCACCCAATTTATATGCACGCACCATAGAATTTGCTTACATTGCCATATTTTCTGACATACAACATGCCCCTAAATAAAATATGCACCTTCTTTTGGAAAGGCTAAATGAAAAAAAAAAAATATATATATATATATTTTTTTCATTCATCCCTTCCTAAAGGCTAAATGACACTCATGAAAAGATATCTATCTATCTATCTATCTATCTATCTATCTATCTATCTATCTATCTATCTATCTTTTCATGAGTGTCTCTCCCAAGGAGGAAAGAGACGGTATTCATAGCCAGCTCTAGGGAGCCCTGCATGTACCATGTGCAGCTCTACTTCACTTCCCTCTGGTAGAGGCTCAAGCAGCAGAAACTGCTGCCCTATTTCCTTGATTATAATGCCCACACCAACAGTGAAATTTAGGGGGAAAGGTGCTTGCTGCATGAGATAAAATATGGCATTGCAACTGCATTATTTATATTTGAAGCAGGTCCTCCATTGCACATGTAGTGCTAATGTCTGCTATTGATATGGGCTTGCAGTCTAATCAGCAGTATATGAGGGGAGTGCTACCTGCACGTAGCTGGCACATCCATCAGTTGAGCAGATATGTTTTATGTGGATGTGCCGGGCATAGCTAGCCCCTCGGCCAGTACAATCGCCTTGGATGTTCCTGGAATATTCATCGACTGAGCATTGCATTTTACATGGATGGACATGGTACATTCAACATGAGTTAGGTGTTGCAAAAGTTATCATATAACCAGGGCAGAGCACTATATTAGGCACATACTAGTCCTCTGAAATCAGTGGAAAATAGGAAAGGCTCAGCACCACTCACAGGACATTTAATATTCTATCAAGGCTTAAATGGACCCTGCCCATGCAGTCGGGCTTTCAATTATTCCACTGCACAATCAGGAACCTTAGCTAAACTAATGTCAATTCACCACCACCAGGTATTTGGGCAGAGAGGTTAAACTTGAAATCTCTTTATTAGGTCCTATCTAACGTTTCTGGGAAAAGGGAGCTGTCGACTCCAGAATGAGAACACAATTTGATTGCTGATCTGTCAACAGCAGGTTTCTCTTCTGGGCTATTCAACTTGCCCAGGTCATTGGCATCTAGGCAAGCAGTAACTCCAGCAAATGGTTTTGCAAGTCCATTATAGAGAGCTCTCTGCAGGACAAGTGAGCAGTGCTGAAGTGCCCACGAAGAGGAAGGACAAAGGGTTCTAGGGAAAGTGCAAAGTTCATCCCAGGTTTAAATATCAATAGGAACTTTGTGTTTACAACTTTTTGTGTCTCCAAAGCAACGGTTGCTCATCACTTCCCCTTGAATATGACCTTGTATCTCCATTAACTAAAGAACAGATCATCCTCTGTCTGCTTTGAGAAACCCACCACTTATGAATGGAAACACTCCATAAATTCTTCATCTCTAAATGAGAAATGAATATATTATTTTTCCCCTCCAAAATTCCTAGGCATTACATGCAATTTGATCTCTGTTTAAAAAAAAAAAAGGAAAAAAAAAAGCAGGCTCCATGGATGCTTCAGGGCACTGCATAGTTTGGGTCTTAAGACTGGCTATTAGTAGGAACAAATATTAATAACCTGAATGTTTAAACATTACGTTACCAAAGGACCCTGATTTTCACAATGTTAAAAGACAACTTTTAAAGGCACCTCAGGTTTAGCCTCCAGGCCAATCTTTGCAAAAGGGAGGCATCCTAATGTGTCTTTGTCTTGGCTTTATTCTGCCCCTGCTCACATCCAGTGTATAGTGAAACCAATGATAATGTTGTATGTGTAAGCACTGAGTAGAAAGGATTGCAGGGAACGTGTGAGAGTAAATTTAAAGGAAAGTCAAGTTCTAAACTTTAAGGCATTAGCTTTAAGTTATTAGGGAACTCATTTCTTTCACTGATCCTGAAAATTTTTGACATGTTTTCCAATGATAAATTATATGGGAGAAGCATAGAAAACAGAGCTAACAAAGGAACGTTAGATATTCATCTCTGGGCCACAGAGGGGCTGTTGTTCCCCAGAGTATATATTAGACATCAATCAGAAACAAGACCTATTTCCAAACTTCCTTCAATATAAGGAGAATCTAAGGTTTGCAATGCACACTGAATGTTTCCCAGATTCTAGCAAAGAAACTCTTTCAGCTTGTTAAAAATGTAGATGTTTTCCATAATCCAGGAACTGACACTTTCCATCCATATTGAAAACAGTGGGCGTGCCTACACGTTACCATGTAGTGATATTGCTATGGTGCCGTGCCGCACGTATGTGTTGCGCACAGGTAAATTTCCCAGCAATGCCCCTGTAGCGGCGCACTGAACTGTGGGAGATGGCTGCTACAGCGATGTAGTGGCAATCACGTGTAGACACACGTGATTGCTCCGTCACTGTAGGGTGACATGTAGATGCACCTGGAGTCTAGAAATAGAAATTACACTTAAATCAATATAAGTGATTGGAAACCAGTTTCAAATCTGTAACACAACAGAAGTTCAGTGCACATAAACTACTTTCAAAATGGCGAAAACTGGTTTAAGATAAGCCTGGATGTATATAGTATAAGACTTCACTGATTAGGTTAAATCAGTATTTTGAAATTCTGCCCCAGATCCCCTCCAGATTCAAGTTAACTCACAGTCCCCCAGCATCCCAGGATACTTTGCAGCTTCCCTATGAACCCCGCATCTTACAGTGGTGGGCTAGGCTGGGCCGAAGCTGTTTACTCCAGCCAAGCAGGGAGATGTGCTCTAGCTCCCCCCAGCTTCTGGCTTAGGTCACTGCAGGCATATGGCTGCATTTCCAGAATCAAAAGTGAATGTCTGTTCACTTGCTTATCGGTTCCATCTGCACAGCTTAGGCTAACCTGCAAAGATTGAATCGATTCAGCCTCAGGCTTTTGACTGTCTGTATTTAGCCTGTGGGACAAAAACACAAGTAATTTTGGTCAGCTTTTCTTTCCTGGATGAATATCTAGAACGCTGGAATCATCCCAACAAAAGAATGAAAATGGAGAAAAATGGGGCTGGAAGGGACCCCTGGAGGTCCAACCCCTGGCTTGAGGTAGGATCATCCCCATCCATCTATCCCATACAAGTCCTTGTCTAACTTAGTCCTAAAACTACACAATCAATGCTGTCACCAAACTACAAGGCATATTGGCCCAAGACACTAAATGTAGCTTAACTTATTAAGCAACGGAGGGAGGGAAGCCATCGGTGTTTTGCTGTTGCAAAGGTTACTAGCATGTACTCAAAAGCTCCAAGGAAGAGGACCATGTCCCCTGCTACAGAGGAAGGCAAAACCTCCAACAAGCTATACCAGTCTGACCACAGGGTAAAATTCCTTCTTGATCCCAAATCTCCAGTCATTCCCACTTATGACTTTAGTGAGGACTGAATACTTGCAGCTGCAAGGAAAAAGCATTGCTCTGCAAACCTACCTCAGCAGTACAATACCTACCCTGCCCTCTGCAGTACAATAGATAGTTATTTGTAGTACATTAAGCCATCTGAAAGTCAGCTGTGAGGTGGGAGGGCATGTGTGTGTGTGTGTGTATGTTTGTGTGTGTATACATGCACACAACTTGGATTGCTTTTGCTGGTGCTGGAAGAAAAACTAACTCTGCATATTGAAGTACATTTGCCAATTCATTGCTACAGAGTGCGTGCTCTCATGCATATGAAGAATGACAGGTAGAGGACTCAGCACTTTTGCAGCTCTGCCTCTCTTGTTTAGACCTTAACTGGGGAAGGATTAATTTATGGTAATTCTGGACAACAGATTGCAGCCCATTCATCACATTCATTGCCGCTTCTCTGCAAAGCAAACAAACCAACAAGAACCCACTAGCGTAAGGGAAAGTAAAATACGCCAATATTCTGTACTGGGCCGTTAAAGAGCTGTTTATTACCAGACTCCAACCACAGCATTATAACCAGAGCACTGAGTAATGCTGAGCCTGAAGTAGTTAGTAAGATACTTTGTCATCACAGAGAGGCACAAAGGCATGAATACAGAAATGTGCGGCCTTCAAGTATTATCTAATAATAATGCTAATCCTGCGGGAGAGGAACTTCGGTAAAACTGGAACATCACTGCGAAGGTTTCCGTGTATTCTTATTTGGCTGGCACTCCAAACTCAGATTGCTCCACATCTGCCGAGCTGCATATGATTGCTCTGTGCCTGTGTGTGAGTTGTGTCTGGGAAGACATGCAGATAAGTGTGTGTGCATGCGTGTGTCCGCTTATACATGTGTTTTGTGCACATGTGTGTGAATAACAAACGCTCTGCAGTGTGTGTGTGTATGTGTTGGCTCTCAGCATGCACATTTTCTGTGCAGAAGCAAGCCCTCAAGCATGTGTATACATGTGTGTGTTTTGTGCATACTACTACTCTATATCCTGTGCTCCTGTGACCATGATCTGCTTTGTACCGGAGTATATACAACAGTGTGTTTGCAGAAATGGTCATGTCTGCTCTGTGAGTGCACCTCTCTGTAACCCTCATGTGTCTGTGGTGTGTGCACCTGGGTATGGTGTCTGTATCCCTATTTGTACTTAACTTACCTTTTTTTGGGGGGGGGTGCCATTGTGTCACTGTCAGGGTATATCATGTTGCCTTATATGACTCCCCTGCGTGTGGTATTGTGAAGAGCCATACGAGGGTTCACGGGGGATTGTGCAGAAGTTTTGCAAACATCTTGCAATGACAGCCTTGTCTCCCATCCAAAAAGCGCAAGATAAGGAACAGGGGTGGTCGATACTGGAGAAAGAGGTTGCGAATGGCAGAAAAGGGGGAAATGTCCTATACTCCCCATATCAGGATTTTCAAAGCAAAGGCTATTAAAAGAAACACTGTGAAGATATGAAGGCAGGGTCAAAGGGGGAGAGGGAGGCTTCATGAGAGTAAGGGACACAACTGAGCAACGCAACTGAGCCTATAACATCACATTAACACACATTTGGCTTCAGTCACTCTGGCTTTGACAGAAAGCAGTTAAAATCTCTCTAACTAGGTACCCAGACATCCAGTAAAACTTTAAATGAATTAATAAAGTTGCCCTCTATCTGAAAGTTGAATAGAAGCTTAAAGGAGACTGTAGGAATAGTTATGGGCATTTATAGACGTGCTCTGGGAGGTGGAAAGGGGGTGCTTTAATTGCAGCGGCTCCAAGACCTGCTCTAATTAAAGCACCTGAAACATCACATGTATCAGCGTCCCCATGCTAAAAAACGGCGGCGAGGGCTCTCATCGAATGAGCTTTAGTTAAAGCACCCCTGCCATCATATTTCAGTGTGGGGAAGCCGATACACATGACGCTGGAGTCTGCTGGAGCACAGCAATTACCACGATTAATCGAGTCTGCTCTGTCACGTTGTAATTATGATGCATCAGAGCAGCCTCTCGGCACGTGTAGAGGTGCAATGAGCACTGCAGGTTGCCTGCCTCCTGAATAGAGGTTTCCCACCCCTTGGATAGCCTGGGGATGTGCATCCCCAGGTTTTAGACCATGAAAGGATGGTCACGGCACCGTTGCGGACGAGTGGTCACGAGGGTGGATGCTCTAAAGTTCTCCTCCTCTCTCATAGCTCCTCTGGTGGACCTCACTCCCAGTCACAGTGGTTCGGCCATGCTGATGCTGCTCTCCGTGGTGTTTGTGGGCCTAGCCGTGTTTGTCATTTACAAGTTCAAAAGGTACGGCCTACCCCTCCCTCCCCTTCCCCTCACCTTCTCCCCATTGTCGTCTTGGACTCTGGTCGAAGAAGCGTAATTGCACCGCGGTCTGTAGCGCTCATGGCAATGACAGTTTCTGTTAATGTTTTAGGAAGATCCCGGGCATTAATGTTTATGCACAGATGCAGAATGAGAAAGATCAAGAGATGGTCAGTCCAGTCAGTCCAAGGGAAAGCATGCCTAATGTCCCTCAAAATGGACTGATGAGCCCAGAGCAACTAGTAGCTGAGAAGCTGGATACCCAGGCCATAGGTAAATAACCTCCAGCGGCCAACAGCTGGTCAGCTTCTAATTGGCAAAACCTTTCCCTTCCTCTCCAAGAGCACTCCCTTTTCTGCTGCTTTTTTAACTCCTCTGAAAGACACCGAACTAACTGCTTCTCCTCCCCCACCTACTCAGGATGAAAGAGGAATTAAGTGCCTGAGTCCTCTCCCTCCCCATCCCACCCCTCTGTGTAGCTTTTCCATGCAGAGCTCTCTCCTTTCGAGGGCTCTGTAATCTCGTCATCATTCACTTGTGCTGCCAGGGGGGACGGCATCTAGTTTCTGGGTCATTGTGGGGTTAAGGACTAGATCAGAGCACTTAAGGCAAGAGGGCCCAGCTCCTATTTCTGGTCTGTGGGGACAGGAGGGAGACTTGGTAAGTAAAACTTGAAAGCTCAGGCTTTGGGGATCTTGCCTTATACGACTCCCCTGCGTGCGGTATTGTGAAGAGCCATATGAGGGTTTACTGAGTAGTTTCACAAACACCTTGCAACAAGAGCCTTGTCTCCCATCCAAAAGGTACAAGATAAGGAGCAGGGGTGGTAGATGCTGGAGGACAAGGTTGCGAATGGCAGAAAAGGGGGACATGTATTGGGGCATCAAGCTGCTTCAAATGGCAGGGCAACGCGTGAAAACACGATAGCTGACCCCCGGGGACCAGTGAGAAATATGGACCTCTGTGTTAGACTGCATGGTTAGCCATCAGGCTGACTTCTGTCAGAGGAAGAACCAGCAGTGGTTGCAGACTGGTGAGACTGGAAATGCAGCGCCAGGGTTTAGTTAGCACCATAATAAAGAGATTGCCAATGATACAAATCACTCTCATTTACTCTGGTGCAGTCCCCATTAATCACACTTCAGTAACACTGGGGTAACTGGGATAGAAGAGCGAGGCTAGAAAGCAGAAACGATGGAAAATGCCACCTTTGTTTCACAGGCAGACAAGGTTCTTTGGGTGAATCTGATACCTTTTATGAAACCAACTTAAATAGTTGGAACACATTTTTTAGCAAGCTTTTGGGTTTAAAAACCCTTCATCAGGCTGAAGAAGTCCCTGCAGTTGTTTCACAGCACAAAGAGAGGATCAAAAAGATTCAAGTGCACGTTGAAGTATTTTGCTAAACTGGGGAGCCTGTATGGGTGCAGGGAGAAGTTAAATTTAGTGTTTCCCTTTATTTGTGAGGCTGGTGATTTCCACGAAAGCAGGCTGCCATGTACCTTCTCCGCATGGCCATTTAGATGAGGCATCTCAAGTGTCAGCCCTGCACCCATTCAAGTAGCGTTCAGCCACGTGACGGGTGTCCCACCAAGGACGTCCAAGAGGTTTGCACGAGTAAGGACTGACCCATAGGAGTAAGGATGGGGACTAATTTTAGAGCAATATAACATTTTTTTGTTGCATTGGCGGGAGCACAGATGAATCGCCCTTTTAAACAAAAAGAAAAGAAGTTGCTTGCTTTGCCCTGCTCTGCTGGCCTAAAGTGGGCATAAAGCTGTTTTAAGGCACCCGCTAAGGAGTTCCTAGGAGGCGAATCCTTCATTATGGAGGAGCATTGGCATGGGCTACTCTAGAGAGAGTAAGGGAGGAGGTAAACTAAAGGAAGGAGGGGACAAGTTCAAAGTGCAGCATGCTAAGATTTTGGCCAAGAAACCAGTTTGAAAGCTGTCACCTGCCAGAAGAAGACAGAACTGCCCTGAGGCAGCTAAACTTATGCTGGAGGCCATTTCCATCCCCGGAAGGCCCTAACAGCAGAAAGCCAACTAAATATACCACCTTTCTGTGGGTCATCTGAGCCTACCTCAGCTGCTCTGGGGGACGCAGCCCAACTTTATTCAGTTTGGCTACAAAAGCTCTTGTTTTGTCATAGACGTCCGAATTTTGCAACGGTTCTTCCCCAGCTCTATCTGCTGCATTATCCCTGCACCAATGTCTCATGCATTGCCCTGACATAGGCATTGCAGACCCTTCTTGAAGTCACTAGGGTTGCAGAGTGCATGCACATGAGGGAGGAGCAGGTCACGGTGGGGAAGAAGCAACCCTTTAATTACCCAGTGCCAAAAAATGGAAGCATTTTCAAGGGACTGAGTAAGGAAACCAAATATTTCAGAAAGTGCAATGATCTAGAGGTGGATGTTGGAGTATGCAAAGCCCAGAGGCTTATACTGGACATGGACAGTAAACCTCTCCAGGATTAGGAATTTTTTCTGATGAGTTGTCTTTCTTGTGGGGAAAAGAAGGCAATGTAGGTAATTGGGTCTTTCTCTTGCTTGTATTTTATTTTCAAATATACACTTGCTTTCACAAACAAAGAGTTTCATCCAAACTTTCTGCCCTGCAAGACTCCATGTGAACATCACTGGGTTCATTCTCTTCTCTTCCTTACCTCCGGTTGCACAGAGCCGAGCGTCTCCATGCTGCGTTTGAGCAGCAGGTCCCGACTTTTGCAGAGGCAGATCTTACAGCGGGTTGTCATGTCTCCAATACCTTATCAGTTCAAATGCCACTAAATGAGTCAGGACTTGCTCATAAGGGCACGGCTTCCTTCCCACCCCTGCCTTCCCCGCTCTGCCTCTCTTGTCTTTGATGTGGGTGAATCCTTTTCGTTAGGAAAAGAAAAAGACAACCTTCTAAGTGGCAAGAGAAAGTTTTGGAGACGAACGTGTCAATCTGGAACGAATTGAATGCAAAAAAAATAAAATAAAGCAAACAATTGTGATACCTTCAAACATTTCATTTGTGAGTAACGCTGTGTTGTTTAACTCTTGCTTTTGTTTTGTTTTGCCACAGGAAGTATTTCCATAGCTGCTGAGACTCAAAGCACAAAAGAAATCCCTACCTATGTAAATGTTTGAATTGAGGACGCCAGTATAAATATATATATATATAAATATATATATATATATATAAAAAAAAAAAAAAGGAAAACTCACCGCATTTGGACTTTTTAATTCTTCAGACAAAGGGTTTTTAGCTTTAATCCTGTGCATGTGGACATTATACTGAGACCATATTTGGAACTGCATTGTACAGGTGCTCTATTTTAACGGGGGAAGAAATTAAATCACAATTCCCTTCTTGTACCCCGTTCCCTTCTCCCCTCCAAACTTCTTTCTTTTTCTGATGTCTCTTATTTGTAGAAGATTCATAAAGATATATGCCAAGAATATGCATGGGGTCTTTTTAGGGGTCGGGGGGGTTAAGGGTTCTTGGCTTTAGATTCAATTACTCTTTTAGCACTTCAGTCTGCGGGTAAATTAGCAACCCCAGCCAACTTTCCTAAGACACACGAGAACATACATGGGAGTCTAAAGACACCACAGTGCTTCTGGGTTGGTTTGTTTTAATGGCTTTGTTTGGCCTTTCACTTTTCTCATCCTCCTTCTTTGATCTGGAGCTGCTCGCTGCAGCTTATAATGAAGCTAGATATTGATATCCTAAGTGGCAAAGACAAGTTCTTTCGGAGAGGACTGTTCAGCCTACTTGCATAGGTAGGGAGCTGCTGGGGGGCAAACACCCAGAGGCCTCTTCAGGCTGACAGCCTGATCTTTCTCCTAGGCTTTGGCTTGACCAGGTATGTGTCATAGGCCAGGTGCTGTGGCTACCCTGGGATTTTAAAAGTGTTTAGCTAAGATGTATTCAGGATGTAGCATCGCGCTATCCCTCTTGGTCTAGACAAAGATGAACAAGGCACTCGGATGACTCGCCTTCCGGCTGATCTCAGCCATGTTTCAGTTGCTCAAAGGTCTCTGCAGGAGGTGATCAAACTGAGGTTTGCCACCATCCAGAGCCTCACGGTAAAATATCGGTGGAGAGAGCCCGGTGTGTCCCCTTGTGGGCCCAGCATTGGCGACTATGCCCTCTTACACCCAGACAGTCTACTGTGTTCATGGGGTTATGCAGGGATAGACAAAAGCAGGACCTGACCCTAGATAGCTTCTACCACACTGAGCCAGAGTAGTGACCTAGACTCCCACTCTACTGGCCTGACCACCCTGACCAGATCGGTGAATGGCCTACGATGCAACCAGTAGATGTCTGGCCTCTGGTTAGCCAGTAGCAAACAGCTATTACGCTGAACAACAGGCATAGTTCATTCTTATTCGTCCCAGCTGCCCTGCATCCAGGAGGTGCAATTGCAGTAGGACCCAGTTGGGGTAATGAGATCGATGACGCTGCAGAAGCTTGGGCTGTACAAGCCCACGTGGGACTCGGAAAACTTAGTGTAGCCCATGCCATGCGTCTTTGCTGCTGTCAGGATCCACACCAGCTAGACTGAAGCTAGGGCGGGTTTTGCTTACCCATGCTGATTGCAATGCAGACATGTCCTTCATTTCCTAGCAAGGGGATAATTTTTGGAAGATACCCCAACAATCAGGGCTGCCATCCAAGCGAGCATGACCAGACCCTGTCTGTATTCCTTCTACTTTCCTAGTAACAGGATTTTGCCTGAAAGGCATTGCACATAGCACCACGAGGGAAAGGCATTCAGAGGGCCCAACTAAGTTGGAATTACAAGCTAGAGGTGGCTTGAATTTTTTGATGAAAAATCAGGATTTGGCCCTATTTTCTAAGAAAAGGTGACGTCAAAAGGGAGAATGTCAGTCTTCCTCTAATCGATGGCTCAGTGCCTCACAGATTTCTCTGTCCTTTATCCTAATCTTTCTGGAGACACGTGATAGCAATTGTGGAATCACGGGATGGGAAGGAGCCTCAAGGGGCATCTAGCCCAGCCCCCTGCACAGATGTAGGATGCACTAGTCCGCACCCATCTCCTTCAAAACATCCAATGCTGGAGAGCCCACAAAATATCCTTTTATCACAAGAGCTTGCATGGCTTTGCTGTTGTGTTTGCAATTACAGTTTTAAGAAAGATGGGAAGGTTCTGGCAGTGCCTGTACAGTATTCCCCACTGAAGTCCAATGTTAGCCAACTTATTTTTATAGTGAGCCAATTAAAATAAAATAAAATAAAATAAAAAAGTTTTCTTATAGTATTCGAACTACTGCTAATTTTAAAATGACTTTTTGATGTACTTTTCTTTTCTTGGTTAAAGACAACGTAGCGTAAGGTATAATTGCTATTGTTTATTGCTTTTACAGTCATATTTATTAAACGGATTATGTCTCTAAAGGAATTTGCGTGCGTGTGTTTGTTGCGCATTGAGCTCACAGTCCCTGATTATGCTCACAGGCTCAGAAGGATTAAAATTAATGAGAAGGTGAGACACAAGAAGATCATAAGGTGGGATTTTGGCAAGCACAAGGGAAGGAGGTGTTTAATTTAGATACTTTTAAAACTGCTGCCAAACATGAGAAACCACTTCTTTGCTCTTAGCACAATTATCCATTAGTGTCAAAACACTTGAAAATATGAAGAAAGTTCCATTGCCCCCTTCATTCGGTCAGGGAGGAATAGGGGTGATGCCCCTGAGGTCTCCAAGCAGGCCAGTTAAGGAAATGTGAATAGATTTACTTCATCCCTTTGGGCGGGGGGCTGGACTCGATGATCTTCCGAGGTCCCTTCCAGCCCGAATGTCTATGAAATCTATGAAATCCCAACCCAATAAGCTATGCCACATGTTCCTTGCAACACTTGCCTTGTTACATGTTGACTTGAAACTTGAAAATTGTTGGAAAGTTGTGGGGTATTAAAAGTTAGTACGTGTTAGAAAATAACTCTCTCTTGAAAGGGAATGACTTTTTTATGCCGTGATGGCATTTAACACCTGTTAAGCTGCTTGAATGTACATCTGCTCATATTTCACTGCACTTCCTGGCTAGAGACAGAAATTACATATAAACCGGTATAAGTGATCAGAAACCAGTTCAAATCTTTAACACAACAGACGTTGAGTGTGCATAAACCACTCTCAAAATGGCTGAAACTGGTTTAAGATAAACCTGGATGGATGTCATATCAGACTTAACTGATTTAGGTTAAATAGGTTTATTGACCTTCTGTCTGAGATCCCCTCCAGATTCAAGTTAACTCACAGTCCCAGGATGCTTTGCACCTCCCCCGCAAAGCTCCCCTCTCAGGGTGGGTGGGCTAGCCTTGGCCCAAGCTGTCTGCTCCAGCTGAGTAGGGAGGTGTGCAGACATGTGGCTGCATTTCTGGAATCAAAAGTGAATGTCTGTTCGCTTGCTTATCGGTTCAATCTACACAGCTTAGAAAAAACTTTTCTACATTGAATCGATTCAGCCTTAGGCTTTTTGGCTGTCAGTACTTGGCCACTAAACATTAAGTTGAACATGTGACATCACCCTAAGGCTGTGACATGTTTTGCCTCTACAGTTGTCTTTAAAATACTAATATCTTACAATAGGTGTAGCTCAAAGTACTTTCTGATTATTAATTGATTAAGACTTGTGGCATTCCTGAAAGTTCATGTATTTCCAATTAGCCACATGTTCTGTGCCTCCATTTCTTCACACATAAGGGTTAAGGCGACTAGCCAGATCACATACAAGTCTATGGCTAACTGAGAAGAGAAGCCAGATCTCCTAATGACCTAGGACCTAACCAGCAGATGTCCGGCCTCTGATGGACAGTAGATGCCCTGCCTTTTATAGTGTCTCTGGAGCAGAGCATGACAGCTGCTGAATAGTTCAGCAACACAAAACAGAAGCTCAGACCAGAATCTGCTGGAACCAGGTCAAGCATAAACAGCTCAAGCCATCCCATACATACAGCCAGGGTTAGATTCGCTAGAGTTCAGAGTTGGAGGATTGGTTCAACTCCACCTAATATATTTGTTTCAGGAAGCATTTATCCTTAAAAAAAAAAAAAAAAAAAAGAGGCTGGTTTTGTGATAAGTCTTTGGCCTGCGACTCTGAAGCTCTGAGTTCAATTCCTGACTGTGTTGCAACAAAGGCACCTGAGCCCATGAGCTCAAAAGGTATTTAGGTGCATGGCTCACAACTTGCAAAAATTTAAGGATTCCCATTTGAAATCCCATTTTCAAAAGTCTCTTAGGTCCCTAAATCATGGTTGAAAAGTTGGCTTTGGACATGGGTGGATTCAGGAATCCAAAATGGGGCAGCAGGAGATGTTGGCAGTGCCGTTGGGGTGGCTGCACCATGGCAGCAGGTGCCATGGATGTTTTGCAGTCCCCAAAGCAGGTAAGACTCCTTCCTCAGCACCCCTCCTCTGCATCTTCTCTCTAAATCCCTTCTCCACCTCTTCAGCAGGGGGACAGGAGATTGCCCCTGGGTGCAAGAAAAGGGGACCTGCTGCTGCCACCACTGTCCCAGCTCACCTGCAGGTGGGAGGGGGTCCCAGGGCCTTCAATAAGCAGTGACAGGTGGGTTGCCCCTTCCATCATCTGCTCCCAGACTAGTGGGGTCATCCAAGGGGTGGGCAGGGAGCAGAAGTGCTGCTGCCATTGCCATCTCCACCTGACCCGGGGGCAGGGGAAGCCCCAAGACCACTACTGAACTGCTCCAACTTGGGGCTGCACAAAGGGCTGGGTCCTTGCTCCCTCCCCTTCCACCATCATTGCACTTCCCCCACTAGCCTGAGGGCTCCAGCTGTGGCAGGCAGCTCTGCAGAGGGCCAGGCAGGGCTGGGGACAGTAGCATCAATGAACAATCCCCCACTTCCAGGTACTCCTCCTCCCTGCCCACTCCCTGGGTGTCCCCAGTGTCCAGGAGCAGGCCCTGGGGTGGGGGATCACCCACTGAGGCTGCCATCTGCAGCCCCTAGCTAGAGCAGGGCAGGAGTGGTCCTGGGGCTTCCCCTACCTCAGGTCATCTGGGGACAGCAGCGGCTGCAAGACAGTCCCCCCTTCTTTACCTGCTCCCCTTCTGGTCCCCTGGGTATCCCACTTCAACCTGGGGCTCCAGCCTTGCCTTAGACACCACAGGGGACCAGGCATGCAGGGCCTTGGAGAAATGGAGCTGCTGGCACATGACTTTCACCATGGAAAGGTTGGGGGTGCAACCACACTACTGCACCCCCGGGAGCTGCCCCACCCTGGAAAATGGAGGCTCAGCTCCCAGCCTGGAAAATAGAGAAAAAATGGCTTTGTTTGTTAGTTAAGTTGTTACCTACTTGGGGCAGGAACTGTGCCTTGCCCTGTGTGAGTGCAGTGCCTAGTAACACGAGGAGAGTAACATGAGGGACTGCCCCGGTATAAAAAAGGAAGCATGGAAAGCTTTAACATTGCAGCATTGCAAACACGTAGAGCTAAGCTATTTCCTCTAGGTCTCATATTCAGTTTCATGAACAGCCACAGATAACTGCAACAGAAGAGAAAAGCAAAACCTTAAGTGCTACGTATGGGGCTTCTCTCTTAGGCTAATGACTTGGTACACGGCAACATTGTGATCTTTCCAAGCAGGAAACAACTTGACTTCAGTATTTTTTTTCCTCTGGGTATTAAGGTAGGATTTGAAACAACGCTCTAATCTCAATGTATCTGTTCGGCTGCAAGTATTATTTATGCACATGCTTTATTATTCTGTTTCATCGGCAAAGGCAGGGACAGCATCTCATTAGCAGAAGAAAGAGAAACATTTCTTTTTATATATCTGCAGCCCTGGCTGGTGTTTTAAACACCCAGTGCATCAAGAGATGCTAATGACTGTGAGGTAATATTCCACGCAATCAATTAAGGACAACAGGGCAAAGGTAAAATATGAATCTTTTGTTATATGTTATTGGGTAGCAAAGATAAATCGGCCATCAGAAATTATATGCAGAATTCCTACAGTGTTAAGGGGGAAAAAGACAGATTTATTTGGACGCACTAGGAGTTCATACCCTGTTTCCTCAAAGCAGTTGATCAAGTCTGAAAAAGAGAAGACCGAGGGGGATTGAATAGCAGCCTTCAATTCCCTGCAGCGAGGTTTCAAAGAGGATGGAGCTGGACTGTCCTCAGTGGGGGCAGATGACAGGACAAGGAGCAATGGGCTCAGGTTGCAGCAAGGGAAGTTTAGGTTAGATATTAGGAAGCACTCTCACCAGGAGGGTAGAAAAGCACTGGAACAGGTTAGCCAGAAACATGGTGAACTCTCCATCCTTGGAGGTGTTTAAGACTGGCTAGACAAAGCCTTGGCTGGGATGATGTAGTTGGGGCTGGTCCCGCTTGGAGCAGCGGGTTGGACTAGATGCGACCTCCTGAGCTCCCTTCCACCCTGAATTTTCTACAGTTCTCCTATTCTAAGTGTGTAAGATCATTCCTTGCCAGCCAAGTGTTTAAAGGTAGGTAGGTGTATAAGGTGCTTGGCAGAGTTTCTAGAGATAGTAGAGTTAGCTCTGTCCAGGCAAGCTCCAATAATGGAAGCAACTGGGCTGCGGTAGCCTGGCAGTTTTCCCAAGCAAATCAGCTCTGCTGAGCAGCCAGACTAATTAAAGAGGGTGCAACTCAGCACTAACACAGCAATATCACTCCTGGTCCCAGAGCTAGGCTATTGAGCGTTGTGCTGGGGGACCTCTGAACAGCCCGGTGTAGTGCTATGTGGACATGCCCCACGGTCAATGAGATTTAGGTACATGCTTAAAATTAATCTGAACTCTGCTCTGAACTTCCTTTGATTTTGCAGGGAATAAAGAGCCAAAATAATTGTGAGGGGCTGGGCCCAGATGATTGACTGAATGGGGATGAATGACTTGGTTAAAGTCTCTAGTGAGCCAATGTACCCGTGCCTGCCCTAGATCCCTGCTCAGCTGAACGGTATGGACGAATCAAGACCACTTAGCTGTACCTCTCCCTGCCTGTCCTACAAATACTGAATGCTCTCGTGCCCGCCATATATGATAATATCATCGTATATCATAAGCATCATCACCATGTTAGGGGCAAGAAAGCATATCCAGATCTGATGAAGTGACTCGGCCCCATCTGCATTAAAACCAGGCTGACGATTTGAAGGTCCAGAGTCTCAACCTTCCTTCCTATTCTTTGCTGCCCTTGAATGAGTAAGACACCATCATTGGAAAGCCAGTATCATGGGGGAAAAAAAACCCTTGCCCACGTTTTAGATTTTAAAGACACAGGGGAAGGCTGCAGAAGATGTAATAAAGGCTACCGCTTCGTGCAGCCGGGGCGTTCTCCAAGAAGGATTGCTTGCCCAAAGCTTCCACCATTAGCAACTCCTGCCCTCGCAGGGATGCACAGATTGATTTGGCAGATGAGTCTGCGGAGGAGAACTGTCTGCATATCCCCCTGTAGCACTGTGCTCCGAGTAGTTAGCCCACAGATGTCCCAAGTGAAGTTTGGTCTAAAACTCAGGCACTAAATATGCACCTTAATGAGTCTGTAACAAAAGGGTTTGGGATAGTGTCAGCCCTCCCCACCGGTGACAAAGGTTTTATCATCAGTAATCAGGCTGTTATTTAATTAGAATAGCATATAAACACCCTACACAAGCTTGTTATTGTACAAGTCACAGTCCAGATTTGGATTCAGAGACAGTTCCTGCCCTAGAGCTTACCATGTAAATGCACAAGGAATGAAAAAGCAGAAGGGTAGGCGATATGTGAGGGGGGAGTGGAGAGACATGGCAGGCTTTGCCAACATCAGAGGCAGGAGGTGAGACACTGCACGATGCTGCTACAGCATCACGACAAGAGACAGCCCTCGCTCCGACGCCCCAGGCAGAGGCATTTGCTCCGCAGGGTGGCATCTGCTGCAGTTCTGCTGCGCTCGCCGCGGGTGCTTCGACAGCCCCTGCGCGTGTGACACAGCATCTCGTTGTTCGTGTTATTTTTGATCGTGTCCCCATGGGTAGCCGGAGGTTAGAGCTGTGAAATGCAAATGGGGCTAACGGCCCTCTCGATGCTTTTTGCTACCTGCATAAAGGTTAATAATGCAGACGGCACATCCATACATAATGGCATTTAAAGCACCGTGGGAGAACGTTTTAGATTATGAAATTGGCATTAAAAGGAGCTTTCTCTTTAATTTTCAGTGCTCCTGCTGAATACAGAATGGGAAATTCTGGGGCCTGAAATCTTGCCTACACCAAAGGGCCGTGGCAGGGGCTGCTGTGGTCTGCATGCCTTTCCCAGCTCTCCTACACCATCTGACCTGAAAGGGTCATCTCTCGGTCCCTTGAGTCTCAGGGGCTGATTCTTCACTTGGCTTCTCCCTGCTGAGGCTGGAGGTCCTAATCCATACCTAGTCATTTGTGTCATAGCCTAGGGTGGACATCTAGGTATGTGGACGACCCATGCCAGTCTCAGTTGGCCCACTGCTACCACCAAGGAAAAAAGACTAGTATATTCCCAGATCTTAACTGGAGGTTCTGTGTATTATGGACACTCTCTCAAATCAGGCCATAGGTGACTTCCCATCAATTTTCCCAGCCTGGCCCTAGAGTGACCCCCACTGTAAAGAGCAATCAGCTGCATTAAAAAGTAACAGGAGGGCATAATAAATTTTTCCCCAACTCAAACCATGATGAAATCATTAGCCAAGTTCACCAATGACACCAAACTTTGAGGTAGAGCATCCATACCTGAGGATAGGCTGGTGATCCAGGCTGACTTGGATAGGCCTAGAAAGTGGGCGGATGCAAACCTGATGGCATTCAATACCAAAAAATGCAAGGTACTCCACCTCCGAAAAAAACCCCTTGCATCACGCTTATAGGCTTGGCAAGTGCTATGCTCACTAGCACCGTGGCCAAAATGGACTTGAGGGTCATGACTGACTACAAGATGAACATGAGCCACCAATGCAATTTTGTAGCTGGTAAAGTGAGCAAAACTCTGGCTTGCATCCATAGATGCTTCTCAAGTAAATCTCAGGATGTCATCCTCCCGCTGTACTCGGCCTTGGTGTGGCCACAGCTGGAGTACTGCATCCAGTTCTGGGCTCCACAATTCAAGAAGGATGTGGAGAAGCTTGAGAGAGTCCAGAGGAGAGCCACGCGCATGATCAGAGGGCAGGAGAACAGGCCTTGTGATGAGAGGCTGAGAGCCATGGGACTCTTCAGCCTGGAAGAGTACGGGCTGAGGGGTGACCTGGTGGCTGCCTATAAGTACATTGGGGTGCTCATCAGGATCTGGGGGAACACCTGTTCACCAAAGTGCCCCAAGGGATGACAAGGTTAAACGGTTACCAACTCCTCCAAGACCATTTTAGGCTGGACATAAGGAAAAACCTCTTTATTCCAGGCCTTGGGGGCTTGGACAGTAGACTCCCTCCAGAGGTGGTGCAAGCATCTACTCTGGACTCTTTTAAAAAACATTTGGATACTTATCTTGCTGGGATCCTTTGACCCTAGCTGACTTCCTGCCCCTGGGGCAGTGGGCTGGACCTGATGATCTTTTGAGGTCCCTTGCAGCCCTAATGTCTATGAAATCTATGAAATCTGAAGATTTCCCCACTGATAGAACAGCACGCACACACAAAGACAAGAACCATGAAAAGCATCCTAAATAAAGGAAGGGAACATCTGGGGAGTTTGTAGCAAGCTGTTTTGTTCAGGATATCCATTTTTTTCAAGATGTTCAATATACTCCCTATAAACCCAATGCAGTCCCTAGGAAGTTTCCTGGTCTCGGCTACAAGTAGGAAATATTACATCTGGAGACAGACACTTCATCGAAAAATCTTTGGAAATGTTCCATGGATAACCAGAGATATACAAATACCACACCAAACAAATGCAAAGTCACCTAACTGTTAAGCCAGATCAAAGTGACTTGTACCATAAATAATTGCTGAATTCATGCTCTCTGAAGAGCGGAAATGCGAAATGAAACTTCTCTCCTGGAGACCTCTGACCTAGGAATCAAGAGTAAAAAAACAAACAAGAGTAAAAAAAAGCAAACACAAAAAAAACACAAAAAACTCTAATTTCACAAGGAGAGCTGAACAGGAGCCATACCAGTTTCTACGAATGCCAGTCATGCTCTCCATCTGCACATAACTGGAGATAGGTTTCAGCAGGGCCTCTGAAACACAAAAGATTTCATTAGCTTTCCAAAGCACCTGAAATTCCCAATGCACCCCATTTTTTTTTAAATGATGCTTCCCAGTATATTTTTCCTAGGTGTGTGTTGGTCTAAATGCATGGATCTTTTTAACCATTTGCCTTTCACCTTCATTTTGGAAAGAACTGTATAATAAATAGCGATGTGCTGGGTGCTCTCATCTCACTTCAGTCTTGATCCAAAACCCACTGAAGATAAGCAAATAAGATTGGCCACATCCATAGCCCCCTGGATGCCAATCATTGAGCACTGGGAATTCAGATCACTGAATTTGGATCACAGAATCAAGCTCCTGGGACAAAATGCCAGAGAACATTGGTTTGAAAATGGGATATAAAAGGCCATAGAGAATTTGCCTTGGACATCAAAACCCACGTGTAGCCTCATAGAAGTCTGAAATATTCCCACCCTTCCTTGAAACTGCCCTCAAAATAAAATGTATATTTTTTTTAAAAAAGGTTTAATTTTATTATGATTTCAGGGAATCTTCTGTACCCAGCGCTGTGTCCAAAGTCTCAGCTAGTGCTTATGTTACATTCCTCTTAGACAAGGTTAAAGTAGTCCGGCACATCCTATCATCCTGTTTGAGGCTTTATCAGTTCATACATTTGTAGCCTGCTTTGCAGCTTCTGACATCCCAGCCTTCTTTTTTTTTTCAAGCTGGCTGCACATACATGCCCCAGAGTAGCAAGTGTTCAGGAAAAGTGCATAGAGGTTAGTTGTCTCTGTGTCTTTACAAGGAGCTTGCTCAAGGGACTCAGAAAATACCTCCGAAGGTACAAGAAGTCTCCTTTAAACCCCATGGAGAGATCACAAAACTGAAAGAAGAATGCTTTTGACCTCATTTGAAAGGCCTGCAAAAGGGAGGTGGGGGTAAGACTGTCTAAGAAAGAACTCGTATTTATTTCTTGAACTAGTTACAACATGAGCAGTCAGGTTTGCAGTTGGCATATAGGAAATCCTCCTCTTCTGAGAGTTCAAGATACTACATGCTCAATCCAGGATTGCAAGTCAACCAGGATTGGCAGCTTTTGATGATGACTCTTTAGAGTCCATCAGCAGTGTCAGGGTCTTATTCTCTGAATTATAGTTGTGTGGGTGGGTTGGCTACTGAGAATAGAGGTAGAAGGCAAGTCGATAGCCTGCCCTTCTTCCTCCCTCGTTGCTCTGCAGTAATAGGCAGCCAGAGGCAGTGGGACAGAAGACAGAAAAAATGGGGTCTTATCAGGAACACATCTTTTCCGGGACTCCCTGGTTTTCTCTTATACCCCTCGCATATATATGGCTTTTATCAGAGGAAGATATGCGCATGCTGGCCTGGAACGTCTGCTCGTCTCTCTCTCCTTGTTTCACGATCGCACGCACCAAGCTCCCTCCCTTCTGATTTAGTTCTCAAGATTGTAGCAGTGTGATTAAGAAAACTTAGCAAAAGTAATTAGACTATTAGCCGTTGAACCTTAAGGCCTTCTAGCAAGCTGGTTCCTGTTCTGCCTTCCTTGCTCAGCCCAAATGAAGGATTTTACCATTTTGCTTAGCTGGGTTTGCTAATTGCTTCAAACACTCTGCTGAACATGCCATTTGTAATGCTTGCAAAGTTCACAACGTGGTCGTCTCAGATGGGCTCGGGGCTGTCTGCTTTGCCAGTCCTTCCAGACAGCCAAGGCAGGCGACGGCCTCTGAGTGCTGCGCATTGTATAAGAGATGGGCTGTGTCCGAGGGGGAGATTTTTAAATTCAGTCAGGAGCCATTTTGTAAGAGGGCAGTTCCTCCTGGGAAACACTCTATGCTATTTATCAGCCTCTGCTTGAAAGGAAATTTATATTCATGATGCGTAAAACTTAACAATGGATCAAAAAAGGAAAATAAGATTTCCAAACCCTCCGAGTATAGTCATAGTTTTTAACTCAGTCACTTTTAACTCTATTGGAAATTTGTAAAGGCCAATTAATTTTATTCCTAAAATCAATTGAGGCCAAAAAAAAAAAAAAATTAAAAAGAAAGAAAGAAATCTGGAACAAAGTGCTAAATTATTTAAAAGGCCCATTTTAAATACTTTTTAATTAATAAACTAATTAATTCATTTTACTCCACAAAATAAATTCTGTATTCCAGTAGCGCTGTCATTTTTTGAGCAGTACTTCATAGCTTTCCTGTGTAATAAAGTGCTTGGATTTTCTGCTGCAAGTGAAAACTCAGCCTATCCTTATGTATGGAGCTATACCCAAGGCCAGATCTGCTATAGCTAGGGGAGGACCTGGATCTGCCATTCCTGAGAATAAGAATTAGAGAAAATACATTATATTGTCCATGTATAAAAGCAACATTGCTTTTATTTACTTATAAACTCTAGTTCCTCCATGCTTTGAAACAAGGTGTAGAAATTGGGGAAGGAATTTAAGGTGCTAGCCCTTAACATCTATGAATCTGTGATATGACTTTTGTTGCCCCGGTTAATATTTATATATATAGGTAGATAGGTAGGTATATGCACACACACACACACACACACACACACACACACACACACACACACACAGATAGATTAAGCCAATTTTGGCGAATCTTTAGCCTTCCTAAAAATTTCCCCTATTGGGCATGCTCAGCAGAGCCTTCTGCCCCTCAGAGTTTGGCATATACACGATCTGAACACCACCAACCTGCACGTTCCACATGTTGACAAAACTATGTATGGCCCAGCCCCATAAACCACTGGAGCATGCTCACTCTCAATCATGCTGGGGTAAGCAGGAAGTCTCCTGTAATTGTTGTTCCCACCTATGACACTGGACACAGGAGCTGAGAGCAGTGAGACCATTTCTCCTGTGGTCTCCATGCACGTGCCCAGACAGGTCGGTCGAAAAGGTGGTGCTACCTGGGAGAAGTGGAGCATGGAGTGAATGCAGAGGGGAGAATGACTGGTAATAAAAGGGGGAGACAGGAATCAGTGAATGGGGACGGTTACATGGGAGGAAGAGGATGTTAGTCTCAAGAGGCAGGATGGTAGGAACAAGGGAAGAGAGGATCCAGGGCAGAGTAGATGGGGGGAAAGACTGAGAGGTCCAAGGGTTAGGAATGGGATAGGAGAGGGGAGGGAGAAAAACACTGTATGAACTTCTCTCTGTCATTCAATGTATTCACAAAGGGGGCAAACTAAGACTGTAAAATCAACATTTCTTCTCACATTTCCCAATTTGACCATGCATAAGACCATGCTTGTCCTTCAAGGTTTAGCATTCTGACAGCGTGGTGTGCACGTGTGTGTGTGTGTGTGTGTGTGTGTGTAGAAGGAAAGACTACTGATCTCAGTGGAGTTGCTCCATCCCTTTTCAGGAGTCATCTGACCCCAGCGGTCTTTCCTGCCAAAGTGCAGGGAGGCTGGACCCGATAATCTTATAAGATCCCTTCCAGCCCCTAACATCTGAATCTTTACAGTAACCGAGGTCACAGTTAGGTCCAGCGTGACCTTCTCAGCATTGATTTGATGGCCAAGGAGAGTGGCAGATTTCCCCTATTAACCAACCCAAGTCAAACAGCCTGAAAATGAGCATCCTCCTTGACACAGTGTTGAGACCATAGTTCTTCTGAGGCTCTTACCATGTACTAACTACATTGACCTCAGAGGGTGTTTGAGTGCTGCGAGTCAATCAGCCTGACACTCGTAGCTTTTGCTGGCTGAGTGGGTTTTCCTTCTTAGTTTCTATGAATACCCTGAGACTTAACTCAGAGCTGTCAGTTGACCCCACTGTTTGTCCCATACCACAGAAGCAGATATTCCTTTTACGATAGTTTTAAAGCACATCATATCCCAGAGCACTTTGATACAATTACAAGAAGCTTTTATAGCATGGATCTTTTATTTGGAACAACTGTCAGGGTTACTACGGTTAACTTTAAGGGAAATGAACCATTAAGGCCTGTTGGTGAAACTTCACAAATGCTGCCTCTATAGGGCAAGTCAGGAGAACCAGGTATATGGACAATGAACAGAAAAATCGGTCTCCTTAATATCTGTTTTGCCTTGGTGTTCGCCATTCACTTCCATTCATTACATAAACCCTCAATATATTTTTCTTCTTAATTCCTGCACTTTTTCAGCTTCAAAAAAATGTCTTTCAAGGGGTTTCGGGAGTGAAAGTTCAGCTCCGGTTCTTCTTTTATGGAAACCTGTACAATTCACGGAGGGGCCGTGCAAAAGGAAGATTGCCTCATTTTGTTGACTTGTTCGCTTCTGTGCTAGTCTTTAAAAATAGGCACTGTCACCTTAGTTCACAATTGAAATTCTGATTTCCGCATTGTACATGCCAGGATTTGAGGGCAGATTTTTTTTCCCTCCAAGCCTTAAAGAAAAAGGAAAGCTCAGCTTCTGACAAGCAAATGCAGAACAGAAGAAGTCAAGCGGTGAGTACTTCTGGCTCTGGAATTAGATTCTGCTTAAGATCGTACTATCTTTTTTCCACCCCCCTCCCTGGCGCTCCTGAAAACCATGCGCAAGTTGAAGTGACAAAGAAGTTAGCACTTGAGCACCGGGGGGAAAAAAGGGCTCTTTTTCTTTTCTACTAGACGGTGCATGAAATAGCATTACCATTGAGGCTACAAAAGAGGCTCATCAGTTATCTACACACACCTGCTGGTGGGATTAACTGGACTTAAACTAGCCTTTGACTTTGGCCGGTTTGAATATTTCTGTACTTTCATGCTGGACAGAAAAATGCACAGCTAAAAGGCTGAAGAGATTTGGGTAAATGCTCATTGTCCTTTCAAAGGAACAGAAAGGGGGCCCTTCTTGCAGGGCAGGTGACTCTAAAAGGTTAGATGTGAGCATCAGCTTATGAAATACCATGAGAAAGTTGCAGGGAATTTTTATTTTTTTGTGGAACTCAGCACCAGATATGAAAGATGAGGACTTTTACCTGGAGAGAGTGATTGAGAGCTCACTTCTGATCCCTCTTGCCTCAGTGGATGCCATTAACTTATAACCTGATACCGGGTATTTGAATTCAGTAATGAAAAACCTGAAGAACTCTACTTTTCTGCTGCTCCCTGCTGTTTGCATACATGACCCTGCTGGAGGCAAAATGGCATGGAGAGTGGATTGAAAGGATTAGCATTGGAAAACAATTTTTCTTGCTCATCATTGGCAACTCCACTAACTTAATAGCGACCCCTTTGACTTGCCAGATGCGTCTTGCCTGGATGTGAAGTTAGGCCAATAAAAATATCATCTAAAGAACTCATCCTTGCCTCTTCCTCCAATTTGGCTTAGAAGGTATCTATGCCTAGGTAAAACATTTGGCTGGCATGATCCAGGGAAACTGAGGCACTCGTGGAGTCCAAAGACCTAGCAGGGAGTCTCAAACTCACCAAAACCTCCTCTCTGGATCTGAACCATACAACTTCTTGTGGGCCAAAGAACAGGACAAGTCATGCCCGGGAGCCATAGGGGTCAATAAATCCTGAAATATTATAGAATGGAATTTCAACAAAAATGAAAATCATATCCTTTTTAATGAAAGTTTTCATGGAAAAGTAACCATTTCCAGAGTAGCTCAGTGTATCTGTTCTGCTATCCTTAAACTACCATGTGCCATGTTTTTTTATATTTAAAATGAACTGATTACTGTCAGTATTAATAATAATGGATTGTTTTTAGTGCAACTTGAATGCTGGTTGGAATTTCCAAGAAAGATCTTTGGGAACAGTTGGGATGAGGATTTGCAGTTTGGCTTCTGTGTTTTCCCCCCAAAATGTTGTGATTATCTTCAGTACTAACTGGAAACCTTTTTAATTACTGTTAGAAATACCTGCAGGTTACCACTGGATGGGAGCTAGCTTTGAATCCCTTTCCTAATTAAATTCAACCGAGTATTTCTTTTACCTGAAGACTCATATGTAGATCTGGTTTGTTAAATCCCTTTCAGCCAAATAACCACTTAACTAATTTCCAATTGAATATGTTACTCAGGGTTGGAAATTATTCCGTCTCCCTGGGGAGCTGCAGTTGAATTGTTATTCTATCATCTAGGGAAATGTTTCCCACCTTCCCTCTGCTGTCGGGAAAAAAAAAATCTTAAAAAAAAAAAATCTTAATGTGAATTCAGTGCTGATGAACATCGCTGGCTTGACAGTCTGGAAACTGATGTTCTCCATTTATCCACAGAATATAAACATGAGCAGTAGGGTTGCTTTCTGCATCATCAAGCAATGCATCTAGACCTTGACCTCAGAAATAAGAGTACATCATTCACATGGGTAGTATGAGCTGGGTGGTAGGGGGGCTTTGGAGGGGGTTATTTTGGATGTATAATAAATTAATAAAAAATAGGCATCTACGTGGCTCTGAGACAATGATCAGTGGAACAGTTCAATTGGCACCTTAGGGTCTATAGAGTCTCTTGAAGAGCAGCGGGAGGACGGGCATGGTAGCAGTTTGCAAATCTTTGAAAGGATCCTAGAACAACAAAGGAGAACAACAGTTCTCCCTTTCCACAGAGGGTAGGACAGGAGGCAACAGCTTTAAACTGCATCAAACCATATTTTGGTTCAATCTCCTAGCTGTGAGAACAGTAGACCAATGGGAGATGGTACCTGGGAGCTTGCAGCATCTTCTTCCTTAGTCGCCTGTCTGAGATGGCTTAGGAATAGCATCCCTGCTTGTGTGCATTACATAATCCCCCAAGCTCCATTTCAACCCTGTGGTTTTATGGCTCATATTCAGACTACTCAGATGGAGCAGGAATGCTTCTTTGCTTTCTGTAGATTCATACATTTTAAGACCAGAACGACCCAATCAGGTTATTTATCTTGTGAGTACCTAATGCCTCCAAACAATTCAAGTCAATGAGTTTTCCATCCGGCCCGATAACTTCCAGTTGAGCTAAAGCATTTTTTTTCCATCCAATCTTAACTAAAGCGTTCAACCCCCTTGGCTTAAAGATTTGCATTAGGAAGAGGGTGAACTGGTTTCAAAGAGTAAACATCTCTTATCCCTTGTCTGGAAAATTGGCTTCTTGTCCTCAGAATCAAAGTCAATGGCACAGCGATGAGCAGTGCTGGGCCCACCCCGCTCACAGACTCTAACACCTATACGAGGAAGACAAATTCCTCAAGACTTAGCAAACCCCAACACTTGTCTGGGTTTCAATATAAGAGGCAAGGACATAATGAAGGGTTTTTTTGTTTAGCTTAATAACAGGAAAAATCAATGGAAGAATGGCTTCATAGCCAAGCCTTAGGTATTTATATCCTCCTATTTACAGTCTTCCAGTGTTCACATACCTGCTCATATATTTGACATGCACAAGACTTGGACATGTCATGGGAACCTAACAGTGGACAGGTCACCTTGGATCACTGAACCCAACGCTCTGCTCCGACAGGTTACCGCGTCGCAGAATCCCTGGTGGATATGTGGATATGACAAAAACTAATGATTAAATAAAAATCCCTCAACCTCAACAGGCAATAAATGCATTAGTTGATAGTGTCTCCAAGATGAACAAAGCAACCATTATCCCTATTGGAAATATTAGAGGAAGAGAGTATGGTTTGGAGTTGCAAGTGTTCTGCTCCCTTGATTGATGGTCTTTCCTGACAAGGCTGCTTAGTTTTTACTACTAGTAGGATTAGATTGTGGTTATAGCTATGCTGATCCAGGAAATATGTGAGAAGCAAGCGTTGTGGGGTTTTTCTGTGCTGTCTTTACAGGACCAGCTGTGGCATTGGGAAGGATATTAGACAAGCATGAGGCATATCATGTCTGAAAGCTTGTCTGGTATCCCTCCCAGTGATACAGCTGGGCCAATAAAAGATCTTGTCAGACGAACAAAACAACCCGTCCCCAACCTAAACCTTGCTTCTCACTTGCTTTTGCAGCTCATCTCAGAAACTGAACACAAGTATGTCTGTAACAACAAGCTACATCGAATATATCACTAATAATAGCATTTTAAAGCTTTTGTGTTTGGCTTATGTATTCTGTATATCTGTTTTAAAGCCTTCTTGAATGCTGGCTCCTTCCAGGCCTTTTTTCAGTTTGATTGGACCTTACTACTGGCTTAGTGTTAATTGCTTTCTAAACTTTCCAGATCAGGCTTCTTGTCACATCTGTAAAGGTTCATTCAAGAACCGGCTTCGGGGCCTTCTGCTATAGCCATACATCTGCAACTTGAAAATGGCTAAGGGGATCACCTAGCGTGGCTCCATTCACGGTTCATAGCCTTCAGCTTGCTGCTTTTGAAGCTTGCACCGAAAAGAGCACAACTTGCATTTTCTCTGAAGAACAGTCTTATACATCCAAGTTTGTTCCCGTTCTCTCTTGACCAAGTCAGCAAAAAAAAAAAAGAGAGCTCGGCATGGCTGAGAGAGCAAACAATACCAAAAAAGAAAGCTTTTTTTTATCCAAAGAGGAGTAACTCCCTTTGGCTGACTTTGCTGAGCACCAGTGTTCTCTCCTTGCTTTAGACGCCGTTGAGACAGGCAGGGTGATATGTGCAGACAAACACAAAGTCTCTGGGGTGATATTGTTTTAATCACTTCACTGAGTAAGAAAATCAGGCTGCAGTAAGTTGTCATATCTGCAGCTCATGAGTAAAAATCAGTGAAGCAAAACTTAGTACACAGAAAAATACTGTTCTTTTATGTAAGAACTTTTCCAAGCCAATACCTAGCATTTTTTTTTTTAAGTTTGTGTCTAATTAGGCTGCTTGCTTAGTCATAACAATAAGAAGGAAGGTAAATGAGTCACTGGCCCAAGTGCGATGAATGGTGTGTCGTCCCATGGGAAAGGAGGGCTTCATGCGCTGGATTACAATCGTTGACAAGCTATGGCGAGTTTATGTGAAAGAATAAGGATTATATAAAGAAGCCTTCCTGGAAGGGCTTGTTCCTACAGGGACTTCAGCATAGCACAAGACAAGCAGATGTCAATCATCTTGACAATAGGGCCTAATTGCTTCTGCTTCGGCAGGAGGGAACATATATAATCTATCTCAGCAAACTGTGAGGATCTGCTAATTATAGCTGGGCTGTTAAAAGAATCCCCAATTTAGATCAAATGCTATGTTATTAGGTTGCTTTTGGAGGCCCATGGATGCTTGCGCTCCATATAAATTGTGGATTCTTATGGCTGTCCATAGAAAGAGTCTTTGGCAGTGTTTTCAGGGGGTCACACATTCCTACCATGGGTCTTGAAATGAAGCCAAGCTGCGCTTTAGAAGATGACAATGAAAGATGAATCCATGGCAAATGTCATTGCCAATAAGTGAACACAGGACCCTGGACATAAGTCAATGGGGCCCTTTACTTATTTATTCATTAATTCTAATATAATGAAGGGCTTAGTACATCTTTCTGTCTCTAACACTCTTTGATCGCTCTGATTGGCTACTGAAACAACCGATCAGAGTGTTCCAAGAGTGTTACAGACAGGAGGCGGTGCAGCCAGTGCCGCTAGCCTCGCCCACCCCCTTGGCCCTTCTCCTTGATGGTGGTGGCAGTGGCATGGGGTGCTGGTGGAGGGGACAGCAGGGCAAGTTCCCCCCCACCCTGGTCCTGGGAAGTGGCAGTGGTGCAGAGGCAGGGGAGGGAGCAAGGGTTAGGGTTAGGGTTAGGTTTAGCAAGCACCATCCCCATCCCTGCCCTCCCTCCTCCCACCATCATTCTTGACAGGCAGTTAGCTAGTTTGATATATACATTGCTTGTCCTAACAAAAGGTCAGGACAACTTCCATTAAGAGACCAAAGCAACTTATAAAACAGGGGAATGAAACACAAAACAAAACAACTCAAAAAGCAACTAGAGTATCAAAAATAAAACGTAAATTCCTGATCCAGCTTAGCCTTGTTTAAAAACACCCGTTCTGTTAGGAAGGTGTGAGTGAAGTTCTGGAAGATGGCAAGGCTTGGTCTTTGGAGTGGAGAAAGAGTTGCAAAGCTGAGGATCAACCTCTGAGAATGACCTCCCATGTGCATTCACCGAGTAGACTTGGTTCATTGATGGTACTTGCAGCAGATTGGTCTTTGATGACCTTGGGGATCTTACTAAGGTATAAGAGAGAAGGCAGACCCTTTGGGATGCGTGTTCCAAGCAGACAATGCCAGTGCCAAATACACGGGCATTTAATATACTGTGGTTTGCCGCTGCTAAGTCATGTGCAAGAAGCCTTCAGAATAAGAGTTGGAGCCCTGAGGCTTCTCACAAACAGTGTAAATGCAAGATGGTCACACAAAGTTCATCTCTAACCGCTGATTTACAGACTTTGGCTCCTCAATGTTCCCGGAGTTTCTAGCATGGAAGGAAGGGGTGTCGATTCTATGTTGACACCATGCAATGGAGGATCCTGCTTAATCCACACTAGATGCAAGGTAATCTGGTTATAACAGGTTAGAGTATCCCCTTGGGTATTAGCACCCGGATCCAATAAAGGTGAAGGAGACTCTACTCTCTGCTGCTTCAGATAGAGGATGTCTCTGAGCCTGCAGGTATATCTGAATCTCCAATGCTTTGATGTCCAGGATATTAAGGGATAAAATCAAATGCCTATGCCTTTCAGTGATTTCTGTCACTGGAAATTCTCCTGAACATCAGTATGATCTTGACAAAGGTATTTCTTTGAGCACTTTCTCAGCAAAAGAAGTCAAAAGTCCCGCCACCTGATTCCTAGCCTAGACTTCCTCCTTTAGAGTAAGAGTTTGTTTTCTGAACCTGCAATAAATAACCCCATAATATCTGAGAAGTTTTTAATGTGTTTGTCCTCACTATACCTCCATAATATTGGGCTGTGCTAGCTTCATGGTATGAAAGGGGAAGTGAGGCACACAAAGGCTAAGTGATTAGGCTAGAAACACATGGAGTCTGTGGTGGAACAAGGCCTCGATCCCTCCCGCAGGTCTCTCAAGCCCAAGCTTAGCTCTGTAAAAGCAGTTGCATTCTTCATTTCTATAATTTGTATTTTTTGTCATGGCTCACTCTGTTTGGTGATTATTCCAACTGGAATTTTCCGTTCCTTTTAAGAAGCAGGCTCCAAGACCCCAGATGATTAACAACATAGGAAGATCAGAAAAACACATTGCATCTCATGCATATGTATTGACACTGTTCCCTTCTTGATATGAAATAGGGTTCATCATTGATCCTGTTTCTATATTTATGCTGGGTCTCTGGATTCAGTTTTAGGGTTCAGCAAATCAGCTCAGGTCTGTCAATGTAGCCTCTGTGTGAAATTCCCAAAGGACAACTAATCCAAATCTCCCTAAAAATAAGCAGTATTCAAAGGAGACAAGAAGATTTTAAAGGGACTTTTAGACCTGTGGATGGCTTCAGGTAGATGTACCCAACTCCCACTGATGTCAACAGGAGATGACCAGAGTTGTATATAGGATTGCATGATTTATGGGCAATATCTCTGTTATGTCAATGGAGCTACACTGATTTCCAGCAGCAGCAAACTTCCATAGAGACCTCCAGATAGATCTGGCCCTACTGGATCTAAACCAACCCCCTTCCGATTGTTACTCTTGCTTTCAATGAGTTTTTGATTAGGCTTGAGGTCCAGTTAAAAAAACCCCAAAAAGCAAAGCTAAGATGAGAGAATGTTATTCCAGGGGCTGGTAAAGGTTTGAATCTAATTTTGCTTTGTTGAGTTCATGCATTTTTTTCTTCCCCTTCATTTATTTTTGCGTCGCTATCAAAATGTCAGTGTAATAACGTTAACACGCTTTGCACAGTAATTACAGCAGTGTATTATTTGAGTATGCATAATATTTTTAACAGAAGTACAGATTAAAAGAAACAGAATAAGCCATACATCTAAAAATATTAATAGATACAGTCTTTTAAACATTATATTCATGCTTGCAGCCGACAATTTTAGCAGTGCCCAGAACAACATAAATAGCCTCTGGTTTGTGTTTGCAAGGTTTTATGTGCGGTGAATGGGAGAAGCCTCTCAAAAAAAAAAAAAACAACTCTCCCTAATGTTCTTGATTTAGATGAATGCATCCTTAAATTCTTGGCCTGAGAAATGTAACCAAAAGATGGCAGTAGTTCATGCACCGTTTGTTCCCGTTATTTGCTTTGTAACATCATTTCCTTGTTATCAGGCTGAAGGAAGAGAATCTGCTTTGTGTGGCTTATGAAGCAGATTGATTCCATTATTAGCAGAGAACAGAAAAGATTTTATTTTTATATATCTATATATATGTGTGTGTGTGTGTGTGTGTGTGTATATATAAATATAATTTGGTGGCTGGGTAATACAGCAGCATAACAATTATATATATATATAAAATGTTTGTGAATGAATGCAAAAGTTCAGGTTCAGGAGTGTCATTTCTAGGGTTCTTTATAACACAAGGAAAGTAATGAGAAATTCTGAATCCATTTTAGACAATGACTAAAGTCCCATTGACTTCCATAGGGCCAGGATTTCACTGTAGATCATACTTGTGGCTGACTCCAGATGCAGGCACTTGCAAATGCTGTTCAAGCATCACTTTCTGAGATGCTCCAACCTGCACCACGATGCTAGTTGCCTCATGGCATTGATTTACACAGAGCACTGAGGCTCCCACCGAGTCACAGATATTGGATGATGATGCACCTCCTGCTTCCAGTGTAATTGCTGGATTGCCAAAGACCAGTGAAGTCAGTGGGAGTCCTTGTATTGACTTTAATGGGTTTTAGATCAGGCTGTAGGCAGTTCAGCCTGATGTGTAATGTGGGTGCGTCTACCAACATGACTGGGTAGATCGTGGATTGAGAGGAGAAAGAGATGGTGACATTTGTGCTGGGAGACTGCTTGAATGTATGTTCTGGGTGGATGCGCTACCCTTGTCAGATCTGATCGCTGGAAGAAAATGATGCAACTGTGATAGCCGCTTTCCAGAAACCCAAGCAGAAGCATCATGAATAGCCTCCTCTTGTCCCTTGGCACAGCAAAGACTTTGGTGCTGTGAGGCTGTATTCATGGGACCTTTAAAAGACTACCAACAACCACATTATATTGGAGGAGTTTAGGGAAGAAATTATTAGATACGCCGATCAGTATAAGATCTAAGAAGATAAGTTGCTAATGATAGATTTTTTTAGCTAAGCAAAGATGTCAGAGGTACAATATGGCATCCTGGATTTAAACCCGATGTTGTCATTGCCAGACCAAATTCCCTTCCCGTGCAACAGGTCTGATGTTTCTCTGCTGATTCACGCAGCACCCCTAGATCAGAACAGTAGCATCATACACTTTTGGGTGATTAGTGACCACGTAAAGCTCAGGGCACTGAGGAATCAGACATCAGGGATGTGGTGTGTCTGGCAGGCACTGCCCCAAGCTTGCTCTACCCATGGTTCCTACTTGCATGCTTCAGTTTTAGAAATGTTCCTATGAAGATGCTCTTGAGATATTGGTCTTCAGTGCACTGAAGAGGTGGCCCTTGAATGTCTTCACTGGTGTATTTCCCAATTAAGCATGCGAGTAGGATGGGATGGGCAAGACAAGCTGCTGCCATAATGCAGACATGCCCCACAAGCCTGAGACGGGATGTGCATGTCAAACCCAATGGCTTCATAAGAGTGCTTCGTAATCACTGATAACCTGACATAATGGGCAATGCCTGTCTTCTTCACTCATGGGTTCTCATCCTAGCTACTTAATTAAGTCTGTTTCCTAGCTACCTAATTAAGTCTGTTTCTCAAACTGATTTTCCAATGCTGATTAGAAAGCTTGAAAGATCTAGAAAAATGGTTACAGATTGAAGTTAGGCATAAAAAAAGAACCAATTTAGCACTTCAATACTTATTTTATGAACAGGGCTTTGCCAACCTGCTTGGAAACCTCTTTGGGAACAGGGCAGTTATGTCAGTCTCTGGGAGGCAGATATTCTCAAGCCCCAGTATTTGCAAAATAATTATCAGGCACAAATTCACCACTGATTACAGACACCCTGTTCATGTGCAACCTCCTTCAGTCTTGCATTACTCTTGCTTGATTCCCGTGTAATGCCATTGCAGACCAAGTATACAAGTGCAGCAGTTCAGCACGTACATACAAAATATTCCCTGCTAAGCAACAAACTACTGCAAGGTGTTACCATAAAAAAGATAAGCTGAACCAGGATTCATAATTCACAACTGACCTATTTGGGAAGGATGGGTGGTCTTGTGGTTAAGGCACTGGGCTGTAATTTAGGAGATGTGGATTAAGTGACCAACTGTGACAAAAACTTTTTTCTGTGAATTAAGGCCAACACTTAGAGCGACTTTGCTGGGGTGTAGGAAGAATTCAGTTTGCTCCACTCTTGGCTGTAACACCTCTCTCTCCAGTTCTTATGCAGGGTACCCCTGAAGCAGTTTCAGCCCTGCATGCCTGGGTTTGGTAGAGGAGAGTAAGAGTGGATGGGCAGAGCATGCTTCAGGGCTTCTCTTCCTAAAAGCACTGGGGAAATGATGCGCAGATACCCTTTGTGTATCTGGGTCTTAGACATCCCCTGGGTGACAGTTCAGTGTTGATGTATCTCCTTCACTGGAGGTTTTCAAGAAGAGGTTGAATAAGCATTGGTCAAGGATGATTAAGGAGTAGCATTCCTGCATTCCTGCTGGGGGTTGGACCCGGTGACCCTTGAAGTCCCTCCAAACCGACAAGTCTATGATTAAACCTTGCAATACCGCTAGCACAACAGGCTCCCTGTTATCCTGCGGAGCCACTAAATGCTATTTTAATGCCACCAATAAATACGAGCCTGAAAGAACCAAGACTCTAGAGATCCTCTGATGAAAGGCACAAGAGAAGAGCAAAGTGCAGCTGTAATAACAACAGAGAAGAAAGAAAGGATGCTTATGCACAGTCAAACTGAAGGAGACATAAGCAGAGAGATGCAATTCTGAATAGATACTTTCACTTTGTCAAACCTATTTTAATGCCAACAGTGTAGGCAGCCTGTGGGCGTCTGATTATGAACCGCTAAAGACAGAAGAATTGCCATCAGGATGAACTTCCTGAAATGGGGCTAAAAATTAAAATGATCACTGAAGGCAAGTGGGGTGTGCTTCTTTGCGTGTGGGTATTTCTTTGTTTTGCTCCTAAAAAGTTCACTGGCTATTTGTAACATGAATAATTGATTTTGCTCCTGTTATTGAGTCTGTGTTTATGATCTGTTGACAAATTGAATAAAAAAAAAAAAGGGGGGGGGGAGAAACCAAACCAACCCCTCTCTAATGGCTTCTAAATAAATTTGGTATCAATCTGAACTATTAGAGGAAGCTAAATCAAAATAATTATGATAGTAAAGTACATTGTGCATTTCCAATGACTCGTTTATTGTAGATCTGGCTTTTTTCCAAACAACAATAACAGCACCGATACACTGGAATGCTTCCTCCTCCTTAACATGAAGCCATTTGCTCACGAAAAGATGATTGATAACATGCATTAAACACAAAACTGGATTGATCCACAGATATGCCCTGGAGGGACGGTGGGTATAATGTTATTTTAAAGAAACTTTTAAATACCCACATAGACACACTATGTTAAAAATCCTCAAAAACAAAATGACGCCATTGATTCTGCCTATTAGGAAAACATGTCTTAATCCAATAATTCCTTTTTCAGAATAATTACTGATCTTCTTAAGTGGGGAAAGAGGTTTGTTTTTGGAGCTTATTCCAATTGTTCTGAAGTGGGTTGGAAAATAACCATATAATCCAGATGGATCTGGAGCAGTTTCAGTGGACAGCTCTGTATTGTAAAATTTCTACCTTTTTTTCCTACTAAGAAGTGGTCCCAGAAGCTGCTGGGGCTCATTTTACTCATTCTTTCATTTAATATTAAGAGATAGTATGTTCCCGAGTATTCAACTCTTTGGGATTAATGGGTATACATGTGCTTCCTGATAAGCAGCTCACCACTGGGGGTAGGTTGTGCTTTCCTGTTCATTCCTGAACCACAGAGAACGAGCCTCTCACTGACACTGGATCTAGATCCTCTAATGTCTCATGCTTTCAGCCTTGCAGATCTTTTGTTGAATCTCCCTGTGTTAGTCAAAATAGCAGGCGTCACATATAAGTGCATAGGCAGACAAGGTTCCTTGGGTGAATTTGATATCTTTTATTAGACCAACCCAAGTAGTTGGAGAATAGTTATTAAGCAAGCTTTTGGGTCCAAAAACATATAAGTGCACACATGTATCAATGTTATCAGCTTGGATGTTCAGACCCTCGCTTTCTCCATTGCCTCCATTGCCCTATATTGCTATAGGGGCCCTGCATTCCTGAACTTGCCTATTTGGATAATAGCCCAAGGACAAAGTGCTTATTTCACAGGCATTGTAATGTCAGTGAAAGCACCCACAAAGCCGATCTGGATCTCTCCCTAAAAGGAATGAATGGATCCAGTCACTGGTACAAAGCCATCTGGATCACGATAAGCTAGATGCTGTCAAACAATAGGTGTTTAACTATAGTCAAAGGTAAGGAACCCATAGAGGTCGGACAGAAAGGATGGGAGCCTGTCTTCAGGGGTGAAGTTGAAAAAGGATGTGGGGTTATAGGGGGATAAGCAGCTTCCTGTGAGCTCTCAGTTCTACAAAAAAGAACTGATGAGCTCCACCTTTGGCCATAGAAACAGGGGCATGCTGAGCAGCAGTTCAGTGGTTATAGCACATCAGGATTTGATAATGTTGCAATTATAACTGGTATTGTGTGCCCAGTTCTAGTGTCTACAATTCAAACAGGATGTTGAGAAAGCAAAGGGTTCAGAGAAGAGCCAGAGGACTGAGTGAAGACTTAGATAACATGCTTTGTAGGTGTGCAGTCGATTTAGCTTCTCAAAGACAACCACACAAGGACTGTCTATGTCTATGTACGTGGGAAACAAAAATTTGTAAGAGGGGAGACGACCATGTTGCACACGCAGGCACAGTGCAACTGAGTGGTTGGAAACCGAAGCTAGACAAATTCAGCCTGAAATGAAAGTGCTAATTTTCAGCAGTGAAGGCAATTAATCATTGGAACAACTCAGCAGGAGATGTATATTATCCATCACTGGACACTGTTGACTCCAGACGGGCTGTTATTTTGCAAAAGGGGTGCCTGTGTTCAAAACAGGAATGAATGCAGGGAAATCCCAGGAGGCCACAGAGGAGATGGTCACACTTGTCCCTTCCAGCTCTCTAATCTATTACTCAATGACCTCCAACTGTACCCAAGGTTGCCAGGCAGCCCCCACTGCAGCACAGCTCTCTCTTTCCAAATGCATTTCAGCACCGCAGCGGAGGAGAGCATTTGCTGCTGTAGAAAGCCGTCGATGTGCATTTAAACCCCCAACTTTATAATTAATACTTCATAATATTCCCTTTTAAAAAATGGGTTTCTTTTTTTTATAAGCCACCATATAACTCTGTGCTAATCCTCCTCATTTACACTGAATATTAGCTTTATGGAGAATGGTAATAATTAATCCCGCATAAATATAATTTGGTGGCTGGGTAATACAGCAGCATAACAATTAACATGGCAATGGAAAGCAAGGCTATCAGATCCAATTTCTGGCTTAGTCCTATTATGTTCTGCAGGACAGATGCAGCACACAATGAATTTAATTATACTGCCTCTCAGTCGAATTTCTTCTCTGCTACAAAACCACCCTTTATCCCTATTTCTTTGCAGAGAGTAAGTCTTTCTCTGCAGCCAGATTTACATTCTGCTTGGCCAACTAAATCATTCTCCTTGGACACTAATCATTACCAGAGGCTAATCAGTAATGACCTTGCTCATGAGGTCATGTCCCAAGATAATACCTGGGGCTGTGAATGTCCTCATAAAGTTATAATTAATAGCCATAAAGAATAAGGTAATTGGCATTGCAATACAGGCCTAAGTATTATTAATAACAACAATGGCAATTGTAGTAGTAGTAGTGCTAGTAGCTAGCTGGCATGTGTGCAAATTCTGTATGGAGCACATAGTAAATGGTCCCTGGAGCCTCAGTCAAGTCTGGTGTTGGACCCTGTATGGTAGCCATGACTTCTGACTTGCAGAACTTGTCTCAGGATGAGGTTACAGGAGTGAGCGTGGGTTTTCCGGGAGACAGCTCCTCTACCCACAACCCCAGGCATCCAAAATGAAATCTTGCCTCTACATGCAGGCTGGATGTGATGCCTGCTTATTTTATTTAAACAGTGGTAGAATAAAACAAAACCAGGTATGGACAGACGATGGCCAAGCTGGCACAACACAACCAAGAAGTTATGGAAAGAAAACAATGGGTGTTAACACCAATGAGGGAAGAGCTCACCTTGCTGAAGCTATAAACCAATCTACAGGGTTTCAGACCTATAACATGCTTCCCTCTTGCTAGCAAAGTCACTGTGCTTCATGAAGTAAAACAGAAAATGAATGATGTCCTACCTCAGCTTAATAGCTAGGTCATTCACGCAGGGAGAAGATTTATGTTTGAGGCCAACTCTTGCCCAGTGAGTATCTAAACCATTCTTCCAGCTTCTTTGTAACCTATTCTAACAACCAGACAACAGACTAATTCCTATTGCTACCGTCTCCAGTCCTACCCTTGAAGTTGGCCCACTCCTTCTTGCATTTAGTAACCACTGGACAAAACCTGGTGGAGGAGTTTCTACTCCATTATGGGTAGGATTCTGGGCTCGAACCCAGCATCCACTCCTCTTCATAGCAACAAGTCACTGTCAACCACTAGGAGACCTGGATTTTCCTCTCAGCCAAGGCAGACAAAGAAATAGGAGTAGGGGGAAGATGAAATAACTTGTGCAAGGTCATACACAGCAGTGGCAAAGTCAGGGACACTTTTTATTCTGTGTTTATGCAGCCCCTAACATGGCTGGGGCTGCTTGACACTACTAGAGTGCAAATAATAATGGAGAATTATTGTAATGTAACCAGCAACAAAGGCATATAACTACTCCCCCTCATAAGAAGGAGGCTATATTTTATTCATGGGTTTTAATAAGATGCAGTACTCAGTATGTATGATTATTTTTAATTCTTGTTTCTCATTAGAGAAATGAACTGCAAGAAATGAAAACTTGGAAGTGCTTGTTTTATGACTTGTTTTCTGTTGAAAGGAAAAAAAAAAGTATAAGGGGAGACGTAGGGGGAGTGAATAATGACATCTTGTCGTGTGTGTTCCCTCTAATGATGGAATTCTACACAGCACGTATTCCTCAGTCCTGCTTACCCCCAAATGTCACTGGTTTAACTAAAGCTGTGACTTCATACTAGTACAAAATCCTGTAAGGCATTTTTATTCTGATTTTAAACTCAGAAAGAAACGATTTGGGGTGACATTAACATATATGAGTTCATCTAAATGGGTATTGGGTGCATTAGAATTGAATTAAGAGCATTTCATAATGAGGTAGCTAGATCCCTATTTAAAGTGATTCGAGATTAGACCAGTGCACCTTCGATACAAGTAGGTTACTACTTAAATCACACTCTAAGTTGAAGCATGAATGCCTTCATCTTGGTTGACCCAGTGGGACTGAACTAGAGATCGTCAGAGTTGGAAACATAATGGGGAAGGGCTTAGCCCATAGAAGACTGAGGTGCCTAACTATCACTTTAGGCATGTAAATCCATACTTTCATAACCACTGAGGCCCTAAACCCCCGCTTTCTGTTTCCATCTAACCCTTGAAAGCACCTACATTTCCTCTAGTTACCTCATCTCTGCATCCATGTATCAGTAGAACTAGTCTAATCCTCTCATGGGTCAGCTGCCAGGACCCCAAACTCACTCCCAAATCCTCTCAAATCCAAGCTGCATACTCCCCCCTGATGCTGTAATGGTTCTCTGGGTATGGTGATACCCCACAAAAGACATCCAGGACAAAGTCCGTCCCAACCTCCAACATGTCAGGTGAATGCATTAGCCACTGGGATGTTGGAAATGGAGACCCAAACTGTAACTTCTTCTCCTCTTGTCTGACTGGGTGCAGGACTTTGACGGTGGGTCTCCTACCTCTTAGGTAAATGCTTTAACAATTAGGTTCTATTCTAGGGATCCATTCTCCCATAATGAGATGCAGTCCATGGCCAGAATAGCTTGCATCTCCATAGACAAGACAGACAAAGGGTGGGAGAAAGGAAGTGGAGATGATCTTCCATTTTTTAGGGAACAAAGACTCTGTGTACAGTAGAAGCTCCCTATCGTTACAGGGATATTGTTATGGAACCACAGAGTGGGGACAGACCTCCAGGGTCATGTAGATGCACCCACTGCACAGATGCCATATTGCTGTTCCTGAACTTTAGGAAGACAGATAAATTGGTGAAACTGTGCGATGCACCAGCATGCAGTAACCACCTCCTTGTCCCCCACCAATACAAGTGACAAAATACTGGTAAAAGTGCAATTTTATTCATGTAACTGCTTCTACCCTTGGCGCTCTTGCCTGTGCATTTATGTTGGTCAGTGATCCCAATCCCTCCTTGCTAACATAGTACTGCCAGCAGAAATCCTGACTGTAGATACAGACTAACGGATTTTTCTGAACTCACATTGCAAGATGATGGCATCAGAAGTGAAGGCACGTCTTACGTCCCAACCCTGTGCATTAGCCAAAAGAGAAGTGTCTTATATGATGACATGTCATAAGCACACTGAAAACAACCATAGATAATCTCTAAATAGACTTCACTTTCTGTATTGCCTGAGAGGTGCAGCCTAGCAAAAGAAACTGATGCTTTTAAAGTGCTCAGTCTTCAACTGAAGTCAGATTCTCAGACTATGAACTCATATCGGTATATGGCCACAGAAAGATAAAGACAGTCTATGCAAATGAAAAGAAATCATATGAGAAAACTCAGCAAGGGAGAGGGGTTTTCTCGAGAATTGTCTAGTTTTCATTATTTATATTTCCCTACAGTCACAACAAAAGCATTTCTATAACCTGTATAAAATACAATGCAGTTAATTGATCTAAGTAATTTCAAGGCTCCTCAATAACACAAAACTCTAGAGTAGAATATTCTGGCTTAACGATCGCATAAAATAGCTAGAGGTGTTTTTAATGTAACTGTAATTCTGAGTTTACTTCATAGCTGGGGTGGAGAGACGGTGTCATTAACTATCAGCAACATGGCTTAGGCGATTATCTATGAAACGCTGAGACACGAAAATGTCACAAGAGGTGTCATCTAAAAAAGAGCCATGGTACTAATATAATTATCTCAGTGTTTGACTTATCTACATTGCATGTTCTAGCAAAGTGGATGGTGGTTTAAGAATAAAGAGATGTGGGAAGTCTATTCTTTGCTCTTCTGCTGATTTAATGTTTTATAGAATCATAGACAATGAGGGTGTGAAGGGACTTCGGGAGGTCATATCTAGTCCAGCCCCTTGCTCAAACCAAGACCAGCCCCAACTACATCATCTCAGCCAAAGCTTTGTCTTGCTGGGTCTTAAAAACCTCCACGAATGGAGATTTGATATGTAAAATAATTGGCTTCCCCACGTTGTGCCACTCTTTCCCTTTGCTTGGTGATACTCTTCAGGGCAATGACTGGCTTTCAGAATGTGTGTACACAGAGCCAAGCACAATGTGGGTCATTCGTAGCCTGCTACACATGATAAATAATAACCTTTCTTCTCTGGGTGTTGAGGTGCTGGTTCCAAATCTTTTCAAGATTTCACATGGTAAAAAATATCCCATCTACGTACTGGCCAGACACAACGCTACTTGGAACCAGCCAGCTTAGAGTCAAGGCAATGAGCGGTCATACCTTTAAGAGCCAACGGGTGTTGTGTATGGAAATTCAAAGGGAAGAATCCACTTGTATAAGTCCATGCAACCTCATTGCTTCCAGAACAAGAAAGCATAGAGTAGAGGAACGCATTGCAAAGCTATACTGATTTCAATCCAGTCCTAATGGTCCAAAGTTTATCTGCTATTGAAAAACACGCATTGAGATCTACCGCCACAATTGCTGACAACACTATTCAGAATTGTTTTGCAATATTAAAACGTGCATTAAGATTTTACGACTAATTCCAAATTCCTTTCGCCTCCCCCTTCTGCTATGTTTGAAGTTATTTTAATCTCCTCTCAATCTTGCCATCTTTCCCCCTCCCCCCCTTTCTTTTGGATTCATCTAATTTGCCTCATTTCTAAGTCATGATGATATCCTCAAGACACCAATTCATAACTTCCTCCAGTTGAATTGTTCATTAAAATCTAATTTTTACCATCTAATTCTGGCTTTTTAGCTAATGAAATCACAGTAATTATAAATATCCATCTTGCAACATTGCATATTGACATTTGATTATAAAGACTAGAAATGTAAGAAAAGCATTAGCATAGGGTCTGGTTTCTTTCCAGTCGCTGCAGAGGGAACCAGCTTAGCAGATATAAATATATAGATTAAACTCTGCTCATTTAAGTTTATTTCAATATTACCTTTCTGCTGCCATTAAGGTTTGCTTGAACATGAACCATGAGGGACCGTGTCTAATTTCAATAGCCATGTGAGAGAGACGCTTGGATTCCTCAGATCCATTATTTAGCATGGAGATCTGAAGTGCCAGGCGAGAAAGGTGCAGCTTGTGCTGCATTTGATCCAAGGTTCGGCTAGAGTTTTAGCACCTTGCAAAAAATATCAGAAGAATTTTTATCAAGGGAAAGAATGATTTATGTGGACTTGGAATACTTTTCTAGACCACGACAGCTTCAGGGTTCTGTCACATAAGGATTTTTGGGTTCACTCTCTCTAACCTTAGTCCCAACTTGTACTCGTGATAATACATTGCCTTTTACAACTGATTTTGGGATATGAGTGTCCAGACTTGTAGTTTCTATTCCCAGCTTGTTCTGCTAACTCTGTGCCAGATTCAGAACCTGGTGAAGTCGGGGGAAGACTTTGGATTGAGCCCCCTCTGAAATCCCTACATCCTTCCTGCACTATCATTTTGTAAGGATAGGGGAAGACTTGACTTGTGTTTTTAAAGTTGACACAGCTTTTACTGCCAAACCCTGCATGAAGTCGCCAGCTAGTAACACGTGAATGCTGTCGTTTGAAACATGCAACTGAAAGAGAATTGGGCCTTATCTTCAGAGGGAGCTTTTCTGCTTCAGACTGCTCATCGTATCTGTTTGCAGTTTTGGAGGTTTTTTCCCAATACTGTAGGAAAATAGACATACTTAGGTGCAGCTTATGCCAGGTACACATCAGCACTTATATACGTGCTGATGCTTCCTTGGGAACCCTGAATGCACTGCTGGATTAGGACATGCTGAGTCCCTAAGCCAGTGGTTCCCAACCTTTTTTTTTTTTAACTGTGGCCCAGCAGGAGCGGGACGGGGCACGTGGAGCCAGTTGCCTCCCTTCTGGGGCTCCCCCCCACCTGGCCTTAGCCCCAGGAGCTTGGTTGTGACCTCAGAAGCCACTTGCCCAGAGGTGGGGCTCCAAGGGGGGGAGCTCATGCTGTGAGCCCGCAGCCAACCCACCGTGGCCCGGTACTGGTCTGTGGCCCAGTGGTTGGGAACCTCTGCCCTAAACTATGTCCAGTTTAAGAGGCCCCATACGATAAAAAATAATCCACAAAAATAGTTTTTCCATTAAATTCTAAGGTGAATTATTAGTATTTCTGCACAAATGTATGAACTCAATATGAATAATAACTGTGGAGCCATATATATGTATATTTTTGTCATATTAGAATGAAAAAGTCTTTTTTTTTCTTATTTAGTGGTTCCTCATATTATGAGGCCCTAAGATGTAGTTTAAGTATCTTAAACCTAAATCCAGCACTGCCTGAATGTCTCCACTAATTAATGAGACTAGAAGACCATGTTTGCTCACAAATTTCAGCCCTCGATCTCAGTCACGGCAGAGTCAATGTGAAACCTGTAGGTCTCATTAGGAATTTTCCAGCAAAGCAAGTTTGCACCAGAAAACATCAATATGTACAAACCAAATTGTTTTGTAGGAAAATGGTCCGATCTGATGGACCTCTGATAAAATCCACACTGGTTCCCTGCCAGGTTTCAAGCAGCCCTGCCATGCGGGCTTCTGCAGTGTCATGTAGCGATAATACAAGAATCTCACTGAAATCAGAAATATTCTATAGAAGTTTCCATTTAGATGAGAAGATCTTTTTGGCACGAAACCATTTCAAAACAACAAGATAATTTCTAGAGATTATATTCTGGAGTCTAAATGCAAGTTATTCCGCTGCCTATTTCATTTAGTAATTTGGCTGAAGTCAGGACAGGATGGTATCTTACCTAAATTGCCACCCTGCCCTGCCTTCTGCCTGACTTCAGACTATCATGGCTAACTACCTCTCTCTAGTTATGGTTAGTTAGTGGGGAAACTCATAAACTTTTGAGGTTCTGGTTGGATAGGCATCCAGTTGTTTGGTTTCTAAATATCTTAGGGGTGTTTTATATTAAACATCTTCATAACTTGGCATGAGTTTAGGGATAATCTAGAGGCATTAAGGGAGGTGAAGCTTTTTTGTGGGTGCTATCTTTTATGGGACCAACTGCATGGTTGGAATAAACATAGGCAAGCTTTCTTCTTCAGGTCTACAACTATCCCAGCCAAGCATCCAGCACTACTGAGAGCATTAATACGCTTCTCTGCAGCCAAGAAACAAGCTGATTTTCCCACATCAGGTATCAGTTATGGTGATTCAGAAGACATATGCTGAGAACAGCTGGAGCAGGCGGACAAGAAATTTCATCTCCAAATGCCTCCTTCACAAGAGAAATGTCTCCACATCTATATCCTCTGGAGCAGCTAAGAAGCAAAGATGTTAAATACCGCCTGAAAAAAAGGGTCTTCAGTCTCCGCATTTGGAACCAGATTGTGTACATTTTAGTGTCTCAGAAAAGATCCTATAGCCACTAAAATAGCTGTTTGGTTATTATAGTTACTTCTTGTTATGTTCATTTTAATCAAGAGCTTCTGCATCAGCTAGTTTGATATCTGTTGGCAAGGTCATTCTTCCTGGCGACGCGTCAATGGAGTCACAGAACAGACGCAGGAGGGGAATTTTTAGCTATCCAGGCCTGACAGCAATTAGAGGAAAGCACTCTCCACATTATGGTAGTACGCAACTGGAGAGTTTCAGTGCAGCAGCTGAGGCCAAAGAATTAGCTGGTGATGTATGTGCATGTTGCAGTGTTTTTATTTTCCCTTTGCAGGGGTGTAACTTGTCCCTACAAAACTGCCGCCTGCATTTTTTTTGCAGCCAATGTCTTTCAGGCATGAATCGAGGTATGTGCAGCATGTGAGTGCAACTTCTATACAGGTCAGCAGAGTTCTGGCTTTATACCCAAAGTGTACCGATGTTGGGTTTAATACCTATTACATCTTGGAAAACCAGATGAGTTTAGTCCTGTTTCAGCCATGCAAAAACAAAGTTTTAGAACCTCCAAGTGGTAAGATAACGTGGGGTTTTCAGAGTAGGAAATGCTGGTCCTTTCTGGTAGACGGTTGGAACGGACATTTGTTAGAATAACATGAATAGATCATCTTGGAAGAGTCACTTTTCTATTGGAAATGGCTAGGCCATAACAGTTACCGTAACGACATATTAGCAAGAACAGAAACGTGGCCAGAAACTACAGCTTGACAACAGCCATCATTTGATCTTCCTTGCTAGCTTCATCATCTTAACAAAGGAAAAATCACATCGTAAAGGTCAACATTAATTTCCACATGTTTTTTCTTGGAAGGGGAAAGTGCCACAATGATTTTGAAAGCATGTTTCCAGAGGGCTGCTGTCACAGTTTATATGTGGGTTGGTAAGGAGGAAGAGGGCAGGAGATATACCTAGGATTGTCTAGGTGAAGTCACAAGGATTGGGATCCTAATCTAGGTCCCCCACTGAAGCCCAAGTCTAAGTAATAGAGGCACCTTAACTGGTGGCTGCTCTTCTTTAAGGCTTCGCTGGCCACAACTAGCTGTGCATGGATAGCCTTGGTGATTTAGGCCAGCTAAATAATTCTCCTGTCTCATTCCCTTGTCTAGCCATGATCCAACTTACATGTCCTGAAGACTTACAGGACATGATGCTATGGGGCACCTTGATCTACTATCAATTCATCCCACGTAAGGTTCCTTAGGCCAGCATCACATCCTTCTGCTACAACCAAAGCAGGGACCAGTTTTCTGTGCTGGAGGCCTTTGAGTGATTTATCAATGTGTTCTTCAAAGGACAATTCACCAAAGCCTGAAGTCTGGAGATAGCTGGACCCTTGTCCACTGAAGGGTTTCTCTGTACACTTTGTTATTATCCTACAACTATATGATACAACTGTGGAACCAGAGTCACATCAGTAGAATACGTGACATCCTTTCCTTCAAGCTCAGCATTATCATAGGTATAGTTAAAGGAATGAGCACGGATGCATTATACTGTCCAAAAGTCACCATGCATCTTTTTGCTTACTTCAGAAGTCATCTCTCTTCCCTTTCATTTGCTTCCCTTATTTGCTCTCCTTGCATCCAACACATTTAATCTTTCTTCAAATGCTTTCTAATTTTCTACATTTTTCCTCTTTCTCGCTACAACAGTTCTTTTCCTCTCAATTTGTGGTTTTACATTCTCATCATTCTGAATTACCCAGATCTTTGTTTTTTCCCCATAATGCTGTCTTTAAAAATGGGTGGCTTTTTGAGGGGACAAATTTGCCAAAAAACATAAGCTCCAGAAGGTTTGAAACTATTAATGAATTTAGACGAGAATCAGTGAATAATATTGGAGAAAAAACGGGGGGGGGGGGGGGGGCTAAGGTGAGGTTGAAAAGATCAAAAGGTTCCAGTTCAACATTTTAAAAGTGAAAGGTTTTGACTTTGTGATTCAAGAACAGCATGTTCTGTTGCAAAACTGACCAAAATGAAAAAAAATGGATATTTATAAAATGATTAAATTTCCTATAGGTAAAGGAAAACACTCTGAGACTAAACACAATGTTTCAATGAGTCAGAAAAAAAGGGTTTGCCTGAAAAACTCAAAATCAAATCTCTTTGGGTTCAACCCAAACTATTTTTTTCTGATCTGCTTTTGGTTGACCATGGAACGGAAGAATATTATTCAGCCACCTCCAGCCGCCTTCTCTTCTGTCTCCATAACCTTCTATATTTCATTGTCTCTATATGGTCTATTCCTGCCTCTTTCCAACAATAATATCTCCTCTTGTATGGATGCTAACAAATTACCATCACATTCACTAGAATGGAGCAGACATACTGAAAGAGAACCAGATCTGGTAACAGGCAGCAAATCATAACTGAGTTTACTATGTGATTTGGCAAAAAATAGAGGAGCAGTTAAATTTGAAGCTGCAGTCAGGGAGAGATTACATTATGGAGGAAAAAAAACACCCCAATAATCCTTCTCTGCATCACTTTGCTGTGTCTGCACTTGGAATATTACATTAAGTCCCCAGCACCACTGAAATATCGACAAACTGGACAACGTTCAGAGAACAATGCTGTAGGGACCAACTGACAGGGGAAGATTCAATGAGCTAAATAAGACAGCTGTGCTCCTCAGGACAATGCAGTTCACAAAGCCTGGGAAGAAGTATACGTGAGCAGAGGAACAGATTCTCCATTAAAGGGATCTGGAACAATCTTCCGGAGGGTGACAGACAAACCCAGAGGCTATGTTCTCTAGGAGACGCTGCAAAGCCCTTTGAAAAAAGGTTTCTGCTGTAGTAAGAATTACACAGAACACTGCTACCCCCCCATCCTCCTTCCTTCTGACAAAAGACCCCCTGAAATAAAATCAATCAATCCAGTAGCCCACCAAAAGAATAAAAAAATGAAAAGCAACCTTCCCCAAGAAGAAATTCTGTAAAGTCCATTAGGGACTGTTGCTTTAACATAAAATGCACTCAGATACTATAGGGGTGGGTAGCAGCATAAAAACCACAGTTAGATGGACTAATACTGAGCTCAGGTCTTGTTTTCTGCTTAGAGGGTAGGTCTACACATGCACATGTACTGCAATGTACTGCAATTAGTACAGAGTACGGGCGCACATCTACATGTGCATGCCTGTACTGCATGGTAAATATGACTTACAATGATTTGAGTGTAAATTTGATACCTGCAGGATGCAACACAAATGGTTAGGGAGCTGGGGCACATGACTTATGAGGAGAGTCTGAGGGAACTGGGATTATTTTGCTTAGAGATGAGAAGACTAAGAAAGGACTTAATAGCTTTAGCTTCCTGCAGGGGGGTTTCAAAGAGGATGGAGCTGGGCTGTTCTCAGCGGTGGAAGATGACAGGACAAGGAGCAATGGGCTCAAGTTGCAGCAAGGGACGTTTAGGTTAGATATTGGGAAGACTTTTCTCACTAGGAGGGTAGTAAAGCACTGGAACAGGTTACCCGGAGAGGTGGAGGAGTCTCCATCCTTGGAGGTTTTGAAGCCCTGGCTAGACAAAGCCTTGGCTGGGATGATCTAGTTGGGGGCTGGTCCTGCTTTGAGCAGGAGGTTGGACTAGAAAACTTCCTGAGGTGCCTCGAACCCTCATTTTCTGTGATTTTATGATTCTATGACATGGTCTCTGGGGTCACTAAGTTCAGCCCCTAATGTCAAAAGCAACCCTTTCCAGTTTCACTCTCCTACGTTTATGGGGAAATGTTACCTGAGAGTTTCCATCTAGTGCTACCTATTAACCCTTGGAAACCTGATGCCAATAAATCAATTCTATTAAGTAGCTACCTGTAAAAGAGAGCTAAAAAATGACTTGGCATTAACCATGATTATGACCATTTGTATTATGGCAGTGCGAGCCAGTCTCCACCAAGATCAGGACTATGTTGTACCCCTGCTATGAACACACAGCACAGCTGTCAAACTGCTTTGTTTATACAGACATCCCATAATAGAGAGTTTACATTAAATTATAAACTCATTTCTTTATGCATTGATCCCGAGACCACCTACTGAACTGAATTACAGATAGCCTTGACACCTTGCCTGAGCAAAGGGGCTATGATTGAAAAATAATGACCGTGGCAGTCAAGTTCCTTTGTCAACTGTTGGCTCTTCCCCATGAAATTTGGCTTTTCCTAATTAGGGGATTCTGGGAAGAGCCAACTGAAGTATTCCAGCTCCGCATATGATGGTAACAGAAAACATGGCAGTGCTATGACCAAGAGGTTGACCGTGGCTTCAAGTAAAGAGGACTTAGATATCATATACAGCAACCAAGCTCCTAAAATCCTCATTCTCTAGGTTTTATCTCATCCCTTCTTGTCATGTGATTGTACAGCTTGAAACATGGACAGAACTGAGGCCCATCTGCCTTCCATTTCCTCTAACTCCCAAGTGTTTAAGAGTGAAATTCCATGGTTAATGTATTCCTTTTCTAAGACACTATTCTTTGATTTTTTTTTCTCTCTTATGTCATTCCCAAAAGAGTGAAATTAGAAGTCTAGAGCACTCAGGCTGGTAGAGCTTGGGGAAGCACATGTTAACAGCATATAACTGTAGTTGGGTAGGAGTATGTGTTTCCAAAGCTTGATTTTAAAATTTAGGGTAGGATCTTGACATCTCGGAGAAGACCGGAGGTAGCAGGTTTAGCACTGGAAGTATATCCCAGAGTCAGAGCTGGAAACAGTGACTAGACCCGTTCAGATCCAGCTGATTTGGAAACGGGTGCAACTCAAGAGATGAGTTTCCCTCTTTGTAGGTTGGGGAAGAGGTTGTAGCTGTGTTGGTCTAAGGACATAGGCAGACAAGGTTCCTTGAGTAAATCTGATATCTTGAGTTGGTCTAACAAGAGATTTACCCAAAGAACCATGTCTGCTCTTTGTAGGCTGCACGTCATATGGAAATATCTAGGAAGAAACTGAGTGCCTAGGAAGGAAAAAGTTAATGCTCTCCCTTTTACAGTCAGTGAGGAAAAGGAAGACATCTACCAACATGACATAGGAAGTCTGTCGAAGGGGTTTTGGAATTGAACCCAGAGCTCAGGAGGTCTGGCTCAGGCCATTACCAAGCTAATCTTTCCCATCAAGCTAATAAAAAAACCCGTGTACGGCACATAATATTAAGATAGAATAACAGTTCTTGTCTGCTGTCTGTAACTTCTGTGACCGCTTGTGATAAAATTAAGGCTAGTGTCACAAACTGCAGGTGGCCATCAAAATTTCTGTTGTAAATTGTGTATACAAGGCAAGAGAAGATGATGCGGTACGTTTACCGAACATCATCCTGCTTAGACTTCCGAGGCAAGAAAGAAAATGCCAGATTGTCTGCAAATAAGCCTTAATATATGTATATATTCATTCATTATCTCAGCCTTCTGTGAACCAAAGTCTAATAGACACAGCCAGGAGTTCTTTGAAGAGAATTAATAGAGAAATGGAAGGCAAAACTTGTTAGATAGCTCAACCAGTGTGCAGGAACCTACAATGAGATTTCTAATTTATTATCTAAATTAGACCAAAGCAGAATAACACATTCTGTTTAATCATACGGAGTTTGGGGTAGGGAGGGGAGAAGGAGGGGAAATGGTCTAGGCTTTTTGAGCCAGTTTGAATATTCCATGAAGTCAAAACCTCTCTCTTAAATGAATACATTAATATAGAGTCGAGAGAGAGTACAATGGTCTAGTAAGCCTGCTGTCAGAAGGAGCCTGCCTCTAAACAACTGCATTTTATAATGAGAAAATTATCAAAAGCTATTAGCTGCTCACGTTTCCCCATGCAAAAGCTAAATTAATTGACTGTCTATTGGCAGAAGCTGCTGATTACCCGACTTACCTAAAACATTAAAAGTTAGGGCTCCTTGTTCATGCTCAGATGTCTAATTAGTTGAAATGTTTCTTTCTCTGTTCTCTGGAATGCTTTATTGAAGTGTGCTTTTAATGATAGTGGCAGTGATTCAAATGGGTGCGCTCTTTCCCTGTTTGGTGGCATAGACTAGAGATTGTGTCCACAGATGGAAAGTACTTACCCCATCCTCACTAAAAGAGACTTTCTTAGATACATGGGAGAGTACGGTGGGGTAGGTAATAGGGAGGAAGAGTCATAGGAGATAGTAGGATCCAAAAGCTGATGGTTGGGCTGAGGGTGTATGAACTTGTAAATTAACACAGCAAAACTGGAAGGTGGTCCCTGGCCAAGGCTGATTAGTGTAGCAGAGCACTACATTCAGTGGAAAGGCAGATAGCTTTGTGCTACCAGAGCTACTTAAGTTAAATCCATGGCAATAGCGAGCTGCTCCATCAATCTCCATTGTGTGTTTCTTTCTGAGATGCAGGATTGGAAAGTTTTAGAGGGTTACTACACAGAGCAGCCTGATCCCAGGCACTTGCAATATCATCGTCCTCAACAATGCCCTTCTTGCACTGACTGCAGGCAGCAATCAATCTCCCACGGCTTTCATTGGGACTGTGGTCAGCAGATTGGTTCAGCTCCCTCAGAGAATCCCACATTTTTCCCTTCATCTCTTTGAAAGTAGTTTTTCCCTCTCCATCACCTGGATGGAGTAGGTCCATACGGTGTTCCTGCCCTGACATCTGCTGCTTCTGAAATCCTCACTCCACTCCATCTTTAGCTGCATGTCGGCAAGGGAAGAAAAAGCAGATCGAGTGATGCCTCCTACAATTTTCCATGATTTCCAAGCTGCTCTGAAAATCTTCTTCCACTTTGAGCAAGACAGTATGACCGCGTGAATTGGACCTTGGGATAGGGGTTGGGAGACTTGGCTTGTTGTCTCCTCCATTGGCATGACATGTTTTTCTTGGGCAGATCCCTCTACCTGTTTGGGGTTTTTTTTTTTTTCAATCAAAACATTTGGGGGTCATGATATTATTTATTTTGGGACCCAGGGATGTAAAATGCTCTACAAAAGCTACACGCATGTCTTCTTTACAGGCCAGCACCAAACCTCAATAAAGTCAATGGAGCCCTCTCATTCATTGACATCAGTAGGCTTAGGGCTAGGTCTGCCAGCACTAAACTTAACCCTCGTATTTTGATCAGACACACACTCATATTCTCAGTGAAACCCCTGGAAAGGCTCCGAGACAGAGCTCCGTCGGGGCCCCACACTATTCTTAATAGTTTTTTCAAGATGCACAAAGCAAACTGGAGCCGGTTGCATGAGTTACAAATGCTGTCTGTAGACTCCGAGGGGCTTCATGCATTACTGTACAGTGTTTATTGCTTATTATGAAAACTACATGATAATAGCAGTTTCAATTATAAGCCTATTAGGTAGATAATTGACAACACAAGTGTACTAAAGTTACATTCCACTTGGTACAATACAAGTAGTGTGTGGTGGTTTTTTAGGCAAGCAGAGCTGATAATCAGGCTTATAAATGATTTTCTAATTAATTGCCTTTGTCTAATTCCCTGGATTAAAATGCTGTTTTGTTTAGCATGGGTTGTGTTGGCCCACCGTCCATTTGGTTCTTCCCCCCCACCCCACGGCTCAATCGTTCCCAGACATAGGAAATTGTTCATTATAGCAGAAATCTTCCACAGCTGCTACAGGGACACTTTCTGATGACTCTACTATGAGAGATCCGTGTGTGTCTTTTGGAAGCACAGCAGCAGAAGACTGCAAGGGAGTTGAATCTCACCCTGATTTTTGAGCCTTGCTTGAAAAGTGCCAAGAACCTACGACACTTGTGTTGACCTCTGATGGAAACCACCATCTCAGGCTCAGGTTAACTTCTGCAAGAGAAAAAAGCATCTCTTCCTTCATTAAATAAAAAAGGAAAAAGAAAAATCCTTGTTTAGGTCCACAATGCAAGGCTTTTTTTATGCCAAAAGAGAGGCTTTCTAAGGCAGTGGATTAATCTCACGCTTTGCAGTGCCTCAGCACAGAAAAATAACACTGGTGAAAACATTGATTTAATGTCTTTATTTTTCTTTTTGTTCTGCAGGATAGTAAAAACAATGCCTGAGCATCTCAAACATTTTACAAGCTCTATTGAATCCTCACAAAAGCAGCAGATCATATTTTATCACACTCACAACTGGGTAAACTGAGGCACAGGATGGGTAATTGAACTTTGAAAGGACACACAGCTAGTCATTGTGCTTGCTATGAACACAAGGGAGGAGTTCTAGTGCCCTGATCCCTTCTTTGGTCTATGGGTCATGCAGCTTCAAAACTGGGAGGACAGCAAGGCTGGTTGGTTTTGTGCCCTCTGCCAGCAAAGCATGAAACACATGGAAGAGAGAGATTCAGGTGTCTGAAAACAGTAACATGGCAAAGGAGAACAAACATTTGAGCATTGAGGATTGGATGTTTTATTCAGTGTGTCTGTGATTCCAGAAAAATACCCTGCACATACTATTTTATGTGTAAAAGTGAGGATAAATTAAAAAAAAAAATAGGGTCCATGCTTTTTGGGCTTTTTTTTTTTAACTCGTGGGCCTGTCTGCTCTTCCCCATACATATCATTGCTACTGTGTAATGCAAAACTACAATCTGGAAGAGCAGGGAGCAGGACACAGCCCTCTCTCCTTTCCATGGTAGCATCTACTTCACTGAGCCACCCTTTCTCTGAGATCCAAATAGGACTTGTTCACCTCCTCCTGGTCCCACCTGGTTTCCTTTCTTAGCTACTGAGTGGCAGAGCTTCAAAAGGAGGGCTGGAGCAATGCCTACCATGGCAGGTAGCTAGAAAGCTTTTCAGGGAAAAGGGAGGTGCAAATCTGCTTCTCCTGCAATGAGAGAAGCTTATAACCTGTATCTCCATCTCCTTGCGCAAGTGCCCTAACCACTACACCATTAGGCTAAAAGGTGTGTGGGGGGGTGTCCCCTCTTCCCCACCCCCATCAGTAACACATTACTGATACGGTAGACGGGCAACCACCCCAGGTGCTGAAGTGAAGGGGTGCAAACAGCTGCTGCCCAGCCACGGCAGGGCATGGGACGGAGCCACGAGCAACTCGTTTTTTGGGGGGGAAGGGCGGCTCCTGCCACTGTGTGGCTTCCTGGGGTGGCGTGTGGTCCCTGGATCTGTGTGCAGGGCAAAGGTAGGCTGCTGCTGTGGGTTTTGTCCTGGGTGCCAAACAGCATTGCTACAGCACTGCCCACAATGACCACATCAGGTAGTCAGACACTTACTTGGGTGTTACCATTGTCCCACAGGTGGCTATAGAGTCCAAAAAGCCAGATAAATGCTATGAATTCCACTTCGTGGCCATGTGACTGCCACTTAGGCATGTAAAGGTAACCCAGAGGCTTTGGCTCTGACTTCTTGGGCTCAGAGCTGTCTTGGAAAGAACAAAACTTTGCAAATCAACAGGAACATCAACAGGTCATAATCTGTCATTTAAACACCATTAGCTTTCTGAATCAACACTCTCTCATTCAGAGAAATGGATGTGCTTCACACCTCTCAACACATCTGGTACAAATTCACATCAGAATTAAATTCCTCCAACATTGCTGGACACCATCACGTTGTGCATGGCTCAGTCTGGCACTCAGTAGCTCACTGAGGTGCATTAGGAAAAGTTTGTATATCCTCATTTTTAGAAACGGCAGCTTGGGGAGTCCTAGTTGGATCTCAGTTCAGTTACCAAATGCATTAACTCTTCACTGACTAAAATACTCAGAGAGGAATGCAACATCTCATTTCAGTTCAAAGGACTGGCAAGTCATATTCCTATTCTCGTCTGACAGTCACTAATCATTATGCAGACATTGCTATAGTGCAGCAGTTCCCTAATTATGGTTTGTGTTCCAGAAAGTCATGGTGAATTGTATGTGGACTGCACTTGCACAATTACAAGTTCAGTGAAAAGGGTGCATGATGGTCCATGATGATGCATAGACAGTGTATGATACTCCATGAGAAATGTTGAAGGCTGGTCTAAAAGTTTAGGAACTGCTGCTGTTGGTCACTTCCCAGCACTCCCATAGGTCATATCTTTCTCTGCCTTTTTTTTTTTTTACTTTACATTTAGAGATCTTTTATTTGTGTAGGCAAGCTGTCACATCAGAATTATCAATGTGATCCATTCTGTTTGTAGATGTCCTCATTATACAAATATGGAAATGAACCTTTATTTGATCTTTGCCTTCTAAATGTTGTCTGTCTCTTCCAATATCGGAGAGAGAGAAACCATTCTTTGACGTGGTTGGGGTCTGGGAGTAGTATGTGTTGTTCAGCAGACAACAGTAGAGAGGACAAAAGAACAGTTGATCCTTGATCTCCTCTAAAAGACAGACTGACACCCATAAGAGCCCAAATCTTTTTCCTAACTATATAGGCTAATGGAGGACTTTGCCAGTCTCTACAATGAAGTCACCTCTAAAATGCATGGTAGTAGCTGCAGCTGAGGGTAACTTTCTGAGGTAGGAGTGGTGGGGGTCAATTCCTCAAAAGATAAGTGGACTACAGTTGCAAATAAGAAGGGTTACTCCTTCACCTCCAGTGCCCCAGGCCCCTGGTTCCAGCTCTGCAGTTCTCCGGTTCATCCACAGCTCCATGTCTATCATCATAAAACTGCTTAATTATGAAGACAGTAGTGCTTTACTTTGAGATCAGGCATCCATTCAGAATACATAGAGCCTTTCCTTCAGGCTAGCCATGTGTGTCTGGGGCTCCTTGACTGTAGTAGCTTACTTCATGTTAAATGTCCCTTGGAAAGGCATGGGCAGCTGCTTGCTTTGTCTTCCTGAGAATCACCTCCAGACCCCTCTCTGCCTGCCAACTCCCCATGCAAATACAGAAGGGTAACTCCAGGATCCATTTCAAAACATGCCTGCTCAGAGAAGTGTTAAGTTAGCCAAACTTTTGTCACCAAGAGAGCAGAGCTGTAATTTCACGTGACGCCCAAAACATGAAATTGCATGACTTCGATTCTGGTCCGTGAAGGGGGAGTGGTCTGTTAGGCTAGGGATAGCAGCTACACATAAACCAATATAAGTGATCAGAAACTGGTTCCAATTTGTAACACAATAGATGTTCAGTGCACATAAACCGCTTTCAAAGTGGCCAAAACCAGTTTAAGATCAACCTGGATTGAACTGATTTACGGTGAATTGGTCATTAAACTTCTGTCCCAGATGCCCCCAAGATTCAAGTTCGCTCACAGTCCCCCAGCATCCCAGGATGCTTTTCACCTTCCCTGCAAACTCCCCTCTCACAGGATGGGCAGGCTAGCTGGCCCAAGCCGTCTACTCCAGCTGAGCAGGGTGGCATGCTGTAGTGTCCCTCAGCTTCTGGCCTGGGGCATTGCAGGCATATGGCCGCATTTCCAGAATCAAAAGTGAATGTCTGGTCACTTGATTATTGGTACAATCTATGCAGTTTAGACCAACCTGCAAAGATTGAATCGATTTAGCCTCAGGCTTTTTGACTGTCTGTACTTAACCTGCTTGCTTCATTTTTTGATTTCCACACACCTCAAGGGGAAGGCTATTAGTGCCATCAGTCACAAAGGAACAGTCCAGATGTATGGCTTCAGCCTGTAGCTGTCACAGCAGTCAGGTTTGAAGCCCATGCTGAGATTTGAGCCTTGTGCTACCTTGTTCTAACCCTGGAGAGGCAATGAATACTTAGCGAGGTAGTGAGCAAACCCAACAGCAGCAGCTGCCTTCCTTGGGCGACATCCTACCTCCTGCCTGCTCTCTATGCACCAGCCTGAAGCCAGACCCACGGTCAGGAATACATGCCACATGACGACCCACTCCCCAAAATAATTCTAAGCATATATAAGGGTGCTGGAAAGATCCTTCCTGCAGCTAGAGCTGATGGACATTTATGTTGTTAATGCAGGTGCTTTCCTGATACCAACATTTTGCTGGTGAAGGGATGAAGAACCCCTTTTCATGCAACCTTTCAAAAGACCCTTTGCCCAGAACCAGTCTGTTTACTTGACTGTATTGCTGGCAGCTAATCTAGTTGCTTTGTATAGAAAATGTCCTTTGTTTTTGCCCTTCCTTGCCTTTGGTATGTTTGTCTGAGCTTTTCTTGTGTACTTGCAGAATTTCTGGCACATGGTGGGCACTACTCAAAATACCAATGATGAGCATGATGATTTTATGTAGGTGATGGAGCAGGAATAAATACCTACTTTTCAAGAGGCTTTTATTTCAGCTTTATATTGCAGGTTAATATTAAATCTACAGACTCCAAGATTTCAAAGAAACTTTGGCTGTGTGTGATTTTTGCCTGCAGAAAATTTCAGCTACTATCACAAGGAGAGATGGCAGAAAAAAAAAAAAACCAACAACCCCACCTTACATCAGATTTACAAATACATCAAAAATAGCAGATTTCATGCACGAATTCTTGGGAAGCAGAACTTGGTAATTTCATGCAACTCCATTCAGAGAGTTATAATCTTAAATTATTTGGATGAGCACTGGCTGGCAGTGAAATTAAGATTTCAATTGCTTTCAATTGAGAGGCACACACCCCCATACACCCATTCAGAGAAATTAATAAAAAACAGAGATGAAAAAGAAAAAGGCAATTGGATGCAGGGGGATTTTGATCATTTCAGCATGTGGTCTAAAAGGCAGCAGATTCAGCAAGATGCAGATTTTTACTGCAGATTAGCATAATGTAATGAGACTAGAAGCAAAGTATCAGAAAACAGACCAGCTGCTAATTGACTAGATACTGCAGTAAAACGATCAGGGTAAGTCCAGTGTAAGAAAATCGCTCAGACCCAAACCCCTAGGTTAGGTATAGGCCCATTGCTAAAGGCAGACAGTAACCTTATTAACAGCAGTGTAGAAAAGGCTACAGTATTCAGTATATTTTTAAAGAGGCAGGAGGATATAGGTTGGTTTGGATGGAAGAGAAACTTTACTTTTTGTAAAGAAGGATATGAGGCAGCATCACCTTATATATAAACCATTTGCAAATTAACAGGCCTAGATAATCAAATTCAAGAGTCTTAAAGGAACTAGGCAAGACATACTGTGAAGCAGTGGTCTTAATTAGCAATTCTTGGAATCCTGGGAATATCCAAAGGACAATAAAATGACAACACACTTGTGATATTTAAAAAAGGTGGGATGTAGTGATAGCCCAGTTCACCTGAGTTAACTAAATTAAAAAGAAATGGAATGGTTAATTCAGGATGATCAGGAAAGAATTAAACACTAAAAAGGTAATCAGTATCGATAAGCTACTTTACCCTGAATGTAGCTCTTGTCAAACAGATTCTTTGTCCTACAGCTCTGGTGGACAGCAGGGCAATTGTGTTGGGTTCGGGATGCTTGAATCTGACTGAGTGCAATGTTATATTGCAATGCAATGACCAGGGTCTGATCAGAAAGCTCAATCAGGGAGCCAGTTTTTGAATCTTGTGAAGTTGCAGTTAGCAGAGAGAGATCAATGCTTAATTCTTAGCAGCTTTCTCCATACTGTGAACAAATCATTCGACTACTCTGGCTCCGTTCTATTCTTGGAGTCTTTAGTTTGCTGGTAAATGGGTTGAGTTCCCCCTTCTTTGCCCAGTCCACAGAGAAAAGAGGCAGATACAACCCCCAGCAACCAAGACTGGGTCTTTAAGCTCAAGCACTGATGGGCTGGTTTTGAGTTCTGCAGCTTCCCAGCTCTACCCTGGGCACATCAGCCACACTGGAAGCCATCGCAACCCTGCACTGCTCCTTACTTGTGGAAAAGCAAGATTCGATTTTAAATGTAACACCACTAACCTAAAAGATGCAAGATTAAGTTCATTTTTAGGAAAGAGCCCTGGGAAAGTTTAAGCTGCTTATTTGCTACTTTCATTTAAGAAGTCACTCTTCCATGAACGTTTAAGTTGAACAAGAGAGACTTTGAATTCCCGTGTAGCCCCTAGAGATAATGCTCAATATAGCAGATCTGTTGGCTGTAACATGAACCATTGCTCCTGCTTTATCACTACTGTACCAAGCTGGTCAGGAGATAGTTGGGGAAAAAAATATTCTTAGATAAAGTGTCACTGACTGAAGACGAGGAGGAAGTCACAGCTTGCATATCAGATGAATGCTGTTTGACTCGCTTCCATTGGGTAGCTGAAAAACTTAACTTTTGCATAATTTAACACCAGCTTTTAGGTACATTTGTAGAAGAGACCATTTATGAATTGTATTCCAACAAGTCTGCTACAGTACCGCTCATATACTTCAGCCGACATACCTTTGCCCACTTTTGCCTTTGGGAAACTTTGCTTCAGTGCTGGAGAGTTTTATATGCAGCCCTTGTGGTACCTTTTGGAGCTTGCTTGAAGAGGAGCGTGAGTAATTTTTCAGTACAATGTTTGTGGGAGTTCAACAGAACAATGAATACTGTAGTGATATAGTCTATTAGGGGGCGGTTACACACTACAATTAGACAGTATTAAAGGCACTTAGCACTTGTTAAGAAGCTTTAACATGCAGAGACTCATGTTTTAAGTGCCCCCCAGGAGTCTTAAAGTCACACCACTTCGAGCAAGAATTATCTTTGAACCTAGCTCAAGCAACCTTAAATTCTGGCTGCTCTGCTTAGATAAAATGACCAAATTTAGTCATCCAGCATCCCAGGAGGCACTGCTCTCATCAAGGACTAGCTATCATCCAGAACTCTATGACCTTGTTTTGGCTCTGGATTTAGGACCCAGACACCTTGTTCTAGGGGGGAGACCCACCCTCAGCCAGACCATGAACTTTCCATTTGATAATAGGTAAATTTATTGATACACAGTGATAACAACAACAACAGCAAGCAATGCAAACAATCAAGCAATTCTATATATCTACCAAATCTTAGGGCTGTCATCAGAGTCAAAGTACATCTGGACAGGACAAGGGTTCACTCTGAGGGTCTCCCTCTTAGGTATCAGCATGTCAGCAGTCTGGAGGTGGGGTACAAACTGGGACTCAGCCCTCCCCACTCTGGGGCCTTGTTAGCTGGTTCCGGTTATCTCATGTTATGGGGCAGTATGGCATATACTCCCAGTTCCCAGACTATTTTCTGTACTCTTTGTCCTTGATGTGTTAGACAACGTGTCTGCCTTGAAGGCTGCGATCTCATGTATGGCATTTCCCCCCCCTTAATTTTTAGGTTGTATCCATCCATTGGCCTTGTTGTGTTAAACAGCCTGTCTGCTTCTAGGGCCGTGAGGCACTTTGTGTGTGACACCCAAGCTCTTTAGAAATCAATTAACTCCTGCTGCTCATCTTAAATCATTATACAGGCAACCCCTGCTTAACACTGTTTCTCTATAACGCTCATTTTAAATTGATACCTGATTCCACTTAGCACTCAGCGAGTTTCATTATAACACTCATGATTGCCATCTTGTGTCATTAAAAACACTTGTGGTCATCATCTTGGATGGTAAAAACTTTCAGTTTCGCTTAACGCTCGTTTTGCGAGGCATGTGGGCCTGGCAGCTTCTCATAGACCTGGATCAAGCCCACATTGCCCCTGCTGCACCCAAAAATTCTTCACAGGGGAAGGGAGGGCAGGTGGAAGGGGGCAGGGGTGGGTGGGGACCTGCTGGGTCAGGTTGTGCCTGCACCACCCCCGTGGAACCCACGGATGCCCAGTGGATCCCACTGTGTGAGGTAGAGCATTTACAGCTAGTTTAGGGTATCCATGCACAGCCATACAGACATACCTGTTGGGCTTCCTGCTTTACCAGCATGAAACAGAGCATTGCTCTCAAACTACAGAGCCCACTATCTCCTTGACAAACACAACCAGAAACAAAACAGAAAAAATAGGGTAAGGACAGCAGAAAGCTATTGTAATAAGAGTAGCAGCACTGAGCAGAAAAGCAGTCCCAGGATTGACAATAAATATTGCAATTCAGGTGGGTAATAATTACAAGTGTTTTGGGTTATCATCTTTGAGAGTCATATTATACACAGCCATTTGCGTCTTTAACAGACAAAGGAAATGACAAACTCTGAACTAGATTTAATTAAAAAATCTTCAGATGGAACAATTTTTCCTATCAGCACATGCTGATTCAATAACAGCCTTGGCTGGAAATATCAATTATGGTGAAACTGTCTCCGAGAAACTACAGAAGATTTTCATTTGGATTTTAGCACTTCACTGTGTGTGTTTCTAGTGTACTCCATTTAATGCGGACTGGATAAGGGTATAATTCACTTAACCAGCATAAAGCTAACCAAGTGTCTTGTTACAACCTAAGTAATAGGCAAAAAAAAAAAAGCTGGGGTTGGCATTGGGTCATGCAGTTAAGTGCATAAATCACTGATGTACATAGCATCTTTTGGCGCCACTGCTTACTTCGGAATAAAATTGGGCTTTATTTAGCTACCTACTGCCTGGCACAAGAAACAATGGCCATGTCTACATATTCATTAATGCATAGTGCCTACTTCACATTAAATGTAGGACTTACAAAGGGAACTACTGCATAAAATGTGCAGTAGGCTGCCTTAGTGCAATCACATGCTTTTTTGTGATGGTTAATGTGCAGTAGACTAATATTAGTTTAATAGCTTGGTTTTGTCCATGACGCTGTAGTGCAGAGTCAATCAGCCTACTCTCATGTAGGCACGCCTAGAGAAGAGGAAACAGCTGTCAAAGGGCTTCTGCCACAATTTCATGGTGGAAGTTAGTCTTCAGCAGAGCTACCATTGGAAACCTTCAAAATGAAGGGAGATTGTAAATGTGAAACTATTTGAAAATGGCTGTCCATTTTGGGAGTCCTAATGCCACAGTACAGACATCTCTGTGTACTCAACAAGCAGTTCTTACGTGAAGTTTGAACAAGTGCATAGGTTCATATACTTCAGGAAATATGTAATCATGTCGGTTTGGGGCAATGCACTTGAACTGAGCACACTGATGATATGATGTGATTGTTTGCTTTCAACATGTTTTTAACCTAATTGGAGTATACTGCTCCAGTGGGATCAAATGAAGGTGGCCATTGGTCCTGTTTTATACCGGAGATATTTTGGAACGTTTGGTTTTGGGAAAGATTGAGATTTTCATTTTCCTTCACAGTTTGAAACAAAATGAAATGTTGAGATCTCAGAATCTGCCACAGGACAGAAATACTATTTCTCAGCAGATTTTACTAAGAAATGCCCAAGTCACTGTTGCTCATAGAGCCAAATATTAAGGGTTAAAAACATTATAGATCCATTTTGCATCTTCCAAATCTCTCAGATTTTCATATAAGGAACCGGATAATCCCCATTTTCTTGTAAGGATTTATCATCCATCTGTCCTTTGCAGCATTCACATAAAGCTCATCCATGTGGGATGTAACACTGAAGATCTAAACCAAAGATAGAGAGCTGCCTTTACGCTGGAGAATTAAAAAGGTCTGTACAAATATTGTCATAAGAAGAGCTGGATTAGGTTCTCAGACCAGCAATGAATTCAAAACCTGCCACAAAAACCGGAAATAGTTAGGACTAGTTTGTTCTTGGGAGGGGTAGGGGGTGTCCACACGTGGACTTTAATACACTGTAGCCTATTTTAAGGTGCATTAAAGTGTTACTAAAAAAACCTGTGCTATTTAGTTAATGCACACTAAAATAGCCTACTGCGCATCAAGCGTCACTTTAAAAAGTGCGCTTTAGTTAATGTGCATGAAGCCAAGATAATGCATATTTTCCTAATACTTTACAATGAAGTACTAGATTTAATGCGCATTAACTAAAGCGCATGAATGCACATGTAGATGTGCCCAGGGTTCATCACCGAGCAAAGGGTGGTGTATATAGCTGTGTAATGACAAGATAAATCACATCACCAGCAATACAGGGTCCTATTCTGTTGATGCACCCCACTGACTGGACTGAACCTGGGACTTCTGGATCTAAAGCCACTGGTATCACTTGTTTGAGAGAAAGGCAAAAGTTAACTGTTCTTGAAAGCAGCAGCAGATACAGAAACCACTAACTTAGTTCAACCACTAGAAGGGGATCAAAGCCTACACTGACAAGTGTAGGATGCAAGCTCCCAACTAAGCAAGGAAGTACATGCTGGGGTTCACAGCAGTTCAGATCTCCTTAGAGACCATCGTTGTGTGTACCTTGCTGGGGAAGAATAAGGTACTTTCAGAACCTTAAAAGGCATGTGAGAAGCACAATGCTGCCTATCTTTTCCTACTTAGGCAGGCAACTGGGGAGGGTGAAATGGAGAGCCCATGAATGGAAATTATGTTGAGCCTGGGGGAGTCACTCTCTTCTGATTCCCCATTTTTTTCATCCTTAATCTCTTTGAGCTCATTAATACACCTCGGTGCATTAAATCATCCCGGCTGAATTAATGCTGCTTGCTTTGTATAACATGTTGTACCACATTTACACTCACTTTCCTTAGGGTGAGACAGGAAAGGTCAGGAGGCCTCAGTATGCCTGATAAAAATTAAAACTGATCAAATTGCCAGAATCATTTGCATTTGGTACAAAAAACAGGCTGGTTTCCTCCCCACCCGCACAACCCGTATTTGCAGCCATGGATGAATTTTTAGTTCCATCTTCATCCCCACTCACGTCTTTGCAAGATGTAGTGATGAGGCACAGCGAGTTTTCAGTCATTAGTCTGCTAAGCCCATCAGGCAATCAGCTATGATGTGTTAGTGGGATCAAATGCCTCTCTGAATTGCATTAGTTGGCATTCGGGGGACATGATTGTCCCCAGGCATATAGCTTATGGTTATGGAACTTTTCTTTTGCTGGTTTTGTCTGAGCTTGGCTTACTGCTTCAAGCTGCTAAATCCCAAAGCCATAGAAAGACCAAGCTCAGGTAGTAAAATACCAGCTTAATCCACAATTTATCTGGCATATTCATCATTCATATTTGACTTCATCCCTCTACCCCTCAAGACCACTGCAATCCTTGGCCATGAAGCATGGCTAGAAAGACAGAACAGAAGAAATAATGTGAGACTGTCCCCTTAAAGAAAATCTCATTGGCTAAGTACAGACACTCAAAAAGCCTGAGGCTGAATTGATTCAATCCTTGCAGGTTAATTTAAGCTACATAGATTGAAGCAAGTGAACAGACATTCATTTTGATTCCAGAAATGAAGCCACATGCCTGTGGTAGCCCAGGCCAGAAGCCAAGGGGTGCTGGGGCATACCTCCCTGCTCAGCTGGAGCAGACAGCTTGGGCCAAGGCTAGCCCACCCACCCTTCAAGGGGAAGTTTGTGGGGGAGGTGCAAAGCATGCTGGGGGACTGTGCGTTAACTTGAATCTGGAGGGGATCTGGGACAGAAGTTTAATAAACCGATTTAAACTAAATCAGTTCAGTCTGACACTACATCCATCCAGGTCACTTTTGACCATTTTGAAAGTGGCTTATGTGCACTGAACTTCTGTTGTGTTACAGATCTGAACCAGTTTATGATCATCACTAATATTAGTTCTTATGTAACTTCTGTCCCTACCCTGCATGTCAGAACATGGTTATTCATTTTATTTAATAGGGAATATGTCATCACTGCAGCAATACCACAAGGCTGCAACCACAAGGGATCTCACAAGAAAAACTGCACAAATCATTTTTTTCTTTAGTGGCTGAACAAAAAAGATGTAATCACTTAAATGAACATTTTAAGATACTTCCCCCACTTTCGGCGGTGAGGGTGGGGGAAAGGTGGTTTTAACCCTTGATAATTGCTTTTTAAAGATACATCTTTAAAACTTTGAAAGAAGCATCACTTGAAAATCTTTTTTTATATATATGTATATATTTTAAGTATTTTGAATTTTCTCATTTGACTCACTTTCTGGCCAAAACTATTTGCCACATTGGACTCAAGTTCAGAGCTACTTTCAAACGCCTCTTCCTCCCCCTCTCCCCTCTCTGCAAATGCAGTTTTTGACAAATAAAATATTCACTGAAAGAAAAAAATTGCCCAGATCTATTTAAAAAAACATCCTTACAGATTGTATGATGAAATGAGTGCTTAGTTTGGTCTCATCTTTGTACAGATTAATAGAAATAGTTTCTTTTCCTACTACCCAGAACTTCTGACGTGTGTGTATCCGAGACTTGTCTTTGCTGTACATGCACACACAGATTTTTTGGTCTTAATCTACTACTGCATAATCTAATACAGATTTTAAGTCCCATATGGGAATTGGCCCTTTTTTGTCCTGATATTTCCAATGTGCTTGAGGCCTCTCTCACACAGCAGAAATTTCAATGTCAGTCGCGCCTGAGGTGCTGAAAGGAGAATTCCTCCCTGTCGGTTTTTCAATGATTTTTAAAAGATCTCGTGTATTGCAAAAAACGAAAATAAAGAAAGAAAGAAAAAGAGAAAATGGTTTGGGGTTGTCACTCAAAGTTTTAATAGGATAAGAATAATTGTGTTCCCAATCTATTAAACTTGTGACACCTGCTCTATGAATACTCAAGGGAATAAGATGCAATATGGCAATGAAAAACACAGTGCCTATGCTGTTGAAAGGGAAGAACGCTGCTAAAATAAAGGGAAGCGTACAAAGAAATGGAGCTTTTATGAAGTGAGGGATGGCAGGTAAGCATTATGAAATGCTAATTTATGTCCTTCACATTATGGTCCTTGGTTCTATAGCGGGAACTAATCTTCAGCTGTCACAGAAGAAGAGCACATGTTAAAAAGAGACGGTGCTCACTGTGGCATCACTGATGGATGAATCCCCTTCAAGTATAGTGTGATTAGTGCAGTTGCCTCTCAGTCTTGGGTCTCATTTAGCTCTATGCTGCCGATGTGCCTAATTCCAGATGCTGTCTAGCTTGCCAAGATTCCCACGCGGGTATTCCCCCCTCAAATTTAGACCTGGCATGAGTGCAGAAGTGAAACACCTCTCTGCCTCTGCTTTTTGGACAATGGAAATGTAGTGTCCCAAGGAGAAATAGGGCAGGGTGACACCTTCACAACTAACTGGTTCAGAGAAGCTATGAATGGACTTGCATGAAGAAAGGGGTTAAAACAGGGGAAGGGGACACAGCCTAGAGAAATGGTCTCAATAGACTATGGATTCTTATTCATCCCATCACCTGAACTAGCTGATGACTTCAGCTACACCCAAAATTGAGGAGCAAAAAATCATCCACTGCCTCTCTTTACCTAGACTACTTCTTAACTACAATGTGTCAGCTGCCTTTGTTTATCCCTTTTGGTTTAATCAATCCAGTTTTCACCTCTCTCAGCTGTCTCCTCTTCCCCTGTCCACTTTCTATGTTAAATCCTTTCCTTCTAATGGTCCAGCCATACCATCTGATGAAGTAAGCTCTTGCTTATAAAAGTTCATGCCTCTCCAAACTAGTTAGTTTTGAAGGTGCCACCCTGCCTGACTTCACAGTAATAGGGATAATTACTAGTCTCAAGGAGTTGGTAGCTCACTGAGAGAGAGAGGATAGAAAGATCAAGATAAACTGAAGATGTGAAACACCCACTTTACGACCATCAGACAAACATCTGAAGTCACGCAGGAGCTTCCTCATCAGCACCCAACCTCTCAGTGCTACACCCGAGGAGACATGACTACAGATGTGGAACAAGCAGCTGAACCAAATACCTGACAGTGGAAAAATGGACGTTCCAGGAGCCGAGTCCTTACCTCCAGGAACTAATGGACCATGGGAAAGGTGGTGATGTCTCAACCACCTTCGTACCAGAGTCAGATGCTCCAAGGAACTAATGAAGTGGGGCTATGCCATTGGTCAGCCACGCATGTCTGTGGCACAGAACCGCAAACTATGCAACACCTGCTGCAATGCCCACTGCTTGAAGGCACACGTGCAATGAAAGACCTCATAATGTACAATAAACGAGCGCAAGCATGTGTAACAGAATGGTCAAATATGGTGTAAAAACATGAGAAGGCAACAACTAAGAGATAAGGATGGTGGGGTAAGCAGGTATTACTTCATATTTATTATTATTCAGTAAAATCACTGAAAAACACAAGTTGGGCTGAAAAGAAAAGCCAGGAAACAAAGTTTTGCAAATGTCAATATATTCTGAAAAATCTAAACTGAAACATTTCAATGCCTTTAGAAAAAAATTTAGAGTTTTATTTCAACACTTCACTCCATGAAACGTATTGACTTTCAATTTAGAAATGGCATTTTTCATTTCAAAATTGACCTAAAATAGAAAGGGGGAGAGAGTGGGAGGGGGAGGAAAGGCAAGAAGGGGCTAAACAACCTGACAATTAATTTTTTTAAAGTTTCAGAGAAGTCCCCCATCCCCCCTGCTCCTCCCCTTGAGATCTGAAATGAATTTTGTCTTATACATTTGGTTGGGGGTGGGCATGGTACAATTCCTTTTCAGTTTAACCCAACCGATCTTTTTTTCCTCCAGGTTTTTCTTTTAATCTGGCAGCTAGAAAGGAATCCATTACTCAGCTCCAGTCTGAACTAATGGTTCACAAGCTCCTTCAGAATCATAGACTACAATCATTGGCGGCCAGTGGCTTATTCTCTACTCCAAGGAGAGATAGATTTCTGTCCTCACGTGTCCTTTCTTCCCTCTGCCCCCTGCCCACATTAAACAAAGCCGTGATGAAGAACTAGCTTCACGTGCACTCTGTTCACAACAAAGCAACTGTTACTGTGGTTGTTTCCACTGTGCATTTAACAAGTGGAACGCAGCGGGGGTTGGCTACACAATATAACGATGGCTTTTTCTTCTTTGATTAACGAGTCTTTCTGTTGACAGTCTAAAACTCACAGAGTGTGAAGCCTGGGCAGTTTGGAGCCAGCCGAGAATGACAAGACTAAAAATAGGGACTTTAATAGACTGCATCAGAACATGCTTCATTGTAACCTGTGGTAGATTTTAAAGGAAAAGCCCAGTGGCTTGAACTCCTATCCTGAGGAGCATAGTTTGTTTAACACCAGTGCATTAATGGTAGGAAATGGTTCTATTGTTTCCTTTTCAGTAATCGCTTGCTATACAGCATCTAAGATGCTCATCCAGAAGTAGCATGCATTTGCATATTTCTCAGGATGTCTGAATAATACAGATGCACCCCAAATCTTCTGACCCAGGATATTTGTCCAAGTAGAGTACTGCGTCCAATTCTGGGCCCCACACTTTAGAAAGGATGTGGAGTAGCTTGAGAGAGTCCAGAGGAGAGCCATGTGCATGATTAGAGGCCAGGAGAGCAGGCTTGATGAGGAGAGGCTGAGAGGCATTGGACTCTTCAGCCTGGAGAAGAGAAGGCTCAGGGGGGATGTGGTGGCAGCCTATGAGTATATAAGGGGTTTGCATCAGGACTGGAAGAACAGCTGTTCACCAAGGCATCCCAAGGGAAGACAAGGTTTAATGGTCACAAACTGCTGGAAGACCATTTTAGACCGGACGTAAGGAAAAACTTCTTTACTGTCCGAGTCTGGAATAGACTTCCCCCAGATGTGGTGCAAGCACCTACTCTGGATACATTCAAGAAACACCTGGATGCTCACCTTGCTGGGGTCATGTGACCCTAGTTGACTTCCTGCCCTTTGGGCAGAGGGCTGGACCCAATGATGTTGCAAGGTCCCTTTCAGCCCTAATGTCTATGAAATCTATGAAGTATTTAAGAGAACATATTGCAGACAAGGTTCTTTGGGTAAATCTGATATCATTTATTAGACCAACTCAAATAGCTGGAAAAATTCTTCTTTGCAAGCTTTCAGGTACAAGCACCCTTTGTCAGGCCGGGGAATAGGTAAACCTATTTAAAGGTGCGCACTACTCCGTTCATTCTGAACTCATTGCTCTTCCCAATTCAAAGCTTCTGTACTACTCTGTCTGTCCCTGTGGGGTTTCCATCTTGACCAAAAACCACAAGGGAATATCCAGAGCTATTCAGGCAAGCCTGCTGCCATGCTAACATACTAGTTCCTTGTGTGGACTATGCCACCCTCATTTTTGTCAAAATCTGATAAGTACCAAGAACGGCTAGATGTAGAGATCTTTACATCACTATTCCCATTCCAATGATAGAGGATTTCAGTTGCCAGGGCCAACTTCTGGTACCTGTTACCAACTAAACTAGAGGTTACAGACTTAAAGCCAGAAGTCATAAGTGCAATTTTAGAGTCTGTGTTATGACAGGAAGTCAGATTAGGTCACATGGTCCCTTCTGGTCTTGAAATACGTGAGGTTCGAATTCATTAAAAAACCTAACCTTGAATTAATAATATTGATAGCCCAGCTGCACAGTGTACCAGGCACTAAATAAACAGAATCTTGGCTGGTGCCCAGGGTTATTGTGATGTTCAGAAGCATGTCCATGAGAAATTATTCAGAAGTATTGAAAAGTTGACCCTCCTTCCTCCCCAAGAGGAACAACAAGGAACACAGTGTGAGGACGTTAGTGGTGGCAGACTCAGGAGGGACGAAAGCCAGACAACGCTCTTGATAAAATACCGTCAAGAAAACTTGAGTCATGAAATGGGAGGTAATGTCTTGGAATACAAACTTATTTAAAAGTAGAAAATGAAAATTTCACTACTTTTTTTTTAAATACAATAGAAGGCGGTTAGTATAGTAGAACCCAGAATCTTTCTAACCCTCCTGCATGGGTGAAGGCATGCAAACTGGAAGTACATACTGCTGAAGTAAACAGCTGTGCAGTGCCATGGACATGTTCCAAGAGATTGCTGTGGCACCTCAAAAAATGGCTTGTCCCTAATTTGGCAACGGGAATATCTACCTGAAGTGCATTAATGAACATGTAGTGCACATTAAATCTAGTACTTCCATTGTAAGGTACTAGAAAAAAATGTGCATCAGCCTATTTAAATGCTCATTAGCTAAAGAGCGCAGGGTTTTTTTGTGATGTTTTAATGTTCATTAAAATAGGCTAATGCACATTAACGCGCACATGTAAAAACACCCACTGTGAAATAAATAGGTTGAAAACCACCCAGGTATGTCAAATCTAGATTCTACTCTAGTAGGATGTAACATATGATGTGATACAGCGTCTGATTACCTTACTGTTGAAAATGTACAATGAATAGGTTTGTAGGAGCAGTAAGATAATTAGACAGTGGAACAATATACCAAGCGGTTGTGGTGGATTCAGCACTTAATCTTTAAAATCCTAGTCAGCTGCCTTTCTAAGAGATGTTCCTCTAGTCTGACAATAAATTGTTGGGCACGATGCAAAAATTACCAGGTGACATTCTTTGTCATATGCTATGTAGGAGGTCAGACTAGATGCTCAAAATGGTCCTTTCTGCCCTTAACATTTCTGGCCATATGTAACATAGATCCTGAGGCTCCCTCTTCCTTGAAAAGAAGCAGCAGTGAGAGAGCACTGCAGGCTAGGCAGGGTGTAGGTTGATGGGGCAACAGGCCATAGGCTGATCAGCAGGTACCTGCAGACAGGTCTGGGGTAGTCCGATGACTGGAAGGGAACAGGGCCCTGGGGAGATTTAAGCCCGGAGCCTGAGATGGCAAGCTAGTCGCTCCTTGGCTTCCATAGGGTGAAGAGCTCCTGGCAGCAGGGCTCCTGATGGGACTGTGATGTTATGTGCGGATCCCCAGTGAGGAGCTCACTGGGTTATAGCCCAGGGCTGGGAGGCTATCCTAGGCAAAGGGTGAGGCAAGGTTTTCCCTCATAAAAGGGCAGAGGGATGTTTCCCCTTTATGTTTGTGTTATAGCCCAGGGGCTTGTGTTCCTGTTATAGTTAAACCAGCAATTTAGGTTGGGATGATAGGGGTCCTATCATTGCCCGAGGGGCACATGATTGCCTTGAGTCCTACCAGATGCAAGATCCAGGCTCAAGTGACTGATGAGTCCTGAGTGGGCAAAGAGCAAGGGCACAGAGCCAGACAGGGGCCAGAGGCCCAGTGCCCAAAAGATCTAGACCAGAGCTGGTGCCTAAAAGCTATGTCCGATGCAGTGGGTCCAGGCTAGAAGGCCTAGCTGAGAGTAAAAGGGCAGAGGCCAGGAAGGCTGAAGTCCGGACAGGAGACTACAATACAATGACACCTGTGAGGCTTGGGGCATGGTGTAGGGGAGGATTGGAGCCATGTAATTAGCCCCTAAGGCTTTGGGGAATAGTACGAAGCAGTAGGATGCTGGGAAACCCCAGCGGGGGTTCAGTTAAACTGGGGCCATGCAAAGGCCTGTGGGCAGCCTTCCCATTATTATTGTTATACCAACAAGGCATGGCGGGAGAGAAGAGAAGGCACCCTAGAGGCAGAGCAGGACATCGTCACAGAGCCACCAGGGAGTGTCATGGCCACCCCTGAGACCTCGACGTGTTACACCATGCCAGCCAATGTGAACAATAAGGAGCAACATTTGCAGATGGGATTGAACAACTAAGTTGTACGGAATGAGAAAGAGTCACATGGGACATCAAAAGCTTGTGACAAGTCTGAATAACCAGCCTACATGCTGTTAGCATGAACAAGTGCCAAGTGTTATGTAACCTGTAGCAAATGTGTCGTCCTCCCCCTTGCACACCCAGTTGCTAAATCCCTGGATGCAGAGTCCAGACCTTTAGCTCAAGCTGTAGCTGTTCAAACTCTTAGCTCTGGAGGGCCCCACTTCAGTTCCTCTTTGTGTTGGCAAAGGCAGAACCTGGCACAAATGCACAGTGACAAAGATGGAGTTACTTATGGACACAACTGGATTTAAATTCACTGTAAACACAGAGGGTAAAGAACCAACCAACAGCTGTGGCTATTGTCAAAACAGATGCAGGTGGTGGCAAACCTTCTGGGTTTCTCAGACCTCTTAGCCTGGAGAAAAGAAGAGATTTGATAACAGTCTTCAAAAACCTGACAGGAGACTATACAGAAGATGCAGATGGGCTTTGCTCTGTGGCATAGGGGACAGGAACAAGGGACTAAAACAGCAATAGAGAAAATGTAGGTTGGAAATTAGGAGGAAGTTTTTGGTTATGAGGGCAGTGAAGCATTGGAACAGGCTAGCCTAGGAAAGCTGTATAATCTCCATTCCTGGACATTTTCAATGGCAGGTTGGACAAACACTCAACTGGGATGGTTTTAGTCAGCGTCTGGACTAGGTGACCTCATGAGGTACCTACTTTTCCATGAGTTTAGGGAAATAAAGATCCAAACTTCTAGACCCATAGAAAACAGTTCAAGGAAAACTGGTATTTCCCAACTGCAAAATAATACCGGCCCTGCTTGCCTACACATTCACCCTGCAATTATTTAGTGTACAGTTCAAGCTGAAGCTGCGATGGAGCAGATTCCCAGCATGCAAAACCAGAGAGACAAATGGGTCCACTTTACATCAGTGTGTTGCTTCAGTTGGGATTTCATTAAAGACTAAAATACCCACCTACTCTCCACCACAGCATAATTTCTCGGAGACACAAAATCCCTAGGCAGTGGCACAAAGGAAAAACAGCCCTTTACACACAGCTGCACAAATTCAGCTTAGTAATGATTTTACAATGCTTGTGCCCCCCGAGAAGTTAGCCCAGCACCTCCATTACAGATGAGCTATTAACCTGTGGAAACACTGATGGTCCTGCACAGAAATTAGAAACGCTTCAAACCTCCAACAGCATCGCTGGCAATAATAACAATGATTAGAAAACTCAGTTGCTTTGATGGCACCAGGGGAGAAGCAGGAAATCAAGCTGCATCTATTCATCGGTTGTCTGGTCATATTTCATTCACCTTCATCGTCAGTTTCCAGGCAGAGAAACTAGCCTCCGACAAGCCCCAAGAGCCTTGGAGAGCTGGAACATCCTGTCCCAGAGGAGACTGATGTATCCAATTAGTAAGAACTGAAACAAAAATCATCGGTGCCAGAAGAGGGACAGACAGGGATAGCGAGAGACGGTCACTGCAAAAAGCTGCAAGGTATTAAATACAGAAGTGCAGACGGTAAGATTGTAACTAGCTTACTTTTTGGGGCACGCCCAAATTATTTCTTATGCGCTTATTTTTTCCTCCCTTGTTATTTAACTCTGAATGGATATAAAATGAATCAAATCCATCCCGTCACTCCTATAGTGACTGATGAGAGATGAAATGGAAGGTGATTCTGCAATGAAAGCAAAGGAAGGGAGGCAGGAGGTTCAGGTCCTTTATCTTCCTTAGTCTTCTTGTACGGTCCACTGGGCCAGATTTGATGCCACATAACTTCACGATTGCTGGGATGAAGCAGCTTGAAGTAATTTTTTCTGAGGTTAGGCCTGTGGGTATAGTAGGGGAGGGCAAACTGGGAGCCTGCCCGGGGCCCCACACTTCAGGGGCCCCCAAAATTTTGCAACCGATTTTTGTGGGGTGACATTTTTTCAAGGAAGTGACTCTATTTGCATTTTAACACTCACCTATTTATCTAATTCCCCCAAACAATATTAAAAAGATTGTAGGTCATTAAAATTAAGCCTCTAAGGGGCCCCAAATGACTCTCTTGCCCTGGGCCCCAGCAACCCTAAGGCCACCGCTGCTTCAGATTTCATTGGGGTTCTGGGGATGGAGTTCACACCAGTGTAGCTGGGAACAGACCACAATCCTAATTCACTGAAGTTTGTCTTCACACCATTCTCACCCTGAGATCCATCTCTTTCTTGCCGCATTAAGATGTGGCTGACCTATTGACACCATTCTCCACTGAGTTATGGTTTCTTGTGACATGACCATAAAGGATGGGTATATCTGGCTGCTGCTTTTAGAGTCACTAGGGGAGAAGGTGATCTGAGTATCCCCATGCTCACCTTAGTATTAAATAGTATAGCTATTGGCAGCAGTTTTTAATCTTAAATACCGATTTAATGGAAGCTTTCTCTGCTTTTAAACATGTTTAATGGCTCTCTTTGGTAGTGACATTTTCAGAAAAAGGACCTAGCTGTCAGCTGCCACAGCATTTATTTCTTTGGATGGGTTTGGCTCTGACGAACCTGGGAACCATCTTCACCAAGTTCCTCTTGTTCCTCAAGTCCCTTCTCAGCCCTCCTGACAAGGAGCACTTAGTCCAAAGCCTGCACTTTTTTTGACTGGACACCATGAAGTCTTGGCATGGAGTGGGTGCATTTCTTCTGTTTGCTCGGTTCTCAGACCTGAGAATACCTCTGGCACCCACAAAGCCCGTACCTCACAGAAAGAGTCGATTACACGTCTTTCAGAGGGGGACTGCAGTACCTTAAGACTTAGAGGTGTGCATTCAGGTCTTTGTTCTGCCACCGATTTCTTGTTTTAGTTTAGGCAAGTCACATAACCTTCCTGTTCCCTTTCTGTAACATGGAGAGAAGAGCACTGGTCAAACTCCCATGAGAATGGGGAGGATAAATACAGACACTACAACAATGGGGATGGCTAAGTAACTAAAACAGAATAACGGTACATCAGAGAACACAGGTTCTGTTAGAAAGGCCCTAAAGATCAATAGAAATCTTTCCATTGGCTCCAACGAACTGTAGACAAACCAAAAAGTGCCTAGAACAAATGAGCTGAGAGCCGAATAGTGTCTGAGTTTACGAGAAAGCATTGAGATATATGTGCACATGAGCAGGACTAAATTTCAGCATCAGCACAGGCTCTAGGTACCTTTTAACTGTATTATATTCTACTAAAACACACTGTATCTAGGGAAGAGGAGGAAAAAAGAAACCCCGCAACACAATTATGTTTTTAAGCATGTCTGTAGTATCAAAGTCTTTGAAATATGTTCGCTTTGAATTACAGGGAAAGACTGAATAAAATCATTGATCACGTACATTAAAAATTCATGGAGCGCCTGTACTTACTATTTTATCACGTCCTTCCCCCGTGTTTTTCTTTGTAGTGAAATGAATGGTGAGCCTATTGCAAACCATCAATTCTCATCCAACACTTCCCTTTGCTGTAAAGGATTTATGTCGCGTGCTAAAGAACGCAATATGCCTGGACACATTGTCTTGCTTGACATTGCTTACAGAAGAAATCTTGGGTACATAACATTATCGATTGGGATGTTTCATCAAAGCTTAATTTAACTTATCAAGGGGAGCCAATTTGCATTCAAGGGGAGCTAATTTGCATTCATCAATAGGTAGCATCCAGTGAAGGTAAACCAGCAGCTTCTAACCCTCATTTTCATATTGGCTGTGTCATGTACTCAGTACTTCCTCAGTTGTTTGAAGGTAAAAGGCGGCGATTTCTTTCCTCTTTGAAATATTTAAACCTACAGCAGAGCAGCCCGTTAGTAATCCACATCCATTTAACTGTCTCATCTCAAGCTCCTCAAGGCAGAGCCTGTCAATGTCTACACTTCTTTAAAGCATCTTGCACAAACAAAGCAGCCCCAGTTTGGTGACCTCCAGGTAGCAAGCAAAAGCAGTGTTCAGTTTAAATCAATGGAACAGAATAGGATTTCCCTCTCCTTTCAGGAAGCTGAATTCAGGTACATTTTTTAAAAGAGATTAGGGATTTCCCTAATGCAAGCCTGAGGCCTCAAACGGATACAGCTTCCTGTGACCCGAAATGTTCAGGTTTCTTAGAGATTTAGAAATCCAAAAGGGATTGAATTAAGATCCCAGAATCTGAGTGCGAGTTGTGCACCTAAATCACCTTTGAGGCTTTAAAAATGTCATATGCAAGCAGTATAAAGCCTTGAATTTGTGTTACTCTCATTTCTTTTTCCAGACTAATTGCTATATCTTATACCTGCCTACCTGCAGTACCCAGTTCCTGCAGTCAGTACCGTACCTACGCTGCTGGCAGCCCGGGAAAAACTTTTAGTTTTGCCCCCCACTTCTCCAGAGATTATGATAATAATAATAACAATAATAATAATAATTATTATTATTATTATTATCATCATCATCATCATCAGACAACAGGGAAAAATTACCATTTTTAGGCTCCCTTTCTGTCCAGGCCCCAGGCAGCCACCTGGTTTGCCCAAGACTGTTTCCAGTTACTTATATTGAAGCTTATATAGGGAAGCTGGGAGCAGCTCACTAGTTCAAAGTGGGTGGCATTCATTACACTTGTGAAACAGAATGTATTGTTTGTCAGGATTGAGACAGAAGTTCCATACACAGGTTTGACTTAAACCACTTTCAAAATAGCTGCAACTAGTTTAAGATGAACCTGGATGGATATAGTGTCAGACTTAACTGACTGAAGTGTTCTGAACTTCTGTTCTGTTACAAATTTAAACTGGCTCCTGATCATTTAAACTAGTTTATATGTAACTTCTGTCCCCAGCCTCAGTGACCTATCAATAAGCAAATACTTTTGATGTAATCATAGTGTGCATAGCCAAGACTAGATGGGAAGGAGATGAATCACAGTCTGGTTTGAATAAGTTTGCTTGCTGTTTTATGCCAGGGTTAAACAAGGCACTTAGTGCATACTGTAGAACTATATTTTATTCAGTGCGGCAGAAACCCAAGAATTTGAGGGGATTACAATGGGAGAATTGTATAGGCAGACAAACAAACTTTGATTAGTCTGCTACCTTTTTCCTGTCTCTTGTGTTTGTGGAATTGGAGATGCTAATATCCTTGAAGAAGCATCTTTGTTTTCAAAGAAGCCATTGTTGTCTCTGATGACCTACATGATAATGATGCTCTACGAGTAAAACGTAATAAATACCAAATGGTATTTAGGTATAACCTAAAGGTATAACCTTGCCAAAAATAAAAAAAGCAAATGCAAAAGCTGCCAACATATCTCCACCACGACCACAATCAACACAGGCCACAACAAAACCATGACAGCGCTATACAGATATAGCACAATGTGTAATATATCTCATCCAATCATAGAATCATAAAAAATGAGGGCTGGAAGGGACCTCAGGAGGTCACATCTAGTCCAACCCCCTGCTCCAAGCAAGACCAGCCCCAACTAGATCCTTCAAGCCAAAGCTTTGTCCAGCCAGGTATTGAAAACCTCCAAGGATGAAGCTTACACCACCTCTCTGGTAACCTGTTCCAGTGTTTTCCCCCCTCCTAGTGACAAAGATTTTTTCTTATATCTAACCTAAACTTCCCTTGCTATGACATTAGTCCATGGCTCCTTGTTCTGTCAGCTGCCACCACTGAGAACAGCCCAGCTCCATCCTCTTTTGACCCCCCTGCAGGGAGTCGAAGGCTGCTATTAAGTCCCCTTTAAGTCTCCCCTTCTCTAAACTAAATAAGCCCAGTTCCCTCAGTCTTTCCTCATAAGTCATGTTCCCCAGTCCCCTCATCATTTTTGTTGCCCTCCGCTGCACTCTTTCCAATATTTCCACATCCTTGCTGTAGTGGTGGCCCCAAAACTGATCACAGGACTCCAGATGTGGCCTCACCAGTGCAGAATAGAGGGGAATAATCACTTCCCTTGATGTACTGGCAACACACCTACCAGTGCAGCCCAGGATGCCATTAGCCTTCTTGGCAACAAGGGCGCTTGTTCATATTTAGCACGCACAAAAATGCCCTAACAGAAACTCTGCGAGTGAAATCAAACAACCGCTATGCTACAGAATGAGGTCCTCCAGAAAAATAATAAAGGATAGAAACAGCCCATCGCCGCTGGAAAAATCACTTTTCATAAAATAACCCCTCAAAGGATGTGATGCCTCTGCAATACCTTCAGAAGACGGGCCTAGAAACAGAAATTCACAACTCTCCCAAGCATCAACAAAACATTGATTTGATAGAGACATCAGTGTTATGAGAACTATCATTTACCTCTTCCTCTGCTACTTTCTTTTTGCTCTGCTAACAGCCCACTTCCTTTCATGTGATCTAATTCATTAACATAATTAGATTAAACCAAACCAATCGTTCTAATCTGGAAAAAAGCTTCAGCTGTAACTACTTTCTTCCCAGACCTGATGAAAGGCAGTTGAAGCCTGATAGCTGATCTCCTAGCTCATCAAAATATACACGTTGGTTCAATAAAAGATATTACCTTACCCCACCAATCTTGCTTCCTAGATAAGGTCAAAGCAGTGGACCTCATTTATCTGGATTTAAACAAAGTTTTTGATATTGTGCCTCATGGGAAATTATTGGCTAGGCTAGAGAAGCTGGGGATCAATAGTACAACTGTGAAGTGGATGAGGAGTTGGCTCAAAGGGAAAGTACAGTGGGTTATGTTGAAAAGTGAAATATCAAACGGGAGCAGTTATCAGTCATGTTCCTCAGGGATCAATGCCAAGACCTATGCTGCATAACACTTTTAGTATTAACCTTAGTAATTGATGTATCTTTATGAAATGGATGATGTTATTCTGGTGGATATTGCCAGTATGGAAAAGAACCAGATTATTTTACAGGAAGATTTAGATAATCTTCTGGAGTAGAGCATGAGAAATTGTATGAAGTGCAAAGTCACGCATTCAGGGTAAAAACATCTTAGATGTCACATTTGAGTCGTGATTGATCTAGTCAAAACCTGGGAATGACACAGCCCTTTACACATGCAGCTTGTCCTTGGAATGAATGGCAATTACCTTGAATTATCTGTGATCGTCCCAGGAAAAAGTGTTATCTTGAATATTGCACAGGTTCTTAAATCAGGACCCTATGCTTATTCTGTAGGATCCCAGGAGTAAAGGCTGTGTCCCAGGAGTAATCCAATTTCTGGTGGATTTTTTTCCCCTTACAGATTAAAAAAATTGGCTGTAAAATGGGGCTTTATAAGCTGGAACCACCTGAAGAAAAATGGACCACATGCCATGTTGTTTTAGGTACGATGACCATATGTCATCACCAAGATGTGAAAATTGGTAATACAAATTTTGCTGTGTATTAAGTGAATTGTGTCCAGCAGAGAAAGGAAGTAATAGTACTATTGCTCAGGACATTAGTAAGACCCTATTTAGAATACTGTATAAGGTTCTAGTCCAGGGGTCAGCAACCCCAGCACGTGTGCTGAGCATGGCACACAAGGCCATTTTGCTTGGCACACCACCATCAACCTGGGCTCTAAGCAGCCACAGAGCCCAGGCTGCTCCCAGCAGGCAGCTGGGAGGCTGCAAGCCCCACTGTAAGCAGACTGGGCTCTGTGGGCCGGCTGCAGCTGGGAGGCTGCATATAGCTGCTCTGGGCTCCAGTACATCAGCACTCTGGGACCTTCCAAAGTAGACATTGTGTTTCTTTTGGCACTCCAGCCAAAAAACATTGTCTACCCCTGTTCTAGTTGCTAATGTGGCATACTCCTCTTCCTAGGATCCTCTGAACATATATAAACTGATCATTTGTCTGTCATTGTTGGGGTCACATTGTGGGCAGTTCTTGGTGGGTTTTTTTGGTGAATCTTGGGTGTTGGTGGGTTTTTTGGTGAATCTTGGGCATGAAAATATGGCACTTGTGGCAAAGTGGGGTCTCTGACTAGCCCCAGGGCTAGTTTCCCCACCCGTCTCACCTGGGACACCTTGATGAAACATAATTGATTGTTAATTAGGTGGGAGGCTGCCCATTGTAAACCCTGATATTGGGGGGGATGCCATCTGTAGCTCTGTTCCCTTCCACACCATGGCCCAAGCCTTGCAGATGGCATCTCAGGCAGTTGGCTCAACCATTCCCTTCACCCATTAGCTGTGGCCCCCAATCATGGGACTTTTGGCTTCCGTAAGCCCTGGCCCCATCTCAGGCCAGTCAAGACCCTGAACTTCTATGCTCATCATGGGGATCCCTCGCTGTGGGCCCCTGGCCCTTTTGACCCTTCCAGTACCGGCCCTAGCATTGACAAGTCGAGTCCACCGGTTGGGTTTACGCCTCTTGCCTGCACTTAGGGATTGGGGTCCTCCATTCCCAGCTTAGGTGCTTCTGGAAGCATGTCTGGATCTTCAGGGTTATTCCCCCAGCAGGCTGAAGCTCCTCCTGAAGCTTACCTGGCCTACCTAGCTCTTATGGTATATGGCCCACCCAAAGGTTAAGACACCCCTACCCGCCTTTCACCAGGGTGATAACTGGCCTGGCATTTCTGGGGGCTCCCGTGCCACTGAGAGACCCACCAGGCCACCCACTCCCGGCAAGGTACAGCTTTAGGTCGTGCCCAGGACCAGGAGCCTCCAAACCATCCCCTACTGCTCCTGCCCTTACCTCCCAGATATTGCTTGCAGCTAGGTGATGTTACTGCCTGGTCTCCCAGCAATGAACTTCCCTGTTTATATAGGCAGCCAGGGGGTCTAAAATGGCCGCCACAATCAATCACCTGCTGGCTGCTTGACTCGGCCCTTAAAGTGGCAGACACCAACAGTGCCCTGCCACACACTTAATCAGCATATCTTGGCTGCAGCATGGTGGAGGTGCTCTCAGCTCTTCTGACCCATCTACAGTTCCTAATAACCCAGCTTTTGGACCCATAGCAGGGAGTAAATAGGCAAGTTTTCTTTCCTCAATGGTAGTCTTAAACTTGGCAAGAAGGGACTTGGCCCATTAGGGACTCTGGAAAATGATATTTGGGAATTTAATTACAATATCCTTATTAGCACCAGCATTTCACCCTTTATAGGTTTTCCATTTGGTCTGATGAGCACATGCTAGAACAGGGAAATACATATAACCTCCATTACTTTTTTTCAGCAGGTTCACCATAGCTTTCCCTTGTTCCCCCGTAATACGTCACTGTATAATCAGACAGCTATGCAACAGAGTAAATCCATCACTCTGTGGAAAGGTACTACTTGCCTCAGTTCTTTGTCTGACTTGTCTCTTTGTGTACGATACATTACATTGTGGACCAAAGGATTTGACTTGGAAGAAAAATTTAAAAAATAGTTAATTGCAAACAATATAAGCTGTATTACAAAGCAGCTAAATGTTTAAATGTCATAATGAATCTCCTGAATCCATGTGGATGACTTCTGGCTTTGATAAGCCAATTAAAATAGAATTGCATTTTATAACCGTCTTACACAAATGCATAGACAAAAGAGGATTGCATTACCAAGAAAAGTATGTGAAACGTTGGAATCTGAACAGTGATGGTACAAATACAATGAATCTACTTAATATCACCAGCAAAGATGAAAAGCTGCACGATGAAATAACAATTATGATGATGCAAAGACTACTCTGAATTATTATTTCCAGGGTTATTTTTTCATTCCATGAAGTTTATTTTAGGGATAAGAAAATGCATTGAAGTGCTTAGTTCCAGTTTCTGGTTTCCAACACTGTTCAGGCCTGGAAAAGTAGCAGCAGGATTAAAATGCATTAAAAGGTTTATATGGATAAACCAGCAGAGACACTTGTCTGCATTGTTATTAATTTTCTATTTCCATTTTACTAATGCTCACAAACCCTATTTTGTTAGGTATTTGGACTAGAGCTGCCTCAATAAAAATAATAGAGGGAAGAGATTTCGGTTGGAAAATGCAGTTCTGCTGAAATAAAAACACGTTTCACAAAATTACATCAGTTTCATATAAAGAAAAAGGGGGGGGGACCTGACCTGTTGAAATGTTTCAATATTTTCTAAGTGAGCACTTTGATTTTTCATTTCAAAATATTTCTTTTAATTGGAATATTGTTTTAATATCAAATTAAGAAAAAGGGGCGGGGGGGGGAAGGTGGTGGTGGAGAGAATTCAACCACAGTGGGGTTTTTTTGTTCTGAATGATCTTTCATGGGGGGCTTCAAACTGTTCACATCTCAGTCCTAAAAACAGAATGAAAAGGAATGACAAAGTTCACCATAAAACAAGGTGTGCATTCACGCATAGCGCTACTAATGAAAATCAGCCCTTCCCTGTCTACCTATGTATTATCAGTTTACTACAGCTCCATTATGGGACCTGTATTTAAAAAAAAAAGCATAGACAATGCGATAGCCTAGTTCCTCCCTAACATCACCGCCAGTTACTAACATTTCTTTCGAGGCCTTGAAAAATAAATCAGTCACAATACCTTAGCTTTATGGTTGTAACTCAAAAATGTGAGTTCTTCCCTGATTCCCTGAGAGCTTTTTGGAGGCCTCTGGGATACACTGTAGTGACTTCACAGTGGTCCCAGACTGACAAGCTGGGTGGCTATTCACATCTTTGCTAATAAATTTAGCAAAAGCACCAGCAAAAATACCAAGTGACAATGTCACGCCCTCCTGAAAAATCAACTAAAAGAGTGGAAGGGACTTCAGGTGGGTTGGATCAGGTCTTGAGTAAGCATAAAGGGAGCCATCCTTTCCATCCATGAAGACAAGGAGAGATTAAACCAATAGGGACAATGAGGGAAACCAACATTTCTGCTCAGCGCACCAGTGGAAGGGTCTGGGGATTGGAGCCTTGCAGTTCTGGCTTCTTTCATCAGCAGCTCATTCATGGCAGAGAAAACACCGAGGGAGAGACTTATGACTTCAGCAATACATTAAATCAACGAGCAAACTAAAGCTTAATCAATACAGCGTGGTGAGGAGGGGGCGGGGGAAACGGGACGAGCTTTTAAAGGGCATAGGACTGAGGAATGAAAATCCATCTGTTCCATGGCAGGTCACAACCTTTCAGTGGATAACCACATTTTTCTCACCTTTATTTTCTGCTTAGGGTCTGCTGTGACTCGGTGGAATTACTGCAGCACATGGAGAATGAACTACTCAGAGAAGAATTGCTGTCAGCCCTGGGAAGTAAGGCAAAAGCAGGCATTACTCAGTGTGTCATCGAAATTTATTACATGGACACACCGTTGTTAGTCAGATCAGTCAAAAGCTAGTGGGGCTGGATGGCACAGCTCGTTGCTCTTTATTTCTACAAGTATGTCTACACTGCAGTCACGGAAATGATGACATTGTGGTATATACAATCCAGAGCTAAGTCAGATACCAGCAGCAGTCTGGCTAGGCTAGCACGGAGCTCATCACAAGCTGCAAAACCCATTCAAGGGACTCACTAAATTAGCGTTGGGTTCAATGCCATTTACTGTATTCATTAGCTTACAACGAACTTGTGTGTCTCTATGCTACACTGAAGTCACTGTTACATCTTCAATTGCCACCTCAAGCATATGGCCGCAGGGTGTCCAAAAACTACTGTCACCCAGCAAGTCCATATTTTACAACATAAGTTGCTGGGTCTTGGTCCAGCTCTTAGTTGAGAGATCTGCATCATAAAAAGTACCATCACAAATCTGCACTTGATACAAAGTCAAGGAAAAATGATGATGAAGCCTAGGATGCCTGCAATGTCATGACTGTGGGACAAGCAATGAATGGCCAAAGCAATTTTTGTTATTGTGGTCTGTGGTAAATCCTTCATCGAAATGGCTTTTGCTGTGGAAAATTGTGCTCTTGATTATTAATTCTCTCTCTCTGGGTGCGTCTCCATGTGCACTTTAATGCACAGTACAATAGGCTACTATATGTTAAAGCATCATATTGAAAACCATATTAATATGCTAATGCTCAATAAAAATAAGCTATTGTGCATTAAGCATTACTAAAAAAGTGTGCTCTTTTGCTACTGTGCAGTAGGGCAGCTTAATGCACATTTATTTAGTACTCCGCATTAGAGGTACTAAATTCAATGCACATTAGGGAAAGTCCATTAATAAATGCATAGATGCACCTTCTGTCTCCCTTTTCTTGGGGGGGGTGGGGTGTAGAGTGGGTGAGACTGATAAACTGAGCAAAAAGCCAATTTTTTTCAGTTCTGAAATGCACCCACAATGGCTTGTGGATAGCAAAGAAAACCATAGAAATCAAAGTCAAAGCACCTCATGTTCCCATCTTCCTTTACAGGCCAGGGTCTTCAGCTGGATTTCATCTCCCATGATATACTGACCTCCTTTGCCAACACATATAGTGGCAAATGGAAGCATGAATTGGACTAAAGTGAATTTTCAAGTCCGCTCTTCTGTTCAAATTCCGAGGAAAAAGTCCATGATCCAAAGGACTTACAGTCTCGTTCTACCAGTTCTGTTTTATTTTCTACCAACCTTGTAAGACAGGGAAGTACTGGGAAACTATGAGACAATATTCTAGAGAATAAATTGATAAGGGGTTGTTTTCCCCAAAAGTACAGCCTATAGCCAGCACAATTTACCGGGCTTGAAATAGGATTTACTTATTGAAATCGGATGGCCTGTGTTATCAAGGAGGTCAGACAAGATGATTGCAATAGTTCTGTCCAGCCAGAAAATGTGGATCTCTGAAAAAGCATTTTAATTTAGAATACTTGCTGTAGGTGAATAGTGCAGCCCTCAAACGGTGATGGAGTTCTCCACTTGAACGTGACATGTGAAATTCACATTATTGATGAATACTTGCAAACACCGCTCAGCGAGGGAAGAAAAATCATAGCAAACAGTGCATATAAGCCAGTGTTAGAGAACCTGCATGTTGAGTTTCAGCTATTCCAAGACAGCTTTTTATGACTTATCTATTGAAGGAATGAGGGAACTGTTTTGAATCATGAATGACGGTGACATTTTTTGCAATCTGGGAACCATTTGGGAGCAGGAAAGGAAGCTGTATTCATCAATGGGTTCTTCAGTACAAATGATTTGCCTGCCCTCACTTTAAAATAATAGGTGTCTTCTCTCATTGTAAACTCATGTGTAAACTGCAAATGCTTTGTGACACGGCCCATTTTTTCACATGTGTTCGTATAGCAGGTAGCACAATGAGGTCACGGTCCATGACCAGGCTTTACTTGCCTATAAATAAAGAGTAGAAGACAGAGCAATGTGACACCTTAAAGACTAACTTGCTTAGAGAGTCATGAGCTTCCATAGGCTACAGCCTACTTCATCCGATGCTATGAATGGCCTTGCGGAGAACAGGGGTATTACACCGAAAGGAATAAGATCATTTCAGTATAAATGCAAAGACTAGAGGAAAGGAGAAGGCAATGCTAAGAGAGACAAAGATAATTTGAAGGAATCAAAGGGGATAAACAAAGCAGTTAATAAGATCATAAGAAATGCCATTTACTGGGTCAGACCATAGGTCCATCAAGCCCTGTCCTGGTCCCACACCTTGACAACAAATGCTCATGGAGGGGGGTGCAGGTAACAGGTCCCATCCAGAATTTCCCATGCCCTGATTCCCATTGCAGCTTTCAGCGTTCAAAGGAAGTTCTGTATCAGAGGTTGCAGTCTGCCTACTGTGGTGAATACCTACTGTTATTGGACCTTTCCTCCAAGAACTGGTCAAATCTGGTTTTCAACTGGGTTCAGCGCCACAATACCTGGCAGCAGCGAGTTGCATGAGCTAATTAATCGTTTTGTGAAAAAGAACTTCCTTTGTTCAATTTAAAACTAGTATTCAGTGGTTTTATAGTCTTCTGAGAAACAGCAAATAATAAATCCCTATTTATTTTCTCTGCAGCATTTAATACTTTGCAAATCTCTACGATGTCGCCCCTTAACCTGTCAGCCCATCGAGGGACATGATCAACCCTGCAATTCCAACTGTCTGCAAGTTCAGCCCTTTTCTTCTTCATCAAGGTCGCCAGAGGACTACAACAATCCCATCCAGAATAATCACCTGATGATAAAGGACATAGTTGTAAAAAGGAGTGCAGCACTGGAGGAACTCTGTCAGCTCGATTAAACCACTCCAGGTTTCTGCAGCCAGACGGTTGACAGGGTGTGAGGCTTCTTTCTTCAGTGCAGCCCAAGGTAAGGATTTGGGGAAATGCAGCAGAGGGAATTTGCCAGTCAGGGCTGCACTTGCCAGGAACTGGAATGACTTTCTTTGCTAAAAGCAGAGGAAGTGGGACATTGTCCCCAGAGAACAGAAAGATTCACAACTGGAGTTTTCTTATGGGAGACTTGTAGTGCTCAAGAGAGAGAAGAAAAGGTTTCACAGGTTCTTCGGCTGCCTTGATCTCTTGGGAAACAACATGCCAGGGTGAAAATTGATGGGAAGCATTTGGAGGAGAGGTGGAGAAAGGGGGTAATGCAGAGGAAAACAAAGAGCGAGAGACCCGTTAAATTGTTATATAGAGGTTTCCTAACCAGATGCTTAGTCTTTTCACTGTGTGGCCTAACAAAATATTACGTGATCTCATGAGAGTTCCTTTAGTGATAGTTTAGCAAAGCCAAACAGACACCTCAAAATGATGGCACTGGCGTGAGATCAGTTTTACAACAGAAAAGTGCCTATTATCACAAGGGGACACATGGGTTGCTCCTCTCCTATTGGCAGTACAATTTCCCTCTCTCCACTTAAGCAGGAAGCACATGCTCTTCAACTTCCTGTTGAAGATAGTGGTGCTTCCATAGATTCATAGATGCTAGGGTCGGAAGGACCCCAACAGATCATTGAGTCCGACCGGAGCTGTGTGGTGGGGGCTTTTCCCCATCACTGTTCCTGCACTGCCGGGCTGGCTGGCCAACCAGGCTCCACAGCTGGGAAGGCACAGTGGTGGGGGGAAAGCCCACATTTCCCCCAACCCCCCCCCCAGCTGGGGCCCCCATTTCCATGCCCTCCCCCTCAGCTGGGCAGACCCCAGCTGGGGTGGAAGGCCGAGGCTGGGGCATGGGGCTTCATTCCTCTACCTCTCCCGCGCTGTCCTACCCAGCTGACAGCCATAGGCAGGACACAGGGCTGCAGAGCAGACTCTTTTCCATCTCAGAACTGTTTCATCCTGGCGGTGAGGCTGGCCCAGTTCAGCTGAAGCAGGTAAACTCAGGTGAAGGCTAGCTCACTTGTTCTGTAAGAGGCAGATTAGTGGGGAGCCACAAAGTATCCTAGGATGCTGGGGGACTGTGACCTAACTTGAGGCAGGAGAGGATCTGGGACAGAAATTTGATAGACCAGTGTTACCTAAACTGATTAAATCTGCTACATCCGTCCAGCTCTGTCTTAGACTGGTTTAAAAATGGAGGAACCCAGTTTATATGCACTGAACTTCCATTAGATTGGTTTGTGATCACTCATACACTTACGTGTAATTTCTTTCCCTAGCCATAGAGCCAGCCAGCACAGTAACTCGGTTACAGCACAATTGTATATCTAGAATAAAATATGCAAGCAACAACCCTGCCCCAAATAGCTTACAAAAATCCCAACTTTTTACTCAATATTTAATGTGAATTTTTTCCTTAGTTATGTCTCTGATTCAGGAAATATGTTACATTCTCTTACATTCAGTCTGAGTTTTCAAAGCAGCTAACAAACAAGTGGTAATGTTTTACTATGGTCTGAGGTTCAGCTTCTAAATATGGTGAGGGAATAAACCCAAATAAATGGTTCCACGTGTACCATCTCAGTGCTTCTTAATGATTGCAAAGCCAGTCAAAACCGCAAATAAATACTGAGATAAGAAATCGTTGCAGTTTACACTTACACCCTTGCTTGAAGGAATGGTGTAACAGGACAAGGGCTATTTAAATACTGTTCTCCAAGCTGAAGAAAGGGTGGGATCCTGCTAAAATATGCAAGCAGAAGTTTTGAGCTGCTGGTCTATTTGGCCTTCCTAGTCTTTTTCACTAACAGACACAAACTGGTGGGGTGTGAAATGCTGAGTGTGCCCGCATCATTCATCCATGGCATTGTGGATCGAGTAGACTATTTCAATCTCTGTGTTGTTATGGAACTTCTTGGGCCATTTCTGTTCCTCAGGATTGATGCACGCTATGTCCGCCATTCTCCAACACTTATGAATCTCTCTGTCCGGTCATGAGGAACCATGCCACAGCAATAGAGTGCCTGTGTGTGTTGAAGTGATATAATAGGGCCAGAGTATCCGTAGGCAAGGACTGCTGGCTAAGTTGACTCAAACAGAGAGGAAGCTTTCACTGCATCAGTAAATTGTGTAAAGTAGCCGTCAGGGAGAGGGGAGGCAGAAAGAGGAAGCAAATTCCTGCTTTTACGTTATCTCCTTTCCTTTAACACCTGATGTTTGAATGGGGGATAGGTCATCAAAAAGCATTCCCACCTTCTAGAGCAAGGTCTGAGTTCTAGAGCAGTGCTTCTCAACCTGTGGGTCGCGACCCACGAGTGGGTTGCAAGAATATATGAAAGGGTCATGAACAAACTTTAAAAATGGATCAACTAACTTTAAAAATGGATTCTCTTTTAAAGGAGAAAAACATGGGAACTGTGGCTTTTCCCTTGCAGGCTGACAGAGTTTCAGACTGCAAGGAGCTACTTGGGACCTGCTATGCTCCCTGCCACCCCACACACTAGGGGGGGTGGGAGCCTGGAGGCAGCGGAGTGGGAGTGAGGGGCACTGGGTCAGGACTGGCCATCGATGTTTACAAATGGGTCCTGGTGCAAAAAAAAGTTGAGAACCACTGTTCTGGAGCAAGAGCTGGGGGAGGGGGTGAGGAGGAGGTTGAGGGGAAGGGGAGGGGGAGAAAATGGAAAGGCAAGTCCTTCATGCTATCCATTCCTCTGCACCATCCTACTGAGATGGCTCAGAGTAAATCTGACCTATGCATGCTGGGAAGCACTGGAATAAATGGCACCCTCTAAGGTATTATTTCTCTCTGGGTGCATCTACACAACACCCTACAGCATGCTACAGCAATGTAGTGCACGCTATGGCAACATAGGGATCACATGATTGATTCTATGTGTGATGGCTAGCTACATCACTGTAATGGCGCACCCCTGCTTATCAAATCAAAGAAAATTAGGATGGGAAGAGCTTTCAGGAGGTCATCTAGTTCAACCCCAACATTAATGTAGCAGGGAGATCTTCATGTGCACTGCCCATATGGTGCAGTATGGGCAGTTACTGCACCGTGGTTTAGTACTTCCAAAAGGACTACTAAAACATGGAGATGTTGTTGTTTCTCCATGTTTTAGTAGTCCTTAGTTCTGGTCTTGTTACCTGTGGTGTCTGTTCAAGGGATGACTTGCCCTGACCTCTTGATTGGGACTGGCTGAGTCCAGGGTTCAGGCCTGGCCTCCTTAGCCTCAGCAGCCCTCCTACACTGCTCCCTTCAGCTGAGCTGTGCATGAATCACAATTCTGTCCTGTATCACGAAGGAGAGCCAAGGATACTCTATACAGTAATGTTACTACAATAGATACAATTCTCAATTAAAAGCAGTCTTGGGAACATGGAGGTATAACATGGTCTTTTAACAAGACACTGAAGAACAGATCTAGTTAAAATCCAGGGGAATATATTATAGGGAACTATTCTTCATTGACCAAAGGATGGGAACGGAGTGAACGTTGAAGTCAATGGAGTTGCATAAATTGATGCCAATCGAGATTATGAACCAAAGTCCTGCAGTCAATTCAGAGCAGCAGAGAGCCTGACTCATCGAGTTCAAAATGGAGCTAATGTTGATGGAAGTCCCCCGCATGAATAGGGGTTAGAGATTTGTTCATAATTTCAGAGAAGTGAATTTATTGTGGCCTCAAGAATAAAACTCACCTCAGAAATAGCACCAGGGGACCAGCAAATCCTGCAGCCTTCAACCTTTTGCCATGTTGGCAGAAAGTGGTAAGTGGAAAGGCCCCGGTTACTCACTGCACTGAGTTACTGGCCTCAGCAGAAGGAAAATCCTATGAGAAATCAGGAAAGAGGACCATCTCTCTGAGATTTTTGAGGAGGATTAGGGGAAAGACACTTTAGATAGAAACTTCTGTCAATTATTTGAGGCCTTGAAGAGTCTGGTAAAACAAGATGAGAGGGAGGACAGTGATCTAAAAAAAATTACCAACAAACAAAACAATCATGTCACAAAACAACAAGTCCACTCACTTCTTCACAAGGTCATAACGTGTTATCTCTTCTGATCTGCCGTGTGTCACTGCTACAATATGCCTCTCAGAGTACACTTCTCAGGCTATAAATATCGCAATATGTTGCTTTAGCTGTAATATATTTGGTAAACAGTGATGACAGTTAAAAGCTTCTCCCTGTCCCCTTCACCCCCACCACCTTGAAAGATTCCTGTATTTAAAATAAGGAACCTAAGGACATTTCTCTCTCAACAAGAAGAAGTGGTTTAAGGGCAACTGACTGTTTGTGTGTGGGTGGGTATGTCTATATGTGCATTTATGCCAACTTAAATTTACTGTGCACTAAATGACTGCACAGTAAGTAGGAATAGGCTGGTGTCTAGACATACAGGCATTAAAGCACATTAACTAAAGTTAGTCCCCAGTCAGTCCACACACACAGTGTTCCTGCTCAGGTGGGTGTCTACATGTGCATTACTGTGCAGTAACTAATCAGGTGTAAATTTGATACCTGCATGATGCAGGTATCAAATCTATGTTCAAGTCAGTGTAAGTCACCATATTTACCGTGCAGTACAAGCATACACGTGGAGACACGTTCCTGTATTGTGCAGTAATTTCAGTTACTGCACAGTAAATGCGCATGTGTAGATGCACCGTGTGTGTGTGTGTGTGTGTGTGTGTGTGTGTACACAGAAAGAGTTACAGGCAGCCAGTACTGGGAGTCTGGAAGGTTTGTGGAAGCAGCAATAGCATACAAAGCCTTTTGCCAACAGGGGTCAATGGAGATCAATCACACTTTAATAAATACCCCAAACTCATTCCCTTTTGACAGCTGATTGATGTCCTGCATAAAATGCATTGGCAATATCAGACCGTATCTTACTGGACAGAAGATGACATAAAACAACCACACTACTACAGCAGTCTAGCCACATCTTATATCACAGGAGGGTTAGGACTGGAATGGTATTGAAGAATAAATGTACACTGGTCAGACGGTATGGAAAAATGGGTATTGCTTCTGCTTGATCTATCTCAATTGTATACCAGGTCCTTCTCTGTCATATACGATTCTCTGCTCTTATCTCTGAGATAACTGTGTGTGCAAAAAACTGTAAGATCTAACAGTCATACATATAAATTATGCAAACTGCTGACTAAATTGAAATAAAGCTTGCAGGTTACAGCAGAGACTAGAGTGCATGTCTTAAATGTTGGAGACACCTAATATGCAGAAATTATAGAAGCATAGAAAATGAAGGTAGGAAGGGACCTCAGGAGGTCACATCTAGTCCAATGCCCTACTCAAAGCAGGACCAGCAGCAAATAGATTTTCCCAGCCAAGGTTTCATCTAGCCGAGTCTTAAAAACCTCCAGGGATGGAGATTCCACAATGTTTCTGAGTAACCTGCTCCAGTGTTTTACTACCCTCCTCTTGAGAAAGATTTTCCTCATAAAACTTCCTTTGCTGAAACTTGAGCCCATTGCTCCTTGTTCTGTCATCTGCCACCACAGAGAACAGTCCAGCTCCATCCGTTTGGAGACACCCTTCAAGAAGTTGAAGGCCCCCTCAGTCTTCCCATCTCCAGACTAAATGGGTGCATCTACACGTGTGCTTTAATGTGCATTAGCCTATTTTAATGCTCATTAAAGCATCACTAAAAAAAACCCATGCTAGTTAGTTAATGTGCATTGGCTTATTTTAAAGTGCATTAAGTGTCACTTAAAACCCTTGTTCTTTAGTTAATGTGCATTAAGACTGGCCAATGTGCATTTTCCTAGTACCTTAAAATGGAGGGTTCATAAGCATATTCAGGGAGCCGGCTATGCACTGGAAATCCAGCGTGTTCGAGCAGACTTGATTGGAATCTGCTCAAGCACGAAAATTAACATGCTCCAGCAGATTCCAGAATCAGGTGTATCAGCACCGTGCACTGAAAAATGGTGCTGGGGTGCTTTAAACTAAAGCTCATCAAACAAAGCTAGTAATCAAAGCAGATGCTCAACCCCCTCGAAATGTTGCTAATGCAACTGCACTGGTTGATCAGGCTGTGAAGTCCTGTCGGGGCTCCTGGCTGCCACGTCTGATGTCAAGACAGGATCTTGGATCGGTGACAGGATCTCTTCAGGCTTCTTCAAGGTCATTCCAAGAAGGGGCTCCAATTCTTGTCCTTATATCCCTTATTGTTACTGCATTATCATTAATATATTAGCATAAGCTTTTCCTTACAATGAATATTAATAAGCCTACTTCCACTTGTCATATATAATTATCTGTAACTGGAATTTTCCAGTATCTGGTACCTTTTGATTCTTAGGTAGGGGTTAGGTTTGTTATTGATAATTTCCCTTTTCTCCCAAGCCAAAATCCTTATTTTGGTTAGCCCAATCCCTGTTTTGACTCTGGTGAAAGTAAAGAAGTAGTTTGGGAATACCCTGGTCAGATGATTAAACATGGGTCATGGTCAGGACGCCCTGTCTGTCAAATCTCTGCTGGGTTGCAGCTAAGAATAAGCATGCAGCAAATACGTACATAGGTCTCTTGCCAAGCGCCAGTACTATTGAGCTGGGCCTAGAAGCCTTGGGGTCCCAACAGTCCTCATCCCCAGGCTGTAGAATATTGTAAACTGAGTCTTCTTCAATATCTCTAGATGGCACTTTGCATAAAAATACTCAAGTGGCCTTTCCAACTGAGAAAAAAAACAAGAGAAAAGGATTGTCTAGTCTGATAGTCCAGACCAGCTGGCATGTGGGAGACCTATATTGCAGTCCCTGTTATATTGAATATCTATTTATATGAAGCATCAGGATGAGGAGGAAATACCAGCTCCCTGTGCTGGCCCAGAATACTGCATACCTGGCAGTCAAGCTCCGGGAAATGGGAGAGACGGGGGTCAAATCTCAGCAGAGGAGGGAACTGAGCCCAGGTCTTTCACTTTCTGTAGCCCCTGGGCTACTGAGGAAAGGGGGGCAAAGGGATCACTGCCAGCTTTGTCATTCCAGCCCTTCATTTTCTTTGTCTTTTCTCACAAGTGCCAGAAATTCCTTTGGGCTGAAGGGAACATTTTCTCTGATATAGAACATGGGGGGGGGGGGGGGGGGGGAGGGGGAGGTTATTTTCCTGTTTCATTTGGAAAATAAAAAGAACCTTGAATTTGGTTTGTTCACAACTGAATACATTATAAGAAACATATAATCTTCTGTATTTGACTGCCACACAAAACAAAGCAAGGAAAGAATTCTTCACAAAGCCCTGGTAATGAATGCCCTCAGCATTTAACTGGATCTGACTTGCAAAGCCAATCACTTGGTACTATTTTTCTCGATTTCATAGAGTTCGTAGATTTCATAGACATTAGGCCTGGAAGATCATTGAGTGCAGCCCCCCTGTCCAAAGGGCAAGATGTCAGCAGGGATCATAGGATCCCAGAAAGATTGACTGCCACCGGAGGTGGTTCAAGCACCTACCTTGAATGCCTTCAAGAGACATTTGGATGTCTATTCCAAACCTTGGGGACTCAGACAGTAAAGAAGTTCTTCCTTAGGTCCAGCCTGAAACGGTCACGGAGGAGTTTGTGACTGTTTGATCTTGTCATCCCTTGGGGTGCTCTGGTGAACAGACATTCCTCCAGATCATATGTAGACTGAACAAGATAAGGAATGTGCTAAATATATCAGCCTGCCCCTTTGCATTGGTACTGAACACCTGTCCCATGTATTCTTTAGTAGTGCTGTGTACTCAGGAATCTCCTCTGTTGTTGGGTGTGATTAGTGTCATCATCTTAAAGAACAACCGCAGGCTCGGTGTGGTGCCAAAGGTTTGGCTACAAGCACAGCCCTAACATGGTTTGGCCTAGCAAACAGGCCAGGAGTTAAGGCATTTGTACCTGTGACAAGGCAATCAGCACACCATGCAGGCTCCCCTAGGCCACTACAAGGTTCCCCTGATTTCCAATTCTCCTTTTAAACAATGATCAAAACAAATCACATATTATATTCCATCTTGAATATCTTAAACCGTCCTGTGGCATGGGCTTATTTCACATCTTCATCTGGGTGTTCCCATTCCAGCCCTATCATCCTGGTACTGAACTATCCTACACCTTATACAACCATTTTCTCCTCCCATTTTTTGGCAGAAGTGCTCATTTAGCCCACATGCCAAATTTTGTATGTGTGTGGTGTTCATGCATTGAATAAGTTTGTTGGCCAGGCCTACTCTGGCTAATGCTTTAGCAAAGCTTTTGTGTGAGCAGTATATTTTAACCAATGTACAGTCTGGGCCATGACTTTGACGGTCAATAAGAGTTATAAGTTATTCTGGAAGCAAGAAATTTGGGCAGACCTGCTCTGGCCCCTCAATAAAGAAGCCCCTTTATGTACTTTGGAATAGAGTCCTGTCTTGCTCTTATCACAAAGGCCAATGCAAGAACAAAGCACAGCAACTCCAGTCCCATTCACACTAATCTCTAGCCACAGTAAATGAAGCAATACTACTAGCCCTTTGATCCCCAAACTGTTACCCTACCTAATAAAGTGAAAGGAGTAGTTCCATCATCCTAACTACCTGGATGCCATTTAGCCCAGCTATCAAATCAAACATAAATTGCCATTTTTCCCCAGCTGTAGTTACAAGGAGCTCATTTTCAAATGATCTCTCACAGAAATAACGTATTTCAGCAGTGAGTGGAACACATTAATCATCTCTTTTTAATTCTAGCAGATACACTGTACCATCCTTCCAACCCCAGACAACCAAGAGAAATGCTTTTTTTTAATGTCTGAATGAATATATGTATCTTCTTCCTATATTAGCTGGAAGATTCTTTTTTTAACACAGTACAGAAATGGAAGTTGGACTCGAGAGAACCACTGCTGCAGCTATCTGTCTTTGGGGAAATCCATAAGGGATATTTGTTGTCTGTGATGACATATCTCGCTTTCCTAAAAAAGGAGTGTGAAATTGCCTTTGGAGGAAATATTAAAATAGCAGGTGTGCTTAGAAAATTGTGGAACTGCAACACATTGGACTGTGCCAGTAATGCTAATTCTAGGGACCTAATCTGCCTAGGGACAGAAATTACACACAAACTGGTATAAGTGATCTGTAACACAACAGAAGTTCAGTGCACATAAACTGCTTTCAAAATGGCTGATACCAGTTTAAGATAAACCTGGGTGGATGTAGCATCAGATTTCATTGATTTAGGTTAAATCAGTTTAATAAACCTCTGTCTCAGATCCCCTCCAGATTCAAGTTAATTTGCAGTCTCCCAACATCCCTTTGTGCCTCCCCTGCAAGGCCTCCCTCACAGGGTAGGTGGGCTAGCCTTGGATCAAGCTGTCTGCTGCAGCCCAGTAGGGAGGCATGCTCTAGCACCCTCTGGCTTCTGGCCTTGGCCACTGCAGCATGTGGCTGCATTTCCAAAATCAAATGTCTGTTCACTTGCTTATCAGTTTGGTCTATGCAGCTCAGATTAACCTGTGAAAACTGAATCATTTCTCAGCCTTGGGCTTTTCAACTGTCCATACTTTGGCCTTCCCTGACTCATTTGTACATCACAAAGGCTTTGGGTAGAATTTTAGGTCAGTTTTACACATGCTCTAGGGTTGTGGGGAAAGAGGCATTTTAAATAGAATGGCTCTTGGGAGCTGCTCTAAAGGGACTAGGGAGCTCCTGAAGTCCCTTTACGCCCTACTTTTCTATGTACAACAAGACTCAACAGGGTAAGAAGACAAATAAACGATGTGATAAGGACGAGGTAACTATGTAAGAAATGTAGCTAGAAATGGAATTATTGTATTCCATTACTCCTAGTCAGAGCCGTCCCTTGGGAGGGGTGAATCAGGGTGACCGCCCCAGGACCCATGCTTTAGGGGGCCCTGCAGACAGTGCCATGGCATGTGCCAAGGCACTACCACTGCACATTTGCGCTCCAGCCACTCGCCATGCTCCCCCCTCCCCCCGCTCTGCACTCTGGCCACTTGCCACCCCTGGCACAGGCCCTGCACAGGCTGGTGTGTCCCAGGCCACACACACCCCTAGGGGTGGCTCTGCTCCTAGTAACACCTCTTACTCCAGACAGAAGGGTGGGACAATAAATAGAATTTACACTCCTTTGCCCAAGTACATCGACAGAACCCAGGGCATCACCGTCCAGCTTAAATGACCTGGCCACTGACTGGGGCTATAGAGAAACTCCATTTCCATTATTAGGTACCCATGGATTACTTGAGGATCTGGGAAGAGGACACAGATCAATCCCACTTTACTCTCTCTGTAAGAGAGCTCCAGCATGCTAGACAGAGTTTTCCTGTGGAGCCTCGGAAAGGCTGAGACTACACTAAGAGCCTTCTTTAGGGTTTGGAGAATTAAGATCTGGCAGCCCAAGCATAGTCAACTTCCTTTCTTATGCTCAAAGACCTATTTTTGTAGGTTGTCCACTACATACGTAGATCTGGAGACTGAGCAAAAAACACCCTCTGTGCTTCCAATATCACACAGAAGACTGCCAATAACCACCGTATCCTTTAATATTGGTTATATTGGTTATCCTAGTAATGAGTAACCATCCATGTACATGTCACTAGAAGTGTCACCCAGCCTTATGAGCTCATCAGATGGATTTTAATAGAAGGTTACAAAAAAAAAATATTTCCCCTATTCCTAGTTGTGCTGGTGAATATGATAATTGATCTCCATTTTTCTGCCATAAAACTATTATAACAGAGCTAAAAAAAAAAAAAATCTCCTCTCATACTTTCATCATCTACCAACTAGTACCATATTATTCCATAAAGCATGGCTTGTAAGTGCACATCACATGGAACATAAGAAAAATCTTTCTTTCTCATCAACAAAAAGTCTCACCCCCTGCTCCATTCTATATTTCCAAAAAAAAAGCACTTTGAATAGTAACAATAGAATTCATTACACAGGCTAGGCTTCTGTGACTTGATAATTCATTCTCCTTGTTATTCACTGTTCAGTCATGAGAGCTGAAGGAAGGCATCTTGATCTTGAAGGTAGGACAATGATACAATATATTTCCAATCAGGTGCTGGAAAAAAGGTTACAACCTGCTTCATACAGAATTCAATTAGGCATCACAGAGAGAAGCAGAAAGTCTGCATAACTCCTAGAGATGCCACAGTCCTTTTAGCTACTCTTGTCTCTGTCTCCTACCTCCAACAAATTTTTATCTAATCAGAGCATTAACAGAAGATAGATCTGTTCTGTTAAACCTGTGGGGAATCTATTTCCCTTCAGTATGTCAGGAAGGGGATTTAAAGACATGGATGTTTCATTCAAATTGCCAAAAAAAAATTCATTTGAGAAGCAATTCTACCTCTGTCTCATTTAACCTACTTAGATATTTCATTCACTCCCAACACCATATTATCTGGGAACTTTTGTCTCATGTGATAAAGAATGCCTTCTTTATTTGAATGAGAAGAAGCTCTGTGAGCCCTAGAACGTCTTTTGGATAATACATGCATAAAAATCAAGGAAATATGTACCAAGAAGCAGGGCCATATCTGATATGGGTGCATGCTGAGTCCTCTCTGCTTGGGTTTTAGAAAATAGTGTCTATAGAGAATCTGAAAGCTCTGGGGAGAAAATGCCACATCCCACATTTTTTTTCACTTGACAATGAAAAAAACACTTGTTATGGTTGGTGTAAAGATTTCTGCCTCAATTAGTAGAGAGCCAACACCTCCTTTCAGGATAACAAGTTGCCAAGTAGGGCAAAGTTGGTTCCAGCCTGTGGTCCCTGGCAGGAGAGTGTGAGACTGACCACTGATGCCATCCTTCTTTTCAGTCCTGGTGCATAATTGCTTTTATGCCTCAAAGACTTTTATCCATGTGGGATGCCAACACCTCTACTCTTTCAGCAGTCACATACCAGGAGTACAGGAGGCTGTTAGGAGAATTCATAAGAAAACAGAGCTAAGACAAAATTCACCTGTTTTATGTTCAAGATCCTCAGACCCTCTTCTATCCATACCATGGTTGCCAAATGTCCATAAATTTAGTCCATAAAAAGGCAAAAAATGCTTGTCTATAAAAAAAAAAAGCTGTTCACAAAAAAACTAAGCAACCATGAGCTTGACTGAAGGTACATTGCCACTCAGGTGGCACTTCTCTGGTCTGTCTGTCCAGCAACACTTGCATACAGCCTCAGTTTGGCAATGTGGCTTGGCAGCCTGTAGGGAGGGTCTCCATCAGGCATTTGTGGTACATAGGATCCCCCATAGTCCCCTCTTTTGCCATTGTGTCCGGCTACTCATCATAATAGCTACTCACTTTGAAGGTAAGCAGGGATTCATGGCCCTAGAGGGGGTGGGAGTGAGGGTTGGGGGGGAAGCTATGTGGCCAGGATGGAGCTGTGGGGCTGGGAGGGTTGGGGTGGGGGGAAGGCAGTGGATGAGGGTCTGTGCCATGAGGGGTGGGGAAACAGGGCCAGCAGGGGTAAGGCTGAGGTATTTTGAAGTTCTTTGATGTAATCCTGTTTATGTTATGTTGATTCAACTATGGTTATGTTCTGCTAATGTAACTGTATTTTCTTCCTTTGCCTACCTTCATTAGCAAGCAAACTTTGGAGGTTTGGAGGCTACTCATGCCTGTTTTACTGTTTGAGGGACACTTTTGCTTGGTATAGGTGGTGGAGCTCTGGGTGAGTTTCCCTTCCTAACAGACCTGGTTGTAGTAGCATGTCTGGCTTGGTTTGCTAGTGACTGGACTAATAATGATTTAGGTCTCACTAAATGTTCAGTGGTTCAATTTTTTGCTATGGTTTTACATTTATCTCCTTTTCTTCTCTAATGAACCCTATTTTACTTGAATGTTGCATACAAGGCGGGAAAATTTGTTCATTTTAGAACACCCAGTTACATTTTATTTTCCTAGGTTTCTTCATGGGGTCTTGAGTCAGATTTAGAAAGTGGGTGTTAAACCCCTGAATTTGAACTCCTCCCTTGTTAGTGGTGTCCAGGGCCTGGCAGAGGGGTTACATTTATATTTTATGAAACATGTCAGTAAAAAAAGTTTGAGTGTCAGTAAAAAAATGTTCCAATTATTAGTAAATAAAATGCTGGGTTGACAACCCTGTCACACCCTCATTGATTTATTTTCTCCTTCTTCCTGTTGCCTCATGTCATTAACACATAAAACCCGGAAAGTGAAATTGTATAGTCTATTCAACTTTTGAAGGAGAATGCTGCTGTGTTTAACGCAACGGGAGACCTAGGTTCTATTCCTGGCTCTGTATCAGAAATTCTCTGGGTCCTTAAGGAGGTCACTTAATCTTTCCTAATATCTTCCATCCCTGTTCCCCCTGTTTCAGATGCTGCAGAGAACAGCAGTGAGGCTGCTTCCTGAGGATTGCTTCTGGAAAGAGCCAGACTGAAGCACTCAGTACTACAAAGATTTTGGGCACTACCATGGCCCATAGATCTTCCAAGAGGATCCAGTGATGCTCCTTAAAATGTTGCTATCATTGAGGCACCAACATCAGGTCTATGCAGGAGCTGGAGTGCAAAAGTGGTTTAAAGTCACCTACCTCTTTTTGGGGCTGTGAGTTCACTCCTGTGGATGTTACCATGTCTATGATACACACCCCTATGTGGAGTAGACACACTTATGCTAACCTTAAACTCGCCATCCAGGATCTAGCAGCCAAGACCAACTGCCCAAGTAGCTACTTTGTTTCTTCGGTAAGTTTTGAAGCACGTCATGAGCTTCATTCTGCCATCATCAAATGATTCCTGACACCTGAAGTATATAGTTTAAAACTAGTTTGGGGAGCCTATGCAACTGCAATGCACACTCTCTCCCTCTGTAACTCTTATCGCCTTCTATATCTCAGCTCTGTAAGAAGTGAATATTAACACTTCTTTTGTATGAAGTTCAGATGCCTGTATTTCTAGGCAATCTATTTGCTTATTTTGTAATTTTAAAATTCATGGGTTACCCCCTCCTAGTGCCCTGGATGGGCACTTATATTTTACAGCTTTGCAATCTGAATAAATAAATAAATTCATGGAAAATTATTTGACTATGTATATGTACAGTGCCTAATACAATGAGGCCTTGATCTTGGTTGGAATCTTTATGAACTGAAGTAATAAAAATGCCAATTATGAATGTACAATTATGGAAATCAGGGATTTACAGTTAAATCACAATAAGTTTAATAAAACCAAAAACTGGATAATCTACTATTATATTAAAAGCGCTTGCTCGGCACGATAAGCAAATACAAAAATCTGCTTATTAAAAAACTGCAAGCTGTTCTTCCAAAGGCAATTTCTTCTGCCTTTCCTTCCCACTAGCTTTGTTAGCCTAACATTGAAGAGAATACATGAGAATTCAAACTAGTTCTTCCCTGGACGGAGGCAAAGGGCAATCCAATGAATAATGCCCTGGGAATGATTTGTAGTTCCCCTCCGCGCGTGAGCTGATTTGTTATGAACAGATCTCAGTCCTCTCTGTTCTGTTGAGAGTCAAATCCATTTTGACTTATTTTCCTTTAATGCATTTATGGTAACGAATGATTCAGCATTTGATTGTATGACTGATCACTGTGAAACTTGCAGTTGATATTCAAACTGTACCATCATAAAAAATGGCTTGTCTCAGACGGCTGCCTTTGTTTTATTTTAAAAAAAAATTATAAAAAAGGCCATCCATTAAATATTCCTCAAAGACACACAATATAAAAGAAGCTTCTTGTACAATAAGTTCTGGGCAGCATTTATAGTATAATCTGAAAAGAATAACACATATGGAATGCAATTTAAGAGGCTACAGGGTCTGAGAAATAAGGTCTATTTCAAATGTTTGTGTATATTAGTTTGATTTCAGACATGCATATTAATTAATGCAGAAAAGATTTGAGGATTGCCTGAAGCAACAAGATGTAAGGGAAATACTGTTACATGCTTCAAGGCATAGAGTCATCATTTGCAGTGGAAGGAGAGAGATTAGAACCGAATTCAGTAGACCAGCTGTATTCAGGACATGCTTAAGTCCTAGGGGCTTTAAAAGGCCATGAGCAAGTACAGAATTTTAAGCATATGCTGAAGTTCCTCACTGAACCATAACCTCAAAAAGATTCATAGGCCCTGCCCTGAATAGAGCAATGCACATGGAAACCTCAGTTATCCAATCTTATCCATGCAGGTAGCTCTTCACAGCCAGAAGGAGTCATCTTAAAATCAGTGGGGCTTTCCTTAGACATACAAGGGACTACCTAGCTGAAATGATTGTGGAACAAGCCCCTCTATGAGATGTATATATGGAGATATGTGGCTGTCTTTAAAGTGGTATTTTCAGGTGCCACTAAGGGCTAGATACTGGATACTTTGGTAAAATTAGTGCTTAATTACTGATTGCAATGGAGATTTTCATGAATTGGTCTGAACTGAGGTTTCTTTAACGTGGCCATCCTTAAAAGAGAACTTTTTAATGCATAACAACATTGGTCTTTCTTATTTACCAGCTCCATTAGCTTTTTTCAGCATAGTAGAGCATCCTTCTCTGGGACCTCCTTGAAGGACCACCTTTGTCACACCTTATACCAATTTGCACATTATAGAGTGTCTCAGCTGAGAAGCCAAAGAATGAAAGGACAACTGAAGTAGAATGACTAGTCCATACATGTGGCCCCGAAAATGTTTCTGTTTTAATGTCTTGGCAGGGTGGCAGTTCAAAGAAATGTATGCTACCTCTGCTCTTGCCAGACCTGTTTTGGTGATGTACAAAAGCCTGTACAATCCATCTAGGCAACTTTCACTATGCTACAAGTTCATTTAAAAAGGGAACACAAGGAGACTCAGGAAAGTAAGTTCATGGTATAGGCAAGGGTCTCGCCTCAATTGATGCAACAGAGTTGGAGAAAAGAAACATTTGAAAAACAGCACGAGTGCCCAGGAGGAAATACGATATATGATAACCTATCCTGAGAGCTGGTTATGTGCCAGGAGGAACTAGATTAAGGAGCACAGAAGTGTTCTGTCAATTTGCCTGGCAATAGAAGATTCTTTACAATATGTGACAAGCTAAAGCCCCAGTGCAATAGCTATTTATGTCCAATGCCGGTCACTTTGCTCCATGCCTGCTCCAATGCACATAGTTTTCAGGAGGTCTTTCATCCACAGTGGCACCTTATATTGAAGGGCAGTGAAGATGAAATGAAATAGCAGTGGCAGTAGCTCACAGGAATGGTTGCCATTTAGCAGGAGAAGTAAGACTGAACACCATTCTGAAATTCTGCTCATTTGTGTCCTCCCAGAGGGAAAGAGACTCATTAGAAATAGTTTGTTTGCTAAAACCAGCTGGGAGGTTTTAGCAAACTTTGGCTCCTTGAGAAATAGCAGCCCAAGTCAGAGGCTGAGCAAGAGCTTTATTAACCAGGAAAGCCTTTTCATTTGGTATTTTTCCAAATGGTGCTCCATAATGATGACTTAGGGTGAAGTTGCCCATTACATTTAGACCATACTACAGGCACTTAAAATGGAGGCATCCATATGTTAAACCTTGTTAACTCATGCTAAGGGCCCTCTGAGCATCTCCGACCTATGCCACTTCAGGAGAGGGTTCATAGATTCATAGATGTTAGGGTCAGAAGGGACCTCAATAGATCATTGAGTCCGACCCCCTGCATAGGCAGGAAAGAGTGCTGGGTCTAGATGACCCCAGCTAGATACTCATCTAACCTCCTCTTGAAGACCCCCAGGGTAGGGGAGAGCACCACCTCCCTTGGGAGCCCGTTCCAGACCTTGGCCACTCAAACTGTGAAGAAGTTCCTCCTAATGTCCAATCTAAATCTGCTCTCTGCTAGCTTGTGGCCATTGTTTCTTGTAACCCCCGGGGGCGCCTTGGTGAATAAATCCTCACCAATTCCCTTCTGTGCCCCTGTGATGAACTTATAGGCAGCCACAAGGTCGCCTCTCAACCTTCTCTTGCGGAGGCTGAAGAGGTCCAGGTGCCCTAGTCTCGCCTCATAGGGTTTGGCCTGCAAGCCCTTAACCATATGAGTGGCCCTTCTCTGGACCCTCTCCAGGTTATCCGCATCTCTCTTGAAGTGCGGCACCCAAAACTGCACGCAGTACTCCAACTGCGGTCTGACCAGTGCCCGATAGAGGGAAAGTATCACCTCCTTGGTTCTGTTTGTCATGCATCTGCTGATGCACGATAAAGTGCCATTAGCTTTTCTGATGACTTCATCACACTGATGACTCATGTTCATCTTGGAGTCCACTAGGACTCCAAGATCCCTTTCCACTTCCGTGCCACCCAGCAGGTCATTCCCTAGGCTGTAGGTGTGCTGGACATTTTTCCTCCCTAGGTGCAGCACTTTGCATTTCTCCTTGTTGAACTGCATCCTGTTGTTTTCTGCCCACTTGTCCAACCTGTCCAGGTCTGCTTGTAATTGTTCCCTGCCCTCCGGCGTGTCTACTTCTCCCCACAGTTTTGTGTCATCCGCAAACTTGGACAGAGTACACTTCACTCCCTTGTCCAAGTCGCTGATGAAGATATTGGGTTATCTCTGGGCTGTGTTACATAGCTCATGTAGGGTAACTTCAGGCTGCTCCACAGAGATAAACTGAGCAATTTGCATCCCTCCAGCATCCCAGGATGCACCGTTCCCAGCAACCCACCCCCTGCATACCTCCAAAGCATGGGTGGAATCCAGGTATCCTGGCTCCTAGCCATCTGTTTGCCAATCCTCTAGTGGCAAATCAGAGCTGTGCATACAAAAAACAGTATTAATCCTGAATGTGTGACTGCTTACAGCATGTTCTAACTCTAGCACTGCTTGACACTCCACAGATTTAATGTGGTTTAAGTGTAATCTATAACTTCACCTTTATTTTCAAATCAAGGCCACACACATTTTAGCTGTATTCATCAGTGATTCGTCTCTGTCTCAGAATTCATGATAGCATCACAACAGATTTGATAGTGTAGTTGGAATAAACACAAAGCTTACACTTGCAAAATTAGCGAGTTTTTCTTGGGGAAAAGCTGGACTGAAGACACTTCCCATGAAACTTGTTGCATGTCTTATTCTAGGTTGGAGAGCCCAGAGGAATTATCACTTCCCTGGATTTAGGGCACCAAACAGAGAAATGTAACAGCAAAGTAAAGTTCTTCATCAACTGAAGAGCTTCAGCAAGGTTCGGTTCAGCTTGGGTCCAAATCACACTTTGCATGAAGGTGATGCTGATTGGCTTATTTTATGACAAAGAAGCAGGAAATGGGTGGGCGGTAATGGGCGGCCCTAGAGGGAGTGGTTATTTGGACAAGTGCCTCTCAGTAAACAGGAGAGGCTGGCAGCTCCACACTCCTAATGATTGATTGCTCTATAAAGTCTATTGAAAATGTGCAAATTCCATATTGAAGCAAAGTAATTAGCACTATGCAATGCTTCAGGAGGAGAAGGGAGGGGATCATGGGGGACCCCTGCTAGGCCCCATCCCCTGACTCCGGTCCGCTCTCCCAGCCCCCCCCCCCCCCAGCTTCCTCACCCACCTCAGCTCCCGGTCCTTAAAACCCCCCAAAAACAACAGCCTTTGGGCTTCTGGGGGTCATGGCAGAGTCCTCCCCCCACAGCATGGGGCAGCATGGATCACCCCCCTGCCTGGCAAGACCTGGTGAGTCTGAGCTTTTCTTTTTCTTTTTCTTGTTTTTTTTAAAGGGCTGGGTGCTGTGACAGGCAGGGCAGCCATGGGCATGGGGGGAGCAGGAGAGCAGGCAGGGGTCAGGAGGCTCATGACAGAGCCCCCCATGCAGCTTCGGGCAGTGGGGGGCACTGGGGATTGCCCCCCTGCCTGTCAGCAGCTGGTGAGTGGGGGCTTTCTTTTCAAAGAGCTGGGAGCTGGGAAAGTGGAAGGGGCAACCATTGAGAGCAGACAGGGGATGGGGCCAATTCGGAAATTCGGCGGCAGCTGAATCTCCAAATCAGATTTGGCCGAATTGATTTGAGACAGCGATTCAAATCACTGAATCGAATCACTGCATCAGCAGAATCCGAAGCGAAATCTAACTGCTTCGCACAGGCCTCATAGCAATACCATATGGTGAATAAGTCCAGGTGCCATTAGTGCACTGGCACTGAAAGAATGGAAGTGGAGTTCTCAGTGTCACGAGGACAGACTGTATTTGATGAACACTCACTTGATCAGCCATTTAAAGCACCATTGCCACTTGCAGGGATAGATGGCAATGTGGTAAAGAATTCATAGTCTGGAACTGCGCAGTTCAATCCCGTAACCCTTGCTTGTCTACACTGTCTTGCTCAGGTTAGTAAGGTGCAAGGTATGGGCCCTAATAGATGTACTATTGCTCCAACATGGTCTGCTGACTGCTGTTGGATGAGAGATTTCAAGTGGAGTTCTGGACCTGAAGTACACTCTGGTGGGAGCACAGAAAAGGGATAGATCTTCTGCTTTGTATAGATAATTAGATGCTTTGGATCTGGCAGGCAGCAAAATAGTTAATGGCAAATAAACATGACAAGTTGTTCAGCTGCAAGAAGAAGAAGAAAAAGAAAGAGGTAATAAGAAAAATTAGTAAGTTTTGAAAAGGGGAAAAATCCTCTAGCATTCATCTCCATGACTTATAAAAGATGGAGGTAGGCTGGCAAAGTTTAAATGATTGAAAATGATGCCCGTGGCCTTCTGCAAAAATCTGATTACTGCTCCCATGATCGATGGCTTGCCATTAGCACAGGAAAAAATAAATAAATAAAGCCCCGAAACGGAGCCAAGTAAATCAAGAAATACCTGTTTCGTTTACAATGCACACTTCAACATGATTCAGAAATGTTTAAACTGAGAGTTCATTTTCTGTAAATATATGTTGCCTTCAGAATATGAACTATTCAGTGGCTCTCCTCCGAACCACACTTTAATCTAGTCTGAAAGGACACCCGACTTTACCTGCCAGTTTTTCAAGGCTTCTTCTGATTTACTTAAATGACATTGGACGCCTTTAGCTTTTGTTAGCTTGGCAGGAGCTATTCTTCCTCTTCCCTCAGCTACAGCTGGGCAACCAGGTGGGAGGAAACTCTACAGCAAAAGAACCTGGATAAAATTTTCTGTTGAAATATTTTTGACAAAAAAAATATTTGAATTACCCCAAACAAACCATGAATTTTTATGTCAGTGTTAGCAAATTGTTTTAGTTGAAATAAAAATAATGTAAAAAAAAAATTCTGAACTTCAAAATCTTTCATTCGTTCTGAAAATGTTGAAAATACGGTTTTATTAAAACAGAAGAACATGACACATTATTTGTCTTCCTGCACTTATTAGCAAGATGGAGATAGCCATGTTAATTTGAAGTCAAGTAGAAGGCAAGGTTACATTTGAACCTTAAAGACTAATCAAAGTAGATATACATATATAGCCCAAATTTTCGCTTCCATTAACCTTATTTTTTAAATGCTGAAAAATTTTCAAATATAAAGTGTCATGCTGGTTTCATTGGTTCAAATAAAACTCTTGAGCCAAGAATCTAATTTTCAATGTGCTATTTTTTAAAAAAATGTTCCAAGTTGTCACAGAAAGGAAAGAGTTATTATAGATTGGTTTGGCCAGTCAAAAGAAAACAAAAACTGCAGCTTCAAAAATTATTCATGAAGCTCCAAAATGAAATATGCTCTGCCTGTTATTGATCCTGGCAATTGGGAAAAGAGGGACAGACTATTAATGATGGATGAATATTTGCAGGCCAAATAAGAGCTGATCTGTGACTTGCAATCCAAGTCCAAGTTGCACTATATGCTATATTTTTCATATTTTGAAGTTATAGGGTTAGAAAGGACTTGAAGTCCCCCACAAATACAAGGATGCACTCTTACTAAACCATCCTGGACAGATGTCTAACCAGCTCCTTCTCAAAACTCTCCCATGAAGGAGACTGTATAGCATCCCTGGGCAGCTTGTTCTATTCCCCTAGTCGTCTATCAGCCAGGAAGGTATTTTCGCAGACTTAATCCAAATCTTTTTTTTTTTCTGTAGTTTAATCCCATTGCCATGTATCATACCCTTTGTTTTGTGCACTGTTACTCAAGATACGTGACTGCAGTTTCCAGTTCTGCTACAAACCTCCAGGACAACCTTCAGTCAATCAGTCATCCCCATGGCAGTTCTTCGTTTTGCAAATTAAGGATCATAATTTTCACTAGAACAGCATCCTAAGAGATGCAATGGACACCCATCCCTTGGAGTCCTCAAACTGAGGCTGGATCCATAAACCATCTGGTCTAGTCTGATGAATCATAAAATCATAGGGTTGGAAGGGACCTCGAGGGTCACTTGGTCCAACCTCCTACAATCTAATCTAAACCTACTTTGATGAATTTGAAACTACTCATTTCACATCCTGCTTTCTGCAGCAATGAAGACATATTGTTCTCCCTCTGCTCTATGGTAGCCTTACAAAAATTGGAAGACTGCCACCCTGTCTCCCCTTAATCACCTTTTCTGCAAGCTACACATACCTAGTTCTTTCAACATTTCCTCATACATCTTGCCTTCTGGGCCTCTGGCCCTGCTTTAACTTTGCCATATCCTTCCTACAATGTGGAGGCCAGAGCTGCACACAATACTCTAGATGAGCAATGACTAATCAGCAATGACTAAAATAACCCTATCACCCTGTGCCTTATGCCTAATGAAGGAATTACTAGGTGAGGTTCTTAGGATTACAGCTCCAACCTTCTTTCCACCCCAACTCCAAGAGCAGATCTGACAAATCTGTAGGCGAGTCCATGCTTTCCCAGCATATTCAATTCTCTTCACAGGTATCCTCATACATTGTGTTTCCCTGCTTCCTCACCCATATGGGTTATGCCACAATCTGACTTTTAATCAGGCTTTGTTCCATCAGCAGTGACCCAGGCTTGGTAATGTTAAGGCAGTAACCTAAGTCAGTGGTGAGAAGGAGCCTACAGCAGGTGGAGAACCCATAAAAGTGTAGAATCATTGAAAAAACTGTCACCCCAGGTTCTTTTCTGCAGAGCTGCTGCCCAGCTGTGCAGCCCTCAGCCTGCACTGGTGCATGAGATTGCTCTGTCCTAAGTGCAGGACTTTGCACTTGTCCTTGTTGAACCTCCTGAGATTCCTTTTGGCCCAATTCTCCAATCTGTCTAGGTTGCCCTACCCTCCAGCATATCTACTACTCCCCTCAGCTTGGTGTCATCTGCAGGCTTGCTGAGGGTGCACTGCATCCCATCTTTCAGGTCACTGATGAAGACATTGAACAAAACCGGCCTCAGGACTGACCCCTGGGGCACTCCACTTGATACCGCATGCCAACTAGACACTGAGCCATTGATTACTATTCTATGAGCCTTCAGCCAGTTTTCTATCCACCTTACAGTCCATTCATCCATCCCATACTTCCTGAGCTTGCCTACGCGAATGTTGTGGGAGACTATCAAAAGCCTTGCTAAAAACAAGGTACGCCATATCCACTAGTCTGCCTGCATCCACAGAGCCAGTCACCTTGTCATAGAAGGCAATCAGGTTGATCAGGCATGACTTGCCCTTGGTGGATCCATGTTGACTCTTCCTGAAAACCTTCTTCTCCTCCAAGTGCTTAGAAATGGATTCCTTGAAGATCTTCTCCATGATTTTTCCAGAGACTGAGGTGAGGCTGACTGGTCTATAGTTCCCTGGATCCTCCTTTTTCCCTTTCTTAAATATGGACACTAATGTTTGCCCTTCTCCAATCATCCAGGACCTCTCCTGATAGCCACGAGTTTTCAAAGATTATGGCCAGTGGCCTGCAATCTCATCAGCCAACTCCCTCAGCACCCCTGGGTGCATCTGATCTGGCCCTATGGACTTGCATATGTCCAGCTTTTCTAAATAGTCCCTAACCTGTTCTTTTACCACTGTTAGCTGCTCACCTCCTCCCTGATGCCCAGTGCAGTAGTCTGGGAACTGACCTTGCCTGTGAAGACTGAGGTGAAAAAGGCATTGAGCACTTCAACCTTTTCTGCATCCTCTGTCTCCAGGTTCCCTCCCCCATTCAGTAAGGAACCCACACTTTCCCTGATCCTCCTCTTGCTACCGACATACTTGTAGAAACCCTTCTTGTTACCCTTCACATCTCTTGCTAGTTGCAACTGCAATTGCACTTTAGCCTTCCTTACTACATCCCTGCATACCTAAGCAATGCTCTTATACTCCTGCCTAGCTACTTGTCCCAAGTTTCCACTTCTTATAAGATTCTTTATTATGACTTATTTTACTGCAAAGTTCCCTGCTAAGCCAAGCTGGTCTTCTGCCATACTTGCATACCTTGAAAAGCCTTCAGCAGTCTTCAGTGCCGCATGAGATGGCACACCTGGGAATAGCCATGTGGCCTACCCAGAGCCTTCCTGTGTGTAAGGAACCCTCCCTTTGGCTGAAATCTCAGCCAGCAGCTCTCCACCATCGTCCCAAACATTCATGCATTCGATTGGAAGGAACCTTCCCAAAGCCATTGTCATCAGGGAAGGACTTTCTCTTCTGCAAGGAGACCACTGGGGGGAGCAATGCCATCAGAGTTTGCTCTCTTGATTAACACATTAAATAAACTCTGAGCAGCTCGGTTTCAGTTCACTGGGAGCCAGATACAAGCTACTTTTCAAGTGCTACTTTTAATTAAGTGAAGATAGCACTCCAGCAATCATGGGACTGATGATGCAGCAATTTGCCAACCTCGTTATACCCAAGATATATTCCTAGTTTTCCCCTGGCTTGCTCTTTCAGCACCTGTGCAGCACCACTCGCCACACCCCCAGGTACTAAGGAGACCTGTCAAATTTCTGCACAACATTGTGGGTTTCATTGTAACCATCTCCGGGGGGATTTCGGGTGGCACCAGCAGGAAAGCAGCACTACTTATTCAGGCAGCAGCTGTGGCAGAAATCAAGAGAGTCAGCTCAACATACTGTAGTTTTCCATTAACTACAATAATTTATAGAGCACGTTGCATGCCAGTGGAACCCTGAGTGCTTGATGTATTGCTCCTGCATTGTTCTGTCCCCACTCTGCTGTTCTGGTTGGGTATGTGGAGGCCACAAAAACCAATAGATTGCATAAAGCTGACAAAACTAAAGCTTCTCTCTCCAACCCAGCTGGACCACTAGAACAAGTCAATCAAGAGCCTTTCAATCCAGATGAGATGGCTTTCAAAAGAGAGATGCTTTTAATCCTCCAGATATTGGTGGTTTTCATGCAGAAATCAAAGTACAAAGGTTCCTTCTGGCTTTAAGACCTAATGAAAGACAATTTTCATTTAAAGACCTAAGACCTAATGAAAATGTAAGATCCATGAGACAACCCCAGGGCCAGTGGAGGCTGAGAGGTGCTAGAGAGCCACCTATAGCAGGGATATAGGCCCAGAAGGGACTTACTAGGTCTTTAGTCCATCCTGCTGCTATTGCAAGCAGCCACATCCTATTACCTTTTCATAAACCATCCAAGCTCCATCTCAAGCACTGTAAGAAAATAATGGCAAAATTACCAGCCCAAGGTTATTTGTGTCTAGTTTGGTACAAATGTATTCTCATGCTGATGTTATCCTCTACCAGGCATAGCTCTCCTCCCTGCTAATGTTTACCCTCCTGATCTAATTATAGACAGCAAATATATCCCCTTCCCACTTGTGTTTTGATTGATTATGGGACCTAAGTTCTTGTTTCCTCTTACATGATAAACTCTCCATTTCCTTAATCTTATTTGTAGTCCTTCTATGTATCTGTGCTGGTTTGAATTAATCTATCATGAACATGGAGGACGAGAGTCCAGATGAGGTGCTAGCATTAATACTGTCTCTACTGGTAATAGATCTCTGGACACATCCTTGGATTGAGTTTGTCTTTTTTCACAGCTGCATCACGATGCCAGCGGACAGTCATGCTGAGTTCAGCAAGAGGAGACGACGTATATGGAAACTCGTTACTTTATCATTTGTACTCCTGCCCTGCTTAGGGGACCCAGCCATGGAACTGGGAGTGCATTGCTCTACACTTGGTACACCTACATCCCAAAAAATGATCCCCTCCCAATGAAGTTTCCAATGCATGTATCCCATATCACTGAGCTGGGCTGGCCCTGCACATGGAAGAATCATACGCTTCAAACTATTAAAGCCACTACTGAAGCAGAACATGGACAACCATTCTGCCAGCAGCAAGCAATTTAGAGAGAGAGAAAAATTCAGGAGGAGAGAAGGTAATCCGTCAGTTTGGCCAAATCACCAGGATTAACATCCCTATGCGTAGAAAAGGTGCCATGGGTATTCCATCCAGGAAGAGCACACACCAACTGCTGAAGCTTCCTTAGCCTGACGAAGGGGTTTGAACCCGAAAGTTTGCTTAATAACTATTCTCCAACCATTTGGGTTGGTCTAATAAAAGATATCAAATTCACCCAAGGAACCTTGTCTGCCACGGGTATTTTAATGAATACATGTCGTTACGGCCTTATTAGGAACTCCACAGATGAAAGTCCTGAATGGGCCTTTGCATCTTTTCCCTCCCTGAATATTCAAATAATGATTCACTGGGGATAACAGTTCCCATTGTGCCTACAGATTAAACAGAAATGGGTGGGGGAAGGGGAAGGGGAAAGGTTGTGCTGTATGAATGGTACGGGGAAACCAATGACAGGCAATTCTGTTTTTAGAGGGGGGCTTGTGCTTGGCATAGGCCCTGCACAGCCTTATGGTAGAGAAGAGAAGGAAGAACCAAGACCCAGATAAAACTCTTGGACCTCTAAAAGGATGGTGAGAGGCACTTTAGTAGGTCTCTGTTTGCTCCATGATGCTACACTTGCTAAAGTCAGAGAACTGCCTTGTGCTTTGCATGTTGGGAAGTGGGCAGCAGTTAGATAGGAAACTGGGGGTTGGGTACTGAAAAGCAGTAGCCCCTGTTAAGAAAATCTCAAAAGCTTTTGATCTAGTATATGCCCCTTTCAGTGTAGTGTTGACCCCTACAGCAAGTTTCCTAGCACCCCCTAGTTTAAAGTGGCCCTAGAAATAGGATATCTACTGCTTTCCTTGGGAGATTATTTGATGCAATAGCATCACTTGTTGGGACTCCAAAAACTGTGCTAAAGAGGCCCCTGTGTTATTCCTGGTTCTGCCATTGGCTGAGCTTGGGAAAGGGACCTCACCTCTGTGCCTTAGTTTACCCCCTGAACAGTGGGGATAATGCTTTGCCCCCCCTTTTTAAGGCACGTGGGACAGTACCAGAAAACAAATCTGTAAGAGCCAGGTATTTTTATTATGAATTACCACCCGCTAGTTCTCTTTTAATTAGCTCTAGCCAATGACACATAAATAATAACAATTTAACCCTTCTATCCTTCTTATCTTAGAAAACTCTAGTCAGATGTGAGACTGAACTCAGGGTCTTTGGGATTATGGCTAGCAGATCGCATCTGAAAATATACTCCAGGCCATTTTCATTCCAAGTCTACTTAAAATCTATTTGCCAAGTTCGCAGAGCAGCTGCAAGGCACAGGACATAATTGAAATTATTTTGCAATGAAAGTCTTGTCATACCTCATTAAGATCATCCTCCCACCTCTAGGCCCAGTTAGGGGTGGTATAGACATTAAAGATGCTGAATACATCAAGCTAGTTTAGTGCTCTAAGAAACAGTACATTAGGTTTGCTTGTTCCAGAGTGACGGAAAACATCCAAACGCTAGCAAGGTACAGCAGCTTATCCACCCCCCACGTCCCTCCTGCCAAACCTCAAACGCTGGTGGGCAGATAAGGACATTGTACAACAACAGATCTGCAGCAGACAGCTGCGAAGCAAGATTAAAAACACTTTAAAGAAGCAATGCCAGCATCCCGAGTCCACTGTGCACTTCTTCAAGGCAGGAGCTCAGAGTTCAGATATCTGAAGTCACTGTAAAACTACCTTCTGGCAGCTCCTGTCTCTCTACCCTCCAACTCAGAAAAGGAAGGTTTTGAGTTAGGAAATTTTTTCCTAAGTTAGAGAAGTCTGAGAGGAAGAGAAGCATGATAACTGTTGCAATAAATAAAGAGCTGTTATAAAGGGGATGCTAATCAATTGTGCTCCGTGTCCACTGGAGGGAAAACAAAAAAGAAATTGGTTTAATTTGCAACGAAGATGATTTAGATTGGATACCGAGAAAAAAAACCTTTATGAGGGTAATGAAGTGTTGAAGTAGATTACCCAGGGAAGTTGTGGAATCCCTTGGCTGGGAAGATTTTTAAGAATGGGTCAGGCGAGGATGGTTTACACATGCAAATGGCAGAGTAGACATGCACCTTATAGTCTAACTAAATTAGAAATGCATAAGCCTTCATAAGCAGCGGCTTCATCACATGCATGATCACCCTGACTCAAAGCAGGGAGAGGGACTAGACCAGAGATGGGCAATTATTTGAGCCGCAAAGGGAGTTTTAATGAGCTGTTGCAGGCTGGGTCAGCACCGCCCAACAGCTCACCAAAACTCCCTATGGGGTTTTTGGGCGGGCAGGAAGCAGCGTTCAGGAGCAGGATGGGCAGACGAGGCCGGGATCACCAGGCCAGGTCATGGGGTGGTGACAGCTTGGGGCCAGGGCCTGGGCTGAGCTGCGATCCACTCTCTGCATGCCCTGACCAGTGGCGGAGGAGGGTGTGGGGGGCATGTGCATGTGTATAGGGGGGAGACTTCCTGGACACTAGGTCCTGGGACCTTATTATAAGGCATCTCAGCTCCAACACCCTTCTCCAATGACACAGGACACAGCATAGTGACGTCCATCCACAATCTGCTCTCTGCCGCTGTGTGAGATGGGACGCCAGCCGAGAAAGACCCCTGGTCCGACTAGTAAATGGCAGCTCTTGATGATGTTGTTATGTTGCTGCTGTTCTTATTAGCACATAGAGCACTTGTATTCAGGAACTGAAACTCTTATCTTTGCTTATTTAAGCATCCAATGATGCAGCAATAAGCAGCTGTTGTAAACTTCAGGCACTTACAGCCTGTTCTCTGATCTCATGAAGCATGCCATCCTACTGTCCAAGGTGAAGGCTGGCCTTTGGTCTCTGAAGCCAGACATTTCACAGCTTTGCTTCTTTGCAAGTCCTCTCTGAACAGCCATAAAGAAGTAGACTGGCGCTCTGTCAGCTCTACCCTGATATGCCTGATGCTACGGTTAAAACCTAGATGAACTAATACAATGCTCTTTGACACTGAACTACTCTATTTGGTACACTCTGACACCCTTTTGCCCATCGGGCATGTCTACGTGAGCATCTATTGGACACATATTTTAATATGCTTCTTTTGTAGATCTCTTTATAATAAAGACTACAGCCTGATATTGAAGAATGTGATAATTTTGCTCAATAAAGGTTCGAAAGAGATTTGTTTTGGGGGGAGAGGTCTCTACTGCAAACAGCTTTCTGATTGCTGCTGCAATTAGTATAGCAAAACTGGTTTGGTTCCTCTACTCTAACTCAAGTGACTTGGATCTAATTTTTAGCTGAGCCTTGCCTTTTTGCTGGGACCTTGGCCAAGCTATTTCATCCACCCTGTTTCTGTTTTCAGGCAGCAAAAAACATGGATAATATCAATAGCAAGTGTGAGCTTTGTCTTGGTAGACCTCCTCCACTTGGACCCTCACAAGGTGCCTATCTGCATTCCAACCTCAATGGACTAATTTGTATTGAAGGCTCCCTTGAGTTGGGTAGGCTACATCACTAGCTCTTTCCTTGCCGATTTTAGTACCTTTCCTTAATGCAAGCTCTTTATATATTACTCCTTCATAGAAATCAGACCTCGCAGACTGCCTTAGGCCCTTAACACCGGTGCTGAAGCCTCCGACCCCTCACTTGTGGGCACTCTGGGTTAATAGATCATGTCTTTGGAGGGACAGCTAAAGGAAACAAATATGTGGGGGGCTTTAATGGTTCAAAAAAACACTAATCCTTGACTGATCAGCACAAGAAAATATATACCTTGGAAAAATAATATAAACCTTTCCTTGCTGCCTCTGCCTCACCCGTCTTCAGTGGTCTTTGCAAAAAGAGTGGAGTCTCGTAAGAAGTCTGGGCTTGGATCTTCTCAGAACCATGGAGGGTCATCGCCCTTCCCTCCATCTCTGAAGCCGGTGCCTTCCCACTCTGCAGGCTTCCTCAAAAATGGCTGGTAAGAGACTTTTTCTTTTATAAACCACAGTTGTCTTGGTCAGACCACTGTTTGACTAGGTTCCAGGCTTTTCAGGTGATCTACTGTCTAGTGCCCTCCTTTCTAGGAAAAGTGACTCCAGTAGGACTTTGATATAAGTCGAGGTCCTTCTATTGTTAACCCTTTGTCACTACCTTGTATCTGTTTACTTCCCAGCGGGATTAAAATTTTCCAATTGAGAAGGCAGCTGTCCTGTTTCTCCCCCTTCCCTCACTTCCAGCCATAATCTATATCAGACTACAGACAGTCTGCAAACAGAATTCATAAACCGTACATAGTTTCCCCAAATTGTCACAGAAGTGCTCGTATGAGAGCGATGGGAGTCTGAGAAGTACAGAGACAGGTAGAACATAAAAAAGCAATTGCAAGCTAACCTAGGGCAGCGCAATCAGTATGTGCTTGATGCTGAGGTCCTTAAATCTCTTTAAACTTCAGGGGAAAAAACACTTAGATAAGGGGATATTAGGAGTATTAGTTAGTGGCATGACATGGTAACAACTTAAAGTGCGCATAATGTGAGGGGGAAAAATGGTAGGCGTTCTAGGACATGGAGAAATGGGTTTGTCTGGTTAAAAAAGAACTTAATAGGCAAACATCCTTAGTCTCTAAAACTCCCATTGAGATAAATAGCTCAATGCATTTGAAATTAGGCCTGTGTAATGAATACCTGAGACAGAAGTCTGAGTGTTTTGGGGGTAAAAGAGCAGAATAGGCAGCTGAGTGAAAGCACGTCCTGTCTACAGGTGACTAAGTGATCCTTCCGCAGAAGCTCAGGGTTACAGGGGGAAAGAGGCATTTCATTAAGCTTACCCCTAAATGGTGCACAAGTTTGGGGCTATTATTTTTTAACACAATACACAACTAGTTACTCAAAATAATGGCGGCAGGTTTTTAAAATGTCCCAAAGAGCAGAGTCATTTTGCAATCTCCCCTCGCTCTGGATGAAATTACACACACTGCCACTGACACAAACACTTACTGTCAAAGCAAGTCTTAAATCCAGTTACTGTCTCCAAAGAGGTGCTAAATTGATTTGACTTTATGAGGAGCAAACACATGCCCCACCATCATCACCACAGCACTGGTTTCCTGGATGGAGCTGACTAATCCCTCTTTTGGCTGTAGATTGCCAACTCCAGACTATCATTGGGGTGGTCATGCCTGGATCCCCTTTCTTTTATATAAGGTGCTCCAATTAATTGCTTGACCTCCATCTTTGCACTAGCTGAAAATGACCATAGTTCTTGCTGTTCCCACCATGATTTGCCTGGTACAACTGGTGTGTGGAGACAGAAGGAGTGGGAAGTGGGGGGTCCACAATGTTTTGTCTGAAGGTTTAGCTAGATGACAATGTTTTGTCTGAAGGCTTAGCTAGATGACTGTCAAGGTAATATTCCTATCTTGAGATCTTAACATCTTCTCTGTTTTGAAAAAGGAGAACAGAGTGAGTCAAGAATGTGCCTCTACATCTTGGAGACAGGCCTGACCATCCTACAAGAATGAAAAGGAGATGGTGTCCTTAAGCCCCCTGAGATGGAAAATGAGGATGTATGTGTTAGCTCTGCAAGAGCACTTCCTTGAAAGTCTTCTGCATGTAGGGGTGTTGGTTGCAGCCATGTTGGTTTAAGGACATACCCCATTTATCCGAATAACTTGATCTGATAAAAGCTAGGCAGACAAACTAAATAGTTGGAAAAAATGTTCTTTGCTAGCTTTTGGGTATAAACACCCTTCTTCAGGCAGAGGAAGAAACACCTTCTGCCTGAAGAAGGGTGTTTGTACCAAAAAGCTTGCAAAGGACATTTTTTTCCCCAACTATTTAGTTTGTCTGATAAAAGATATCACTTTTACCTAAAGAGCCTTGTTCTGGGTGTAGGGAAACTAAAAGAATCAGAGGCAAATTAAAGCCAGATGGTGTCACTACTAGACATGTGAAAGAGTAGCCATTGAAAATTCCAGCTTAGAAATAAAAAATGGCATACAGAGAAGTTGGAAATGAGGTGTCCACAGCTGTTTTGCTCCTTTACCCAGCTGGAAAGCCTCCTACACTTTAGCATCAGCTCCTTCTCTCGTCTCCCACCCCTCCCTACTACCTTTGCTTTAAGAGGTCTGCTTATGCAAGCTGGTTGTCATAGCTCTTACTATGAAAGTAAGACTTGTGTCCCCCTCGTCCTGTGTGTTCTCAGTTGGGTAGGGTAGGCTGTGCGCTTTATTGTTTTCAAATGCTCATTTCAATCAGTAAACACCAAAGCCAAAAAAAGCCTAGGGATGTTTCTGCTCACAGAGGATTTTAAGAGATTGAATCTGGTCCTAAAGCTAAAGAACAACATTCCATTAAGTGTCTCTTTAAAGCAATTATCTTCCTCCACTTGTAATTCAATGTTCCTGTTAAATGCAACTAAGAGCAGCACGCAGCTCAAGCATTGCCACCATGTCCTAGTACAGGAGAATAAGCAAATGCCTAAGGCCAGTAACAAAAATGAGCAGCACTCCCTCTATCTTTTCTTATTTTTACTTTACCAAAAAAAATCCCCCAAACAACCCCCCTGTGAAAATTCTCCCTAGCCAGAAAAACAAACAAACATAAAAAAAATTAAATGCCTGTTACTGCTTCCAAAGAGAAGCAAGCTAAGCTGATATGATCATACCACCCATTGAATAAACACAATATGTAGCTTGATAAATTTGCTTTCACTTCTTCTGAAGGACTGCAAAGCAACACATTCAAAAAAAACTCCTTCAAATTAAATGTGTGCATTAGATTTATAAAGGCAGACAAGGTTCTCTGGGTTTAATGTGACATCTTTTATTAGACCAGCTAAATAGTTGGAAAAATTGTTCTTTGCAAGCTTTTGGTTCCAACCTCCTTCTTCAGGCAGAGGAAGACTTTTATAAAAGCCTTTTCATAGGCATAATCTAAAATTGGGTTAGCATAAGAACAACTTGGGCTAGATTCTGAGCTGTGATTATGGGTAGAGTCAAGCGTGTGTTTTCCACTGCACCTCCATCAAACTGCTTTTTAAATTAAAAAATGGATCTAAGATCAAATCGATATTTTTTAACACAAGTCTCTGTTTAAAATATCAACATTTCCCATAGAAAACAGATATTTTGTGCTTCCAATAATAACATATTTCAGGTTTGATAGGCTACCACAGTGCCCCATGCTTGCTGTAGTTCAAGCATCACTTGTTTCTGTAGGTGGAGCCCCCTGGCCAACATACATTTCCCAAGATACATTGTGGTATGATGGTCATAGGACCCCTCCTTGCCTAGATGCAACACCTCACTGCTCCAAAAAGGGAGACTGTGGTGTGTCATGGAAGTAGCAGTCTGGCTGTGGGAGCATGAGGCACTTGAACTACAACTGCGAACCATGCCATTATTTCTGAATTTACATTTTTTTTTTTTTTTTTTTTTTTTTTTTAGTTTCTAGCTAAAATATTCTGGTATTTGAATTCTGGCTGAATTAGTTTTCCCCTAGGGAGCCCAAAACCCAAATCTGACTTGCTCTACCTATATATCCCCTGGCTGTAAAGATCATGTCTGCAGTTCCTTGAGATGCTCTGAAGCCACTTTGAGATTCTGGAAGAATTTCTTCCCCAAATGGGAGAAGCCAGTTAGCAAGGAAGTTGAAAGCTCTTGGTTTATCGAGTCTTTGTCATTTCAACTCTGCTGTATGGCTCGGAAACATGGAACACATACAGAAGACATTGCAAGAGCTTGGAAAAGTAGCACCAATGGTGCCTTCACAAGATAATTCAGATTCGCTGGGAGGATAGACGCATAAACATCAGCCATTTGGCCAAAGCAAACTCCAACAGCATTGAGGCCATGATCATCCAAAACCAACTTCACTCAACAAGTCATGTTGTTTGCCTGCCTGACTCCCGCCTTCCAAAGAGAATCCTTCTCTCACAGCTGAAATAAGGTCAGCAAAGTAGCAGAGGGCAAAGAAGGTGCTTCAGAGACACTCTGAAGGCAAACATGAAGAGGTGTAACCTCAACATCAACACTTGGGAGACCCTTGCTCAGGACCAACCGAAATGAAGGAAGGCTCTTTGCGAGGGAACTCAACACGTTGAAACAGCTCATCAACAGGCAGAAGAGGAAAAGAGGAACAGGCATGAGGGAGAGTCACTCTTATGATCCAAGACCTGGAGGGCAGGCCGTACGAGGAGAGGCCGAAGGACTTGGGACTCTGCAGTCTGGAGAAGAGAAGGCTCGGGGGGGCTTGGTGGCAGCCTACAATTATATAAGAGGGGTACATCAGGACTTGGGAAAACAGCTGTTCATTAGGGCTCCCCAAGAAGTAACTAGGTTTCATGGCCATAAACTCCAAGAAAGCTGATTTAGACTAGACATAAGAAAAAAGTTCTTTATGGTGCGCGTGTCCAGGGTCTGGAACAGACTCCCCCAGAGGTGGTGCAAGCACCTACTCTGGACTCTTTCAAAAAACATCTGGGTATTTTTCTTGCTGGGGTCACTTGATCCCAGCTGACTTCCTGCCTATGGCAGGGGGGGAGGGGGCAGGGGAGGCTGGACTCGATGATCTCACAAAGATCCTTCCAGCACCTAACGTCTATGAAATCTATGAAACATCAAAACATCCAATGCAGCAACACAGTGCCCATCCCTCCTGGAAACACCTGTCTCCACTGAAACAAGACACATGAATCTAGAAATGGGCTATGGAGACATCTGCAGACTCACTCTTAAGATCTTTGGAAGACAATCTTACTCATTTGTTAGTGATCACCCATCATCATCATATCCCCTGGCACTTGCTGGGCACATCTACACATGCACCATTACTGTGTAGTAACTTAGGTCACTGCAGTCACCAAAAATTACTGCACAGTGACTATGGCGACTTACACCAACCTTGCGTAGCGCCTTGTGCCTATGCCCTCTAGGGATTTTGTCTTCTACTGAAGCATTCTGGGAAACTTGCTGGAGATAAAACAATGGCTAGGCAGGACAGGATGCTTAGCATGATGAGAACATAACTGTGTTATGGCAAAAATGAAAAAAGAAGTCTATTGTTTGGATACCACCCAGCTGCATCCGTCATCAGATCAATGAGATGAATTAGAGGGTGGGAAAAAAGAAAATGGTTATAATTGAAGTGCATATGGTTACTGATGCAGCGTGCATTTTTTTTTCTTATGTGGATACAGCCTTTAGGTAACTGCTTTACATTTAAGCAAGTGATTCAGTCACACAAAGGCTGAGAAGGGCAAGCAGGGAGAACGGAGTATATGCTGGTAATAACACATTCAAACAGAGTTTCACTGAGCCAGTGATGCACCCAAGATCTGACTCTGTACTCAGAATTAGCAAAAACTGTGCTTTCTGCTATTGTATGCCTGCCTAAGGATATAAATCTTTACTAGATTAGGTGACAATAGGTGATGATCAAAACTGTAGCCTTATTTTTGGCATTTGACGGCCAAATTAAGCTCATGTACAGCCAATGGCTATCTTTCTCTGCTTCCCCTGTCCTCTCCCCACCATCAGCTCTTAACAGTTAGCAATAATGGCCTCTGGTGACTCTTGGGAATGTTACAGGAAAGGCTTTGAATGATCTGGTCAATCCTGTGACATGTCTAATAAGCTTTTGTTGATTTAAAATATTGGTTGTTCTGATACATCACTTTCTACTATACTTATAGTCCATTATTCCTTAGTAAATACCATGTCAGTAAACTCCCCTAAAGATTATACGGTGCAAAAATAATTACAGGGCAGCCATTCAAGAAACAACTAGAACTGCAGACCGGCTCTTTTAAGTGTGTAAATAGAAATAGAAATAATAGAAATAGTCATACACTCCATGGCAATTTATTAGGTAGTTAACGGATCTACAGATACTACACAAGTAATTGTATGATATTTATTGCCTTCAACATAAGCCATTGCTAAATGGCATAGGATGTAGGGAGAGAATATGTCCTTGAGCTTAGCCTTCTGCATGAAGAGGACAGAGCTCAGGCTCGGAGGCTGCAATTATTTAACGAAGCGCTGCTAGAAGAGAGCAATGTAAATTCCCTCTCCAGTCAGCCATGCCAAATTCCTTCAGATATCCCTGGCAGACTGAATCTTGGTTTGAAAATGCCCTTCATTTTCACTAGCTGTGGGGAGAACTTCAGGATTACAGCAGTATGCACCACCAGCCGAAGAAGTGGACGTGACCCAATGGTGTGTGCCGATTTTCATCAAGGTCCACCCAGGATAGGAATTATTAATGACTTGTGTGATCAGAGAAGCTAGACGTTCTGGTCAGGGGTTAAGATCCCTTTATGCTAGATGCCATACAAAACACAAAACAAAACACCAAGGCAAGGGGTAAGCCAAATACCGACAAAAGAAGAGATGGAGACAAACAGGGATGTATGAAGAAATTGAGGCTTCTGTTATGCTGAAACACTGTGCCTACCATGCTAACTGTCTTCAATTTTTTTGCTGGCACTGTGGCACAGTTTCAAGGAATGGTTTCAAAGAGAATGAGGATCATAGGCTCATAGGAAAATAGAGCTAGAAGGGGCCTCATGAAGCCATTTATAGTCCCTTCCCATGCTCAAGGCAGGATCATCCCTGACTAAACCATCCCAGCCAGGGTAAGTAGATGGCTTGGCTGATTTGGGGTGGAACAAGGAGGCAGGGCAATTCCTGAAGGCAGTGAGAGGTGTCTGTATATTGGAGGGTGTCCCAGATCCTAAAGGTCAGCACCGTACCTAGGCTTCTGGCAGCCCTACACAAACTTTTACTATTGGGCCACCCTCTTCCAGAGATAATCATCATAATAATAAAAATTTACCATTTTTGGGCCCCCTTTCTGTCCAGGCCCCCAGTTCACGGCCACCCAATTCACCCATGCCCATGTCCGACCCTGCTAAAAATGCTTAAGTATTGGGGGTTAGCTACTTAAATAACATTCAAGGAACTAGCCCGGAAAATTGAAACGTTTAGGCTGAGATTTTCAAAACCACCAGTGGGAGAAGAGGAAGAAGCCCAGTTCCTCATAGAAATAAAGGATTAACCCTCAATATGGCTCAGATCTAACTCCAGACGCACATCATTTTGCAGTTTATAGTCAGACTGGAAGCTTGACAAGAACATGTTTCCTTACCCGTTTGCCTGAGCCAGAAACAGTGGCCCCAATCTTTAGCTGGGGGTCTGGGCTAAGATTTGAGCAATTTTATTACTTCACTTTCCAGCCAGAACCCAAAGAAACCAATGAATGGGACAAGAGAGTCCAAAAATAATTGGGAAGAAAGAGGGTTACAAACTTAAGAACTTTTTGCCGCACGGATGGACAAAGGCTCAGAAAGAGGCATGTGCGAGTTTACGTGAACCTAATAGGATCAGAGTCAGGGAAGATGATTTTATATAGAGATATATATAGAGAGAGAGAGAGTTTTTTTTAAACAAAGATCAGAAACTAAGTTAGCTGACCCAGGTCAAATCCATTTCCTTATTTACTAACTTGTATCATTCTTATTGTTTATTCCCTGGGAGAGAAAAGAGGAAGGGGAAAAGAGCAAACAGAGATGGTTTATAAAACCACTGTAAGAGCCGTGCTGTTCCTATTATCACCAAGCACATCTGTCAACTCTATCCATTTCTTTTAGATGAGGTAGAGAGACCTCTGGCATTTCAAATGCATCACCCTAATCAAATCCCTATCCTCCTGAAATGATTTCAGAGAATGCATTATAGGTCTGTAGAACACCGTGAATGAATAATACTTCTGAGAACAATAGGGAAAGTATCAAGGACTGAGCAGAAATAACTGGATTCACCAGCGTCGTAAAGAGGGAAAGGTCTGCTCAACAGAAGTCCACAGGTTGCGGTGGGGTTAAGCAGCTGCTAATCTGCACCTTTTCATTTACAAGCACAAGAAAGAGAAAGACGGTTTTCACCGCAGTGTTTCAGCATGCTTGGGAGAAGAATAATGTGGACCTTATGAACACTTAAGCAACCATTATTATCCAACTGATTAGATTAATGTATTCATTTTTTTGTTTTCAACTCCTCCTTCAGTCACCACTTTTCTTTCAACCATCTCCCCTACCCCGATCTGCCCTCACCCTCAAACTTTACAAGAAATAAATTATAAGCAGGTAATACAGCACCAACAAGACAAAAAAAATGCCACGGTCAACACTGACCATGCCATGCTGGACATCAAATCAAGAGCCCAGGGGTCTATTCCCAGCCCTGTTTCTGATTGGTGGTGTGATTTGGGTGTAGCAATTCTACCCGAGTCCTCATCTGTAAAATGGGAATAATTCTGTTTGCTCTCTTTTGTAAAGCGCATGGGCTCTCTGAATGAAACAAAAGGCAAGAGGGTAGAGAGCTAGAGCAGATGTAAACACTAGCATGATTGCTTCCTTCTTTGTCTCCCTCCATAGCAAGTCATTACTAGCTGAGATTGCAGGAGATTCAGGGCAGAAACCATTTTCTAATCTCAGCCATACAGCAACATACACATCTATAGGAGGATGGGAGCAACAACATTTAGAGAAGGATTGGACTGATTCCGGTGAAATGGGCTTTCCTGAAACACCATCCCAGATTTCAGACAAGAATGAGGGGCTTTTTTTGTCATTAAGAACGGCTTGATAAACTTATTCACTATTTGCTGGATGCTGATTCTTTGTATTCAAAGCAGCCCTAAAGACCAGATGGGGAAGAGCAGAAACACAAAAGCATGAGCAAAACTTCCAGAAAAAAATACCGCAGCAGCAAATCCAACTTTGCGAGACTCTCCACTCCATTTTGCAGTTGCCAGTAGCTCTGTTCATTTACCTGCTGTCCACTGCCATACCGTCTACTTCCCTGTCACCAGGTGCAAAAGCGACGTTCTAGACCATTGGGGGCCCACCTTTTTGGCAGACATACTGCAGATTAGCCCCATGCCCTCCCTGCATGCCGATCTCCCTTTTCCCCTGCCTGATCAGCTGCTCTGCTTTCTGCTCCCTGCCTAATCTGTTTTTCTGCCTGACCTGCTGCTCAGTTTTCTGCCTCCTGCCCTATGCGCCCCTGTGCTGCCTGTCCCTCCCCAACACGCCACATTGACCTTAAAGTGGCTGCCTATGACACTTCTGGCATGTGTGCCATAGCTTGCTAGATGCTGCTTTCACCTGATCTCTTTTATCCCCAAAGCTTGCAGAAAAGGACAATTTTCTTGCAATTTCCCAGTTGGTTCCATAATGATACTTTTTATTAAACCAAGAGATCTAGTTTTTTGTATGTCTTCCAAAGGTAGATGCATTCACTTACATATACTTCTTCCTGACTATCACAGGCTCCTCTTTGGGCTGCAAAACCCACTTTGTCCTAGAGGAGCATAAAATATCTTGATGATGTTTGCTAAAGCAGCTGAACTTTGGGGTGCTCAGGATGAATGGAGCTGGGGCATGAGTTCAGTATGAGTTCAGGGTTGCATAAGTAGCTGTCTCTAGAGATTAGCAGAAAATAAGCTCCCACCATGACATGCTATGTCCCCTCACATTGGCTTGAAGAGGTTTTCAATCAGGCAAAGCTGCAGATGTTGCTCCACTGGAAAAATTCAGCCACGGCTGCTAAGAGACCTCCCGCAGGTCAGGGCTCAGAAAGAAATCATTCTCTGGCCATTTGGTGCAGTGACTGGTGGATTCAGGATGTGTTGGACATTAGGGTTAGTTGTGGGGGGCAGGGGATAGGGATGGCACAGTACAAAACAGATGTTCACATGCCCTTCATTGCCACCAGATGTGATGGCTAGACCTGCATGCATCACTTGCATGCGGACATATGCACTATAGTGTACATATTCCTCCAGGTTTGAGTCTGTCCTGTGTAATCCTCTTGGCTGTCAAATTTAAATGGGTCTCCATCCCGATTCCCACTTATTTTTCAGCCTCACATCACACTGAAAGTCTTTCTACTGATCTATTTATAAAAGAAAGAGGGAAATTTAATCAAGTATTATACCTCGGTTCCTGACAGAAGAGGGAGAAAACCATTTGATGCTGGCTCGGTGGCTTTGAGCCCAGCACACAGTTGAGAGCAGAGCTGCTTATCTGAAACAGCAGCAAAATGCAGGGGGGGAGAAGAAAACTTAGGGAAAAGATAAAGAGTTTAGAAACTTTTGCAGTACTGAGCAGTTCACCTGCACACGGCCTCAGAGACTCACAGGCACAGTAATCAGAGATAGAAAAGGCAGATTATCCACGCCGACCTCTGATGGGCAATTGCTTGCCTACTGCAAAGCTTCTGCCAGGAGAGAAGGATGCAGAAGACGGGTTTAGTATAAAAATCCAAGGGAGGTATTCTGTGTGCAAGAGGACTATGGGAAATCCAGCTGTTTCTGTAGATAGAGATTTCAGACCCTAAATCTGAGGCTGACTAAAATCCAACCCAGATTCAGAAAGCACCGCTTTGCCTAGTCCACTGCGGTTTTTGCCTTTTGACATCATTCCTCCTAGCTGCCTTTTCTCCAAGACCTCTCAAACCAATCTGGTCCTGCTGCTGTGGTGCAAGATCAGCTGATTATTGGCACAGGTTGGATGGAGGAGCTCGTTGGCCTCTCCTCATTGAGGTGGTCCTATTCACAACAGGGTAAGTAAAATTAGAAGTTGGCCCTGTATGTCTCAAAGGGTGGTCTGGCGGTTAAGACCCTGGGTTAGTACCTAGACAACCTGATTCCAGCTCTTGGCTCTGCTATAGACTCACTGGATAGACTTCAAAACTGAATTTAATTTCCCTTCAGTTCATTTCTTCCTCTGTTAGGTGGGCTAAATAATCATTTCTTTCCCTGTCTTGTTTGTCAACTCTGCAGGCAAGGATCTTCTGTTACATTGCCTAGCATGAGGCCACATTCCTGGGCCTCTAGGTATGACTGCAATATAGAGAGCAATAAAAGAAATGAAAACTAGGGAAACCAAGCAATGCAATGCTGTAATGTTTTCCTTGTTACAAATTCTCTCAGGGGGGTGTAGCTGTTTTTTGATCATTATAGAGGTGTTCCAGGCAGGGCTATTCAGATGGTGCTTACAGCTAATCTCCTATAGCTCAACCCAACTGCATCATAAAGTCACAGTAAGGATGCAAATGATCTGCTGGACTGCCACGTCTATTCTACTAATATCTTAAACTACAATTTATCGGGGATTTCGAGTATTTAAAGTGAACCATGACATGTTTCCATTGTTCTCTTAAGAGGCCTTTGTTAGGAATAGAGCTGTTAGGAAAACGTGGGGATTTTTTCCCTATGGAAAATTTCAGTGAAAACTAAATAAATCTTTTTATCTTATTTTCTAATTGTCTAATAGCAATTCAAATATGAAAAAAAACGGGAAGACAAACCATAATATTTTGTTTTGGGACAATCATTTTCAGTTGTTTTCATCCTATTTTTTATGAAGAGCTGAAGATTTGTGAATGAAGTAGTTGCTTTTTTGAAAAAGTCAGTTAAAAAACCCCAAGTTTTTCATCACAGTACTGTTTTGATGGCAGATTTTTAAACAGTTGGTTAGGAAATATTTCCTTATGGGCAGACTAAACAGTCTCTTCTTTAATATCATTTGGCTTTTCTCTTCAACTTATCTTTGATGACTCTTCCATTTGAGTTTTTGGGGCACTGATTTGATCAGTACAACTCTTTCAAAAAGCATGCTTTGTTCATGAAACTGCCTGACTATTGGAAAAATGCTTGATGATAGCAAACCTTTTCCCCCAAGAAAATGCAATGTGATTTCCTATAAACTTAACTACTTAATTCTTACACCCATTCTGCAGACATGTGAAGTGTATTTTTTATGATCAGGCTGCTGAAAAAAACCCCAGCTTAGTCAAGTATTGATATAGCAATCATAACGTGACACTTTTTTGTCGACTATCTGGAAAAAACCCCAGTGCCTCACGACATTAAACAAATCCCCGCACACATTCCTGTCTTGAAGCCTGAATTTGAACCCTACTTTTCCCATGATCAAGAGGAATATTATGAATTATCATGTGTGATTTCTAGTCTCATGTTTTTTACCATGTGGTCCTGGTCTATGATTGGAGCACTCAAAGGAATTATGGCACTGATAATATTCAGTAGTAGTTAGTTCATAAGATTACAAAGGGCTCAGATACTAGGAGAATGGGACTCACAGAAGTACGGAGGTAGGTAGATTTGGATTGAGATCTAATTCAAACCACCATCATCCCATAAACTGAATCCAATTTTTTTTCAAGGTTTGGGAAGAGAGGAGGTAGATTTTTCACCTCTTTCAAGAGAGGATATTGCCATGGGGTTGACTTCCTTGTTTAAAATCACATATCTGCTGTCTCAGTTTATCCAACTGATCTCCTCCAAAGCTCATGAGGTCTCTGAGGATTGATACCTACCTACTTGGTGAGGTCTAGTTTATCAACAGTAATTAGCAATCAGGGCTTGTAGTAGAGGTGACATCTTTTATTAGACCAACAAGATTTTTTGGGAAAAAAAATAGAAAAAGTCTTTAATTGCAAGCTTTTGGACACAAACACCCTTCATCAGGCATTGGAGGAAGGATTGTAAAAGTTCTCCTGGGTAGAAATGGAAGTTCATATTTCATAGGATTTCACAGAGGAGTTGGTCAATGGAAAACTCCTCTGGGCAGGCAGTTCATAGCTGGTATGGGGTCTCTCACCTCTTGTGACTTTCTGATGATGCAAATTACCCTGAAACAAAGGCAGGAGCATGATCTCAGGTTTCAGGTCATAGAATCATAGAAGTCGGGTCGAAAAGGACCTAGTAGATCTTCAAGTCCGACCCCCTGCCTGGGCAGGAGGAAAACTGGGCTCAAATGACACCAGCCAGGTAGGCATCAAGCAAGGCATCAAGGTCATCAGACTTGCTCCCTCCTTTGGAAAGTATGAAGATTCTGTTAAAAAAATATCAGCTAAAATTCAATATCTTCCATGTGTCAGGTATCCAGGTTGTAGCCGTATTAGTCAACAGTAGTTAAGTACCCCAATACAAATCTTCCCCATGATGGTGTAGCCCATTATCAAACCCAGCTCCTGACGCCTGGCCTTCTCCTAAGTCTTTTACTCCTGTTCCATGAGGATACTTCCCACTAGGCTTCACCTGTGGCTGCTGCAATATGCCCCCTCGGGGTTTTCCATCAAGGCTCGGCCTCCCTCCATTTGAAAGATTTTGTGAAGAAGAGAAAATTATCTAGTCTGCCTTTTAAAACTCACCCTATGCAGGGCTAGATTGCAAGCCGCTGTCTGCCTATAGTGCTTTCTATTCCTATCTTGCTGAAGGCGAGATTTCAGTTCTAGTACACTGAAAGGACTAAGGAAGCCATACCCTGAATGTCTGAGAAGCAATGGAGGTGCTGAGCTCTGCCTGGCTCCATCCCTTGAGTATTTGGAGCAAGTCAGGACCTATTATCTATCCATCAGCCTCCATGGTGATGGAACTGAGTGAGCTGGGCCATCCCCTGCATGGATCTCATAGAGCCCAGAGGGATTTGAATTGTTAGGTGCCATCTCCTGACAGTTCCTTCTCCAGCTGCTACACACTTCATCTCCACCAATGTGTGGCTTGTTCTTACAACTGTCATCTTCCATTCCCTTTTGGAAACTTTTCACAGGGATGAATTCATTGGGAGTCACTTTCACTTCTCATTACAGCCCATGTCACCAAAGGGAGAAGAAGATACTGTCAGAATTTAAATTTTTAATAACTCAAATATTTTGTTGTTTGTTTTTTTTTAACTCTGGAAGAAAAAAACCCAAATGAAAACAGAGCTAATTACAGTTCAGAACACAGACAAGGAACAAACTGTGTTGTGAGGGGAAATATCTCAGGAGCAGAAATTGGAAACGGTTGATAGGGACCTCTCAGAGAAGCACATCATATGTCCTCTCCATCAAAGTTAATATTCTTAAACCGGTGCATTTATAGAAGACACTGGGTGCATCTGCACACGTGCTTTAATGTGCATTAGCCTATTTTAATTAAAGCATCACAAAAATGTTCTTTGGCTAATGTGCATTATCATAGGCTAATGTGCCTTTTTCTAGTACTTCCCATTGGAGGTACTAGATTTAATGCACATTACCGAAAGTGCATTAATGAACATGTATATGCACCCACTGTGTATGAAATAGTTTATGGTTTCCAGAGAGACTCTGAACACCAAATACCGTGGGATCTGATGGGCAATGATAAGGGAAAACTGAATGTGCCAACAAAGGAAGGTTGAATATTTTCACTGTTTCCACCACAGGGGCTCTCAAGCCTTTTGGGATAACATACCAATTTTTAATGTTTGTGATACATCTTTGATCTCTTATGATTTGGGGGCCTGGGTAACAGTTTGCAGGGAAAGTTATAGTGTGGTAGAAGTGACAGTGAGCATTATGTTTCTAAGACACATTGTAAAGCTGCTTTTCATTGTTTATATCTTCCTTTTCTTCCATTTAGATTTTTCTCTTCCTTGTCTTCTGCTTTCCCACTCCCTCTTCACATACACTCTGCAGAAGGTCCCAACATGTCCCTCACAGGAGTATATTTGCCTCAGGGTAAAATGCACTGTGCTAGAATGATAACTGTTTTAGCATTGAAGCTCTGAACTTACTCCTCATGTCATGTGTTCTGTGTTTGTACTTCTACCCACCCTTTTCCATTAAGGGGAAACAAAAGGGTCTCAACAGCATTTTAAAGAAACCCCACTGGGAGTAGTGAAATAGCTACTGGAAACTGTGGTGGGTGAAGTAGGTCACATACAATAAGAAATGACCCCAGCCCTTTGATTCAGAATTCAGCTGGAACCTGAATCCAAGCTGGACAGTTGGTTCATTTATTTCAATTGGTGTTTTCTGACCTCTGTCTCTCTCAGTTTAGCTGGGACAGGAGAGTTAATTACTGAAGGATTGTTTTTCCTCATGATGTTCACAGTTCTGCTGGCATCTGAAGGTGGTAGAGGGGCTACATCTAAAAAGACGTACAAGTCCAATAGGCTAATCCAGGCATAAGTGTGGTCTTTTGCATGCTTGTACAAATCAAACCTGGTTTGATTTTCCTAACATAGAGAAGAAGATGGGGATCACCTAACTTTCCCTGTGCATTCCTGTAACAGCAGGGCACATCCTAAGTGCTCAAGGTTTTATCTATTTTGGGTCACTTCTGAACCGCGGACCCAAGAGGTGTGATATGCTTGTTCATGTCACTATAAAGTATGCAGATCATTTCCAGATGAGCAGTAATATGAGCCATGTTCTGCAATCCCCACCAGCTTGCCCTGCACTGATGGCATGGGTTTCAGTGTACATGTGGCACTGCTCCATTTCCCATCCCACCATGAAGGATGGCTTCTTACCCTAAATCATTAAAATTGCATTTTTGTAGACCTTGTTCAGAAGTGATGCCTGAAGCATCTCCCTTCCATTAGACCAAGGGCATGAAACACCCTCCTCCTTCCCTGCCACCATCTTTGCATGCTGGGTCCAGACATAGTAGCAGTAGCAGCAATGTGGTGAGTGGTGGCAGCTGCAGAGCAAGTGGAGGCAGTGGCTGTGGGGTTAGTATAGACATCACTCATTCCCAATCCCTCTTCAAGCCCCACAAGCCAGAAGACACAGCTCCTTGGACCAGGTCTGGCCATAATCCATGCATTTGAAACCTTTGCACCAGACCATCTTCTGTGATTGCCTATATATCACAAGCCACAGCATGTCAATCCACTCTCCTCTCCCCAAGCCCCATATGCAGCTATGTCTATGCAGTCTCAGGAGTGAGCTGGGGAATACCCCTAAGATTCAGCCTCATCCATTGGATGTGCTTCTAAGCCTACAAATTAGGTAGTGTAGATCATAGAATCATAGAAATCTAGGGTTAGAAAGGGCCTCAGGAGGTCATCTAGTCCAACCCGCTTCTGAAAGCATGACCATCCCCAACTTGGCTTTATTGACGTGGGGCTTAAAAACCTCCAAGAATGAAGATTTCACAACCTTTCTGGGTAACCCATTCCAGTGCTTTACTGCCCTCCCGGTGAGAAAGTTATTTTCCTAATATCCAAACTAAACTTCCCTTTCTGCAACTTGAGACCACTGCTCCTTATTCTGTCATCTGCCCTCACTGAGAACAATCCAGCCCCATGATCTTTGCAACCCCCTTCAGGTAGTTGAAGGATGCTATTCAATCCCCACTCTGTCTTCTCTTCTCCAGACTAAATACGCTCAGTTCCCTCAGTCTCTCCTCACAAGCCATGTGCCCCAACCTCCCAATCATTTTTGCTGCCCTCTGCTGGACCCTTTCCAATTTGTCCACATCCTTTCTGTAGTGGTGGGGCCAAAACTGGGCACAATAGTCCAGTTGTGGCCTCACTGGTGCGGAATAGAGGGGAATAATTACTTCCCTTGACATGCTGCTATGCTCCTATTAATGTAGCCCAGTATGTCATTAGTCTTTTTTGCAGCAATGGCACTCTGTTGACTCATATCTGCTTATTGTCTACTGTTACCCCAGGTCCTTTTCTACAGAGCTACCACTTAGCCAGTTGGTCCTAAGCCTGTACTGGATTCTTCCATCCTAAGTGCAGGACTTCACATTTGACCTTGTTGAATTTCACAAGATTTCTTTTGGCCCAGTCCTCCAATTTGTCTAAGTTACTATGAATCCTAGCCCTACCCTCCAGTGTATCTACTACTCACAGGTTGTTGCCATCCACAGACTTGCTGAGGGTGCACTCCATCTCATCTTCCAGATCATTAATGAAAATATTGGACAAAACTGTCTCAAGGACCAACCCCTGAGGTGTCCCAGGGGTCCAGATGCCATAGGATTAGGTCTGAGGGTAGACCCAAACAAATCCCCCATGTCCGTACTCAAGTTCTTCAGATGTAGGACCTGTGCTCAGGGCTGCTCTGAGCATGGCTGGCCCATTGTCAAGCCATCTAGCCTGGCTACCATACAATATTGGGACCCAAACACAAATGGGCAGGATATGGTCCTCAGCACAGTTCCAAAGCTCCATATCCATATCCATCGTTCCAAAGCATGCTTGGAAATAAAGGGCAAGACTTCAGCACAAAAACAGCAAACCATTTGGAAAAATAAGGAGAATCCACAAGGTTGTATTGAAATCAACGGGACTGTTCTCATGCTTAAAAGGCAGCACTTAATTAAGTGTTTTTCTGCACTTAAGAGTCCTGACTGCCTGCCAAATTTGAGCCTTCAAGGGGCATTGAAATTGAAATGCTGAATGCTGCTGAGGAGCCCAGTCTATGGAAAACAAATTAGGAAAATCTATTTTCCTTCTGGCAAGGTGAAAATATAGTTCCCCAATAATTAAGCTCATAAACATGACTTTTGACACTTAGCAAAATAATCCTGCAATGCGATTGGCATTTCTTTAAATAAGGCATCTAAAGTCACATGGCTACATCTATTTTACAAGAAAATATATTTACATATAAAGTTTTTATTACAGGAAAAGAATTGTACTCCTACCTCATGCAACAGGCTTTATATCGCCCCATGACAGTTAGCGGCACCATGGAAGAATCATTAATAAATAACACATATGCCATTTCTCATTAACCACAGAGATACTCAAAAAAAAGACCTTTCTAAACAATGCAATAGGAAATACATGGCAATAGAACATGTAGAGCAGATACATAACTTTAACGAATGAAGCCATTAAATTAAAAAAAAAAAAAGAAAAGGAACTTTAATTAAACGCATCTCAGACGCACATGAAAGGGACTTTACGGATTCCCCATAGCAACTCTTAGGAGAAGGAAAAATTGAATAAAAAGAAGACAGAGAACAAGGAACAAATTTAAAATGTCAGCAAGTCATGTTGCATAAACAAAACCATCATTAACTGTGCTGAGACCCACAAGCTGGTTGCATCAAAAAAGGTGGCTCAGTCTCATTACTGATGGATGGTTTTATTAGTCTGGGCTTAAAGTGACAGCAGGAATTTTGTTTTGCATTCCCATTACCCAAAACTTAGATCTGGCGTCATTTTCCATGCTACAAGTGGAATTTCTGTGCGCTTGTATGTCAGGTTCTCATTTCTACTCTTAAATGGTTGGAGTTGTCAACTTTCTGAAGAAGGTGGTTCTCATTGACCTCCCATGCTTGGCAGTGTAAAATGGCCTTCTAATGATCCAATCCAGATACTTCTATGGTTTACCTCATTTCAGAGTCCCCTGTGATTCTGTGGTAGAGTCTTTGTCTACCACACAGGAGACCTGGATTCGATTCCTGGATACTTATACAAATGGATGCACCAAATTTCTGGACTTGGTCTTGCCTTTGGGGGAATAGAAGGTCTGGGCAGCCTCCACTATGCCATAGTCCTGCCTGGACATATGCATCAAAGGTCTGTGTCACCCGTCATGCATGCTCCAGGATCTAGTACGATTGACAGGCACCATCATCATGTCCCCCTCCCCTTTTGATTGCCTCACAACCACCAAAGTATTTACCCTCCAGATGTACCTAAGCAGCAGGGCTTCCTATCATATGCAGTTACAGAAGGAGAACTGAGGCAGAGAATGACTAAAAGGCAGACTCCATTTTACTTATTAGGGATGTAAGTGGACTTAAATCCCTAAGTGTGGTTCTATTCTACCATCTTCAAGAACCAGGAAATCTGTGATAGAGAAAGAAGACCTTTGGGTTCAAGTTCTGAGTCCCAGTGGCTTCCCTAACTACTAGTCAATCCTTTCTTTCCCCAAAGTGGATGTAAACGTAAAAGGGGCAAATGTCGCCCCTAGACAGAGGACCAGTCTAATTTATCACAGACTTTACACAGCCTGAGTGAGGTAAAGAAAACTCAATATCAGTGAGTGTGTTTACATGTGCACATTTATTGCACACTAACTGAAATTACTGCACAGTATAGGCATATGTATCCATGTGCATACCCATACCGCACAGTAAACATGGCAACTCATGCTCTCCCAATTAGTTACTGTGCAGTAACTCACATGTAGACACCTTACTGCGCAGTAATATTGTGTGTGTGGACTGTCTTGGGACTAAGTTTAACACCCAGTGTTAATGAGCTTTAACGCCGGCATGTGCAGACACCGGCCTATTCCCGCTTACTGCACAGTAATTTACTGAGCAGTAAATTTAATCTGGCATAAATGCACGTGTAGACAAGCCCAGTGAGAATTTTACATCCAAAGGGTGAATGTTTTGTCCTTTGCCATGTTTTGTTATCTAAGCAGAGACTATTCAGTAATAAAGAGGTGGTTCAGTTGATGGAAATAATGCCTAAGATATTTAGAAGGGATCAAAGGAAATGCTCGCTCTCCATGCAGCATGTCATGGGCCCGGGTAATGATTCACTGTTCTCCCTGAGGAGGTCAGCTAGTCAAAGGCTGGAGCTGAAATTTGGAAAGGGACAGATAATTTATGACTTGTGATATCATTTATAGTTATGCAGGCGTAAGGTAAGGGCAATCAATTCTCATGCTTCAGAAGGTAAAAGTGTTTGCTTGCAGTGATAAGGAACTCCATCCTTCCCCATAAACAGCACTGCTCAGTTAGGGCCAGATTCTTCCACCCTACCTCACAACATGTAGCACCCAAGGCCCAGATCCAAAACCCAGCCAAGCATGTTGAGTCTCGCGGTTGATTTCAATGGGTTTGGATCAGGCCTTCATTCTCCAGGGTCCGCCCCTGATTTCAATAAAGTTCCTACAGGATAAAGGTGCTACGGATCCTGAGGAAGGGGGGCAGAATCAAGTGCTCCAGGCGGTGTTTTGTCTCCCTTTATTACATCAGGTGTAAGCCACTGTGAGAGGCAGGGGAGTAGACATGATGAATGGCTGTATCTGGTCTGGCAAAACCCTAATTTCCATGGAAACGTGAATACACGCCAGTAACTGCAAGCGTACAGTGAAAGGAGGTGTACGATAAGAGGGAGCTGGAGCTACCTCAGGGCCTTGAAAACCCCTTTATTATCCTCTAATATGTTAATCCAAGGGCAAACTTCACCCCTAGACAGAGGCCCAGCTCTAATGAAGAATAAAAGGTGGACATTTCTGCGAACTGCATGAAAATCTGCACAGGACAGAGGTTTGTATAACGCAAGCAGGTCATGTATGAGGTGCTTTATATAATAAGCACAGCTGGGGATTAGCCAAGGCATTAGGCCACCGGCATCTCAGTGGTAATCCGCATGAACTGAGGGATTTTCCTAGCTGCAAACAAAGGGGCTAAGGATTAGGCTGTAGCCTGTGTCTGATAAAGGAGAAAGCTTGGGACGGGAATCAAACACGCGGCACTTGTAGAAACAGTGAGTCAGGGCTTCTCGCGCACTGACCTCGCAGGAGGGACAGACCTGGGAATTGCTGAGGAAGGAAATGGCCTCCTGCTGCTTTAATAGTGTTCAGCGAAGCAGGCCTCAGTTCATAGATGACTCGTAGGGGTGCACGGGGGTGCACGTGTTCTCCCCGATGAGGCTGGTGCTCCCCCAATGGCCAACACTGATGCTGTCGGTAGGCTGGTGCCCCCCTTACAGGGCCGCTGCCATCAGCGGCTTCTGCGGGTGCCGCCCCCAGATTCAGGAGGCACCAGTCACTCGTGTCTCAGTGCATGTATTTTCTAAATAAACAACATTATAAAAAAATCGGTTTTTGGACTCATGGCATTGATTTCTCTTCCCGATAGAAACAACCCTGCTAAAAGGCCTGAATTTTGGGGCCCAAAGGGGCAACAACGTAAAGAACAATATTGAGGGCCTCAAAACCGGTAAGAACAGTCACCAGAGGAGCAATTTAATTATCAGACAGACATCTGCTTAGCCATGAACAACTGCTGCGGCAAACAACCCTGAGCTGTGATAGAAATCAGCAAGGGATCTCTCTTCTACAGCCGAATATTGTTTCTAGACCGCAGAACAGGGTTCAGCAAATGAGGCTGTAATTCTTGCGCTATCAAACATTGCCCTAATGGTTCTGATCTTTTGCAAGACTTGGAGCAGAGGAGAAAGGAATGGGATAGTGGAAAATTTCCTGTATGATCAAAGCCATGTGTTAATCTGAAGGGATTTGTCCACAGTTGTAACAACGCTACTTACTGCCTCTGCTCTAGGTGGTCAGAGCAAGGTAAAAAGAACCGAGTTACTTGACCCTGGTTAAATAAGTGTCCTCTTACCCCAAAATTTGACCCCAACAATGAAACAAGCCTTTGAAAGGGGCCAAAACAAAAAATAAAAAAAAAAGAAAGAAAGAAAGAAAAAAGAAAAAAAAAAGTAAAAATTTTGTTTTTCTTCAGCTAACTACTACTAAGACTGGAGTGTTTGAGTTTCAATCCATTTAGATACTAGGGTCTGAAAAATATATTCAGACTCGAATGTTCTTGAGTGGAATCAGGAATATGCCATGAACCATTCCCCTCCCCGAAAAATTTGTTTCACGAACACTGAAACTGTGGGAGACTATAAATCCCAGGTTTGATGGGAAAGGTGTCTGCAAAGAAAAATCGTTTTTGGGGTTTTTTTGTTTTATACTAGTTAGACTAATAAAAGGTATCACCTCTGAACCAAGAGTTTCAAGTTGTGTATTTCTCTTTGTCTCAGACCAACCTGGCTATAAAACAGATCCCTGAGACATGCGAGATACCAGATTTTAGCCGGTTTTGGAATTATAAATTTCGTTGCTAAACAAGAAAGAAAGATTTCTACACCTCCCTGCCTTTCTGCCATGTGACACCACCAGGGAAGAGAAATTGCCTGAATTGCACATCAGAGTGACTCGCACCAAGGGACTCTCATGGACCCAGAGGAACAGACATCCACTTTCAGCTTCCCCTGTGCAAAATGAAGTTAATTTTCTACCTCAAAGGACTTTGAGGGGAAATTGAAGATGGTAAGTCTGCAGAAGGGTGTGTGCACCCGAAAGCTTGCAAAGAAAGAATGTTTTTGCTATTTTCTAGTGGGTCTAATAAAAGGTATCACCTCTGAACCAAGAAGTTTAAAGGTTTCTATTCCTCTTTGTCTCAGAATAATACAGCTAGAAAACAGATCCCTGGAATTGGGGGTGGATTTTTTTCTCTTGAAGAAAGAAGTTCATGACAGAGGAGTCAATGGTCCTATGGGTAAGTCTTCTGGGAAGGTGGAGATGTAGGTTTAAGCTAGAGTCAGAACAGAGTATTGAACCTCAGTGCCTGATGTCTCAGGCTCGTGCATTGATCACAGACATAACAGGGCAGCTCTGTGCCCTGGGCTGTGGCAGTGATGACTGCTATTTTTGCACTATCCCCCCTTACATATACTGCTGGCACTAATTAGTGAGCAAATTACTATTTTAGCTTACATGAGGATCTAGTCCTCTGCTTTTTATGACAGTCTGCTAGAGTTCTTGGCTAAATCCCAGCATGCATTAGGAAAATCTTTGAATAACATTTCCCAATCAGTTCTGTTAATTTGTGTACATTCCTTTCAAGAGAGACAAGAGAGACAGTAAATAGTACAATAGAGATTCAGAAATTCATTGGGAAAATAGGGTGAAAATTGGAGCAGCGAATGAGCAGAGGGAAAGCACAGCAAACCCAGAGTGGGCGAAATGAAGAGCAGAATGGGAGAGACAAACAGAATGATAACAGCAACGACCTTGCATGCGAGCAAGTGTTACGGAGATAAAACAACGTCATTATTTTAAAGCTGCATTTAGGTTTTCACTAAAAGTAGGGGTTCAAACACCTTGATTTTGCACCTACATCCAACATTTCTTATTCCTGAAATAATTTGCAGGACTATGTGTTATACGTTGACATTGGCATAGCTGAATTGCGGGCAAAATCAATAGCAAAACTTTTAACACCTTCCATTTACGCTCTCAACTCAGTGTAGTTGTAAAATAATGAATAATGTAGGTGGAATAGTTCTGATGCAAAATCACACCCTCCCCAGTGAGGGGAATCAGGTCCTATATATATATATATATATATATATATATATATATATATATATATATAGCCGTAGAGTAGTTTAGTTCCGAATAGCATCTTTTATGTTTCTAATGGGATGTCTGTGCACAAGATGCTTTATTGCACAGTAGACTATCCTACTGTGCAGTGAAGCATCACTACTTACAGATGCTCAGCATTTACTGCACAGTAAATTAGTCTACCGAGCAGTTGTCTACTACCTGTAGATACAGGTAGTAGATTAACTGCACAGTAGCTACTGCGCAGTAGTGGACGTGTCCAGTTCAGCTCAGGCAGCAGGAGGTGGGGAAACCATCCCCTCCCTTGAGCAGCTCCTTCCCAGCCCCCTGCCCCAATCTACCGTTTGGGGTGCAAGGATGGGAGGCAGCTGCAGAACAAATCCCCCCACCCCCTAGAGCCCAGACCTGACCCTGGTTCCCCTTGCCAGCCCAAGGCTGGCACCTAGAAGAGCCTGGAGCTCCCTCTGGCTGCTGCAGGGGGAAGAGCAGGGCAGGAGTAGCCCTGCACTGAACTGGTCCCATTGGGAGCAAATTTGCTCCTGATGGGTGCCCATGTAGACATGCTCCCAGGAAAGATTTCTGCACCTTATTTTACTGTGCAGTAAGCTTACAGCACATTCATAGCATGTATAGATGCACCCACTATGTATCATATATACATAGACACATATAATGGCCTTCGATGCTGTAGAGCCTCACACTCAATTTAAAGCTACATTATCACAAAAACCCTATAAGGTAGACAAATTATATTATCTCCATTTCCAGGTGGTGAACACAGTTAAATGAATGCAATTAAGTGACTGGCCTAAGGTCACATGGGGAATCTGTGTCATACCCTTCATGACCCAGATCTAAGGTAAGTGTTTTTATATCTGAAGAATTGGACAATTTGCATGGAAGAGTTTTTAAAAAATTGGAGGAGAAGGTGTCCGAGCCATTGATTTCATATTTAACAAATCTTAGAGTACTGGAGAAATCACCTGATCCAGTACTTAAAGGGCAAACAGGATGGCCCAGATAACCAGTGGCCAGGAAGCATACTTGGGCAAAGTGATGGAACAGCTGAGAAGGGAAGCGATTAACAAAGACTCAAAGGATGTTGGTGCAATTAATGTGGTTTGTCATGGTTTTATGGAGAAAAGATCTTGTTAGATCTCTTATGAGATTATAGCTAGGGACAGACATTCAAAAAGCCTGAACCTGAATTGATTCAATCTTTGCAGGTTAGTCTAACCTGGCCAGGATGAATCAGTTTGTAACTGCAAAGACATCCCAGAAATGCAGGCACATGCCTGCAGTGGCTCAGACTATAAGCTAGGGGTGGGGGGAGGGAAGGCACTAGAGGAGCACTCCCTTCCCTTCCATAATGCTGAGCTGAGGGGGGCATGATCAGGTCCTGGCAGGACACTCTGATTAAAGACCCCCCGCCCCCTTCCCCAATGCGCCCAGCAGGGAATCAATAACACAGTGTTTATCAGCCCATTAAGAAAATAACAGAGGGACATTACCAGCTACCTGATGGTTCTGCCTTTGTCCCATTCACCACAGCACGAACCGTAGCCAGCATGTGGTCTGCTAGCTAATGCTGAGGGGTGTCTGTGTAAGGCAGAGGAATGAGGGAATCCCTGCTTAGCAGGGGGTGGTAAAGTGATGGGGAAGCAGGGGGAAGCCAGGCTGATGCCTGCAGTCTCTACCGGAGCTGAAGCCAGGGAGCAGAGGGGAGCAGCCAGCCCTGCTGTAGAGCAGAGAGCCCCACCCAGCCCAGAGAGCATGCCGGGATGCTGGGGGAGTCTGGTTTAATTTAAACCTGAAAGGGGTCTGCGATAGACAGTGCATAAACCAGTTTGAGCCCCATGAGTTAAGTCTAATATTACATTCAACCAGGTTTATTTCAAACCAGTTTCAGCCATTTTCAAACTGGCTTATGTGCATTGAACATCTGTTCTGTGACAGGTTTAAGCCAGTTTCTGATCACTTAATGGCAATGTTATTACCTTTGTCCAGAAAACATATAGGCTAGGGACAGACATTACACATAAACTGGTTTATGTACATAAGACTCCTCAAATCTTAAGACTTAGTGCAACACAGCAGTTGGCATCTCCATCCTTGGAGGTGTTTAAGACCCAGCTAGACAAAGCCTTGGCTGGGATGATGTAGTTGGGGCTGGTCCTGCTTTGACCAGGAGATTGGACTAGATGTGACCTCCTGAGGTCCTTCCAACCCTCATTTTCTATGAGTCTATGATTCAGATTAATAAAAAAACTAGAACTATACAAAATTAATATAGCTTACGTTACACGGACTAAAAGCTGGCTAACTGATAGATCTCAAAGAGGAATTATAAGCAGGGATTCAAAGGGGACATTTCAAGTAAGGTCCTTTAAGGACCTGATCTTAGCTCAGTGCTACAGTATATCTTCATCGGTGTCCTGGAAAAAAGACATACCTTTCTGTAAAGTGTGAAGGGGACATAACAATTGGCAGAGTGGTAAATAATGATAAAGACAAATCCATTCTACGGGGTCATCTGGGTCGGGTGGTAGCCGGATTCAGCTGAACAACATGCCCTTTAATACAACTGAATGAAGTGTCACGTCTCTAAGTGCGAATGAGATCATGCTTCCAGGACATGGGGAAGAAATTGCCAATCACTGAGGACTATTTAATACAAAAAAAAGATGTCACATGATCCAATGGCTGGAAGCTGAAGCTAGACAACTTCATACTCAGACATTTTTTCAGAGGGATGATAATTAAGTATTGGAACAGCTGATCGTGGCCTGTAGAGGTTTCTCCATTGCTTGAAGTTTTTAAATCACGCCAGGATGTTTTCTAAATAAAAATGCTGCAGCTCAGCCAGAAGTTACGCACTTTAAACAGGAATTACTTGGTGAAATTTTCTGCCCCTGGTTATCCAGGAGGTCAACTGAGATGATCATTATTGTCTTTTCTGTCCTTAAAGCTATGTATGTATTAACCTGATAACCACAGCAGGCATTAAGTGTTGTTTTAACTTGCTTTTCTGTGTTCCCAGGGTGGAGGAGGGTTAGCACGAGAACACCTAATTAGCTGAATGCATGAATTAAGATATGATTACTCTGGTTAACGTATTGCTACTCACATACCAAACAGCTTATGGGTATGTTTAGCTCTGCCTTTTGTGCAGAGCTGTTACTGAGATTTATATGTTTCCATAACCATTGACAGTTGCTGCAGCCTTTCTGATTTTACACATTGCTAATAGCAAAGAAAGCAGATTTTTTTTCTTTTTGGCACCTTTGTACTTTCCCCACAGGGCCCTCATTTGGATTCTTGCTTACAAGAACATTAGCCAATGTCATTTCAATCTCAGGAGATCCCTGCCCCCCAAAATGCATTTATTTATTTCTCTTAAATTTGAATTGAATTTCCGTACAATGGTTTTCACGAGCCATGAAATTATCTCAACACTGAGTTAGCAATTGAAATTACACCCTTGTCAAAATGCTCTTAATTAGTCATTACTCACTGGAACAGGCTTTTTTATTCCTTTGCATGATGAGACTCATTTTCATTGAGAGAAAGCAAAAGCTTTGCCCAGACGGGGAAGTTTATAAACAAGCCAGAAGAATAGACATGAAGCCTGAATGAAATGCATGCTTTTTCTTGCTATGCTTGGCAATAGCCTGAAGCAATCACTAGAATGGTGTTTTGCTATAATGCTACTAGAGATGAGCCAATAATTTGCAGTGACTAGTAGCGCCAGTCTCCTTAGCTGGAAAGTTTTATGATGACGTTTCTAAAGTTCATTAGTGTCAATCTGCAGACAAGGTTCCTTGGGTAAATCCAATACCTTTTATTAGACCAACTCAAATAGTTGGGAAAAATTCTTCTTTGCAAGCTTTCGGGTCAACCTATGATTTTTATATGGTGATGCTCATCCCTATGCAGTAATAGTGCAAGGCCAATGAATTAATTATAGCCCATTTTAGGGAGGGGAAGTGGAATTTCAGCGGTATGTAGACCTTGATTTGGGCTGAAGCCTTTGAGGGAAGATCCGAGCTTAGCTCCACAATCAAGGCAGGAACCAAGCTATGATTGCCAGCACCTTCCTGCTTTTGTGGGGAGGTTCGTTGCTCTTTGGCACAGATCTCTTCTCCCTAAGCGTCAGTTCTTATGCACAAGCCTATGTATAGCAAATGCTGGGGGTCATCCTCAACCCTCTACCCTCCCACCTATGTGAAAGGGGAGTAGTGGCCTGTTACCCACAGCTCCTTCCTTCATTCAAATTCTGACCATGCAGGGAGACCACACAGGGTTTCAAAAAGAACAGGACTGTTGAGATCCCCATGCAAATTCACTGCAGAAGGCTGAGCCTTATGCTGGGGTTTAAAGGGCTTACTCAGACCCTGTGTACTCTGGAACAGTCACCATCTACACACGCATTACAGCAGAATAAATAACTGCACCATAGGAGAGTAGCTGTGTCTGGCAGTACTATCCTATAGTAGAGTTAATTAATTTATTCTGGCCTAATAGCACCGCACGTGTAGATGTGTAGACTTTACTGTGGAGTTAATTAGTCAAGTCCGCAGCAAAGTGCATGTGTAGATGCTCCCAGTGAGTTGGAAATTTTCCATGGAAATGGCTTTTTGGATCCAAAGTGCCGATTACCAAAACATTGACATTTCCTTGGAAAAATGATGACTTTTCCCAACACACTTCAATTTTCCATTGAGAAAATGAAATGAGCATTTGTTTCTGGTTTTTGGCTGCTACCATGGTACCTCATAGGAATCCAGGCACCTTTCTCCCATTCTCCACCATGGGCCTAGCTTCCTAGCCACCCTTCATCTCCTATGGTATACTGTAACCATGAGACCCCCATTAAACACTGCAGTAACTCAGGCAAATGCAGCCTCATATTGAATATACTTGAGCAAAACATTTTGATGTTTCCAAATAGAAATTTTGATGAGTAGTGTGTCCTGCAAAAAGTGTTGATATTTTGACATTTCTTCTTAATTTGCAATGAAACTAAAGGTCAGAAAATTGGAATTTCTTGTGGCACAGAAACTCCGACTTTCGAACAGCTCTGGATACGACCATACTATTCTAGCCGGTGTATGCCATCAATCCATCCATCCATCTTGTCTACCTACATCTTCCTATTCAAACAGCCTCGTGCTAATGGATGATAAATGATTTCATCTTGTCAGAGAAGAAATATAATAAAAACATGTGGCTGGGTCCAGAGCTCATTGAAATCTTTAGTAAGACTCTCTTTTATCTCACTGGGCTTGGGATCAGGTCCCTTGTGTATTTATATATTTCTCAACAATGTACTCGTTGTGCCGCCGTGGCTGAGAAATAAAGTAATTCAATTCACCACATTAAATAACAGTGAAGACAATATTATCGAGGTCCACGTGTGGTTAAGAATGTTAGTTCCTTTGTCATTGTTCAGTCCTCCTCCCCAAATGCGACTAGGTAGTCCTCTTGTCTCTTATGGGATAATGTGTCTACGTATTATTTAATAGGATGCATTTAATTTCCTTAGTGCAGTGAATTTTTGGTCATTAGAAATCCACATAAAATATCAGGTGTTGAGTTGTCTGCATATCGCCTTGTTGTTTAAAAGGTGGGTGGAAAGGTTTTATTCACAATGTTGTGCTCAGCTGATTACATTAAGGGCTAATACAATATCCTTATTTTCTCAACCACTCACTAATCCTTTAAGCAATACATTTAATATTAGTTTCTATTTCAGGTTTTTAAATTGCGTTAGCTACTTCCAGCCCTTGAAGCAACATCTGTAATTCAGATGTTAAAGGTGCATTTCCGGGTGGTTTTAAAGATAATCTTCCTGGAGGTTTTAATACAAGGAGCCATTTTCTACTTCCATTAGCCCCATATGGGGGGAAAATTTGTTTTCCTAAAGCATTTGTAGCATAATTTGCAAAGTTGTCACATTAGGGCATGATAAAATGTTAGCACCTTGACTACAGTCATTATCACTAATTATCTGTCTGTCTGTCACATATGTCTAATCTATCCATCCATCTCAGTCTAATATGTCTTCACTAGTTAACGTTTGCATTAGGAGGTACATAATGAAATTATATTTGGCTTAGCAAAGCTATGTGCATTAATTACATTTCCTCTCTTTGGAAGGCACGTTGCCATTACTGGTTTGAAATAATGGAGGAAGAGAAAGAAACACTAACATGTGATGCAAAGCAGCAAAATAACTTACGTCACTTAAAGCATGAATGCAGCTGCCACTGCTTAGCTAAATGTACCTTCATTCTTTGCCATTTATGATCTTGAATGACGGCTGCAAAAACTCACACAGGGCATTGGGTATATACTTGACAGAGGAGTGAGTCCATCCTGCCATGGACAGCGAGAGCATTAAAGCTGCTTCAGCTATATTCACATGAGCTGTAGTCACGTGCCCAGATTGCAGTAGGAACTTACCCTTGAAGGTATCAGCAAAGTACTATAAAGACAACTGACACTGTAACCACCAATGGGCATTTGTTATGGTATTATTAAAATTAAGAATGAGAGCAGACCAGGGGGCAAAAATGACATGGAAATGTTCTTTTTGTTGCTTAAAACTATATATGTATGTATGTATATGTGTGTGTGTGTGTGTGTATATATATCTCCATATATAATATTATAATATATATTATGTATTAGTTGCCAAAACATTTTCAGCTGCCCAGTGAAAAAATAAGAACAAGAAAACAAGGAGTTTTCAATGAACATTTTCATTTAGCTCACCTGATTTTTTTGAACTGCTACGTAACACTTCTGCTCTTGGCCTACGGGTTGAGTCTGCTATTGAGAACACATTATCCTGGCATTATTTTATTACACGAGTGCATGTTAACAAGGAGCTGGGCTGAGACCCATTGATTCATTTCACTTTGGAGCCACGCAAGCAGGAGACTCAGGGTTTTGCATTTCCCTGCCAGTTCTCTGAACCATCCAGTCCCTCCAGATGCAATTGCCTTGAGATAAAATTAACCCACCCAACACGAGTCTGAATGAAAACCCTCTTGTGTTTGATGTTCTGTGGCCTTGTTGTCCCCATTAGTCTTTGGTCTTCCATGCATGAGTCTAAATAGAGCTCTGCTTGCCCTCAAAGTGCATCAGACCACAGGAGCATGGGTTCTGCATTGTCCTAATATGCTAAAGATATGGGAAAAAATTCCTCCTTCTGGTTCCTGCTGATGCTAGCAGAGAAACAAGAGGGAGATAGCTTTTCATCTCTAGCAGCTGGTACCAATAATCTTGTCATAAAATCAGGGTCCTGGATTAGGCCACAGATTGTTTCAGCAGGTAACAGAGACAATTATAACTGCATTGTAATCTTTACTGGACATATTTCTTGCAAGTGAGTTGAAGTAGAACAAGAAATAATAAAAGGGGGAATGTGGCATATGAGCTGGCACGGTTCCTTGGACACATTACATGTATAACAACTCTTTTGAACACTCCTGCACTTTAAACCTCCTGGATAAAATAGTTTGGGAATAAAAATGGAGCTTTTCTAGCACTGAAATGCAAGTAAAGCAAATGTCCTTGATAGTCTAAATGCTTGATTTTTTCTCCCTCTGCCCTTGCTGATATAATTTTCACTCTGTTTGCATTTAGTATTCTCCCTTAATCTTCAGGTGCCTGATTTGCAGTCTGGTATTAATAATGACCTTAAGATCTTTCTTAACTATTGAAGTAGGATAGCTTCTAAGTTGGTATCTGCTGACCATCTATATAGCAGCCATCCTAGGTAGACTCCCAACCGACAACGGAAACTGTGCTCAAGTTCAGGCTAGAAGAGCCAGCTCATTGCTACTTGCTCCCACTCCTTCCTGCTTCTGCAGTGGTTTTTCCAGCATACTGTATGCTGGAGGCCTCAAACATCAGAAGTCCACCACCAACAGTCCCACAATTCCTTGTTCCTTCCTTCCTTCCAGCTCTTCTGTGCCCTTTCGCTTCTCTGCTGCTAGCAAGTGGAAACAGAGAGAAAAATTGATTTCTAAAAGGGCTCCACTTTCATGTATGTAGCCCAATAGGCCTGTGCAAAGTGGCTGGTATTCACTTTGGATTCGGCCCATCTGGAGGACAGTGATTTGATTCGGTGATTCGAATCACCGTCCAGATTCGATTCGGCTGAATCTAATTTGGAGATTCGGCTGCAGCTGAATCTCCGAATCAGCCAGGCCAGGCCAATCCCCTGCCCCTCTACCAGCCCGGCAATGCCTGTCCCACCCTGCCTAGCTCCTGGCACTGTTAAAAAAAAACTATGATTCAACAGGTGCTGCCGGGCGGGGGGCGATCCCCACTACCCCACACTGCATGGGGAACTCTGCATGAACCCCCCACCTTCCCCCTTGCTCCCACAGCCCCCCCACAGGTGCCCTGCCTGGGCCAGCTCTGACCCTTTAAGAAAAAAAATAAAAATAAAAATCCCCCAGACTCACTGCTCCTGCCAGTGGGGGCAATCCCCACTGCCCCCTGCTCCCCTGTACCATGTGGGGGTCTCTGCACAAGCCCCCCCAAAGCCCTGAGGCTGCACCAGGAACAGTGAGTCCTGGGGCTTTTCTCAGTTTTTTTTTTTTCTTAAAGGGCTGGAGCTGGCCTGGGCGGGGCACCTATGGAAGGGGCAGCGGGGATTGCCCACCCAGCAGTACCTAGTGAGCACCAGGGCTTTTTTTTTAAAGTACTGAGCTGGGGCAGGTGGGGCTGTCAGGGGTCCCCCCCATGGTCCCCTCCCCCATCCCTAGTACTTACCAGTTTGGAGCCTGCTGCAGCCAGCAGGGACTGCCCAAATCACTGAACCAAATCAGGAGACCAATTTTAAAGGTCCAAATCAATTCAAACCTCTACGAATCTTCAGAAAAGATTCAAAGAGCTTCATAGTCGGAGATTCGGCCACTGAATCGGGCCAACTCTCCTCTGAATCGAAGCACCACCCGAAGCTTCGCACAGCCCTATAGCCCAACAAGCTTAACTTTGGTGAGAGCCGCGAGGTACGATATGCAAAGCTGGTTCTACATATCAATTTACATCTACCGTACATTGCGCCTACATGAAATTCTTTTCTCAATTTGTAGGTGCAAAAGTGAAAGTCTTTGAAGCCAAGGTTGAACATTTGTTTCCAATATTCATCAGAGGGCAGGTTCTCCTGCAGCTCAAGCTTGACATAATGGGCACAGACTGATTAAAGAGGGCTTCAGACTAGACATAAGGAAAAACTTCTTTACAAGTTGAGCACCGAGGGTCTGGAACAGTCTGCCCCCAGAGGTGGCACAGTCACCCACCTTGGCAATCTTCAAGACGAGTCTTGACACTCACCTTGCTGGGGTCATCTGATCCCAGCAGTCTTCCTGCCTAAGTGCAGGGGGGGGCAGGACCCGATGATCTGTAAGGTCCGTTCCAGCCGCTAACATCTATAAACTTATGAAATCTCCTTGATTCACTTTAAATTTAATTACTGTAACAGTCTAGAAAGCAGGAGATAGATTATAAACCTAGCTTGAACATTAGCGTTTTTCTGATGAAATATTTCTCTGAAAACGTATTTTCCTAAGGGCTGGGGTTCTCTAGCAAAATGATCCTGATTTTTTGTAGTTTTAAACATGAAAAATGTCAATGAAAATGGAATGGTGTTGCAAAATAAATGTGTTTTGGTAAATATATTTGTGTGGGTGTATGTGTGTGTGTGTTTTCATTTCAGAAACAACAGATGGATTTTTTTTTTTTTTAATCAGCTTTAGCACCATTTTAAACCAGGACATTAGAATTAAGACATTTTCTATCTGTGCTAAACATTGGAAAGGGCTTAATAAAGATTAAATTCTAGTTGCTTACATATTTAAGTTTAAAACTGGAAGGTCTTTATTTCTTATCCTGGTAAATTTTCAGATACTACCTCAATATCCCAGGTGGAAAAAAAATGATAGAGATATTGAATACAAATTAGCATTTGAACTGAAGATTTCCAGGGAACACTTTTTGTTACAGGAAATGGAGCTCGTGTTTCAATAGGAGGTATTTTTCCTCCAGGGCGGATACTGAATTAATGCTCTGTCATAAACTATAGATTTTTTTTCAATTTTTCATTAGTGAAAAAAATGAATTATTGTGATAAGTTTTGGGGGAAAAAAAATGGAATACCCCACAAAATAATTGGCATAATTCAGTTACCTCTGCTATGTACTTGCATGGTGTTTATCACCAGAGCATCTGTGCCTTTTAAAAGCACCTTTAATGTGTTGCCAGAATATGTCAATCTTTCCAGTCCCTCAAGGGCTGTAGGTGGCAGTTATATAGTAAGAGTGAGTTTCTAGCCTGAACAGTTTACAGTTCAAGTAGACACATGAGGAACCAAGGCACTGGGAGAGAGAAGTGATTTGCCTAAGGTCAGAGAGGGAAGCTATGGCAGAGACAGGAATTTAATGCAGATCTCCTGGATTTTAGTCCTATAAGTAAATACTCACCCAGTGCCTTTCATGGGTGCCGACAATGAGCAAGTACCTTGGAGACACAAAGTCTCAGGCTTGGAGCATGAAGAAGCATACAAGGGCTTGTGTATAGACATACAGAGCTTCTAGGCTTAATCCTTACCTCTGACCAAGGGGGTCTTTAAAAGGGCATTAAATGGGCACCTGCCACACCCCAGCTCCATACAAGCCCATTAGAAAACCCCAATTCCCCACTGCTGCTTCATATAACAATCTGTCTTGTCAAGCTTTCCCAGACAGTGTAGATATGCATATTTTTCCAGCAGAGTAGCCTTGGTGGCATCAAATTGGCTGGCGTGGCTTGCGTTAATCACTTCCAATTGGCCTTGAGGTATTTTTGTATGAGCAAGGGCTCTACGCTTCACTACAGTATTAGTGAGTGTTTTTTTGCCAGGTGGCTTTGCTAGAGAAAATGCAGCACTCATAAGATTGAATACCTGCTGCCAGCTGTTCTGACCTTCTGCTTTCTTCATATCACTACTGGGGACAAATAATCACATTCAGAGCACACGTCTCCCTGGGAGGGACCCTCAGAGCAAGTGGAATTTTAGCAGAGCAAAACCAACCATAGTAGAAAGCATTACAACCATAATCCCTACAACTGCTGGGGGAGCAGGCTCCCTCTACAACTGCCTCTTGGTCAGAGGCACTGTCCTCTAAGACGGGGTAAACTTCTAAGTGTCTAGGGGCCACATGACCTGAGGCCACACCAGTAGGAGCTACATGCTCTGCAGGCTGCACCAGGCCAAACTATGGGCCCCCTGCCCACATCCCACCTGGGTACAGTGCCTTCATGCTCCATGGTGCACCTGTGCAGCCCCAGCCTCACTCTCAGCTCCCCATGACATGCTGGACTGTCCAGGGGGGGCAAGAAGTGGAGGCTGGAAAAGAAAGGGGATGCCTACAGACTCCTGTCACTATTGCAGCCAGAGTGCTGGCGGGGAGCAGCACCTGGGTGGGAGGCCACGGGCTACAGGTTGGCCCACATGCATCTACACAGGGTGCAAGTAGAACAGGCCTACTGTGGGGAAAACCCTTCAGTCTTTAAGAACACTAATTTCCAAAAAGAAATTCCAGCTCACAAGAGATGTTTAGTTGGTCTACTACCAGGATCTCACTGGAGTTTCCTTGGATGAAGGGAAACAATTTCTCAGATAAGAAATGTCTTTGCTATCCCTTGAGGTTGTTCATTCCTCTATTAGGTAATTGGTGTGAAGGGCTGACATGGACCAAAGTCAGTATGTCACTAGGACTCATGGAAAAACTATGCAAGTAAGAGGAGCCTCAATCACAATGTCCATTGGGTTATGAGGGTGGTCAGAGGGTATCTCAACAACATCATCCTTTTCCTCACCCCTGTGGTTGCCCAACTGAATACCGCTTCAGACTAAGACTCTGCTCAAACCAGTAGAACAAGTGATTTCCCTATCTCTAGTTTGTTGGTACAATCACAAGTACCAACCGCAGTCCTCACTAAGAGTCCCCAGTACTAGCTTGTGTAGTTGATGATATCTGTATATCTGTCCTGCCATGGAAATTATTTTTCAGCTATTCTAAACCCAACCAAACTAGCACGCTTATGGGCGGGAACTAAAACTATCCCGTTGAGAAGATGACGAAGAGATGACAATGAGTAGCAGAAATCTCGTCTTCTGCCAGCAAAGGTCATGGATGCAAGTAGAGGCAAGAAAAACACTGCTTCATCTAAGCCCACCTGCAGTTTGAACAGCGGTGTTATAGAATCATAATTTCTGCAATAAATCAAATACGTCTTTTCGATCAAAACAGTCGTCAGCGCTCTCGGCCAAAGACGCTTCTTTTCTGAACCCCTGTGTTCACCTCCTTTCACTAATTGAGTGATTAGATGATACAAATGCACCTTTTTTAAAACAAGAGAGAGCTGGAGGGCCTGTTATATTAATCTGAGAGAAAGGCCCCAAATAACATGCACCACGCAATACATTTCAACCTCGTTACTGTGTGCTAACCTGCAAGAAAAGAATACATAATAAAGCCACTTCAACAGCCAGTTAATGAACAGACACTTATTTCAAGGAGATAGTATGGGGAAAAAATAAAATGAATTGAAGAATAACCAAATGATTGATTTTTTTTGTTCTGGGGGGAGGGATGAGGGGGGCAGATAATGAAACATAAAAGTGTCAGATCCAGTTATGCAGGATTCATATTTTATGCAACTCCTTTTGAAGTCGAAATTAAATTCCCCTAAAAGGTTATATCATAAAGGAGATGAAATGGAACCTTCCATTGAGACACTGTTATTTTAATAAATCTTTAAAAAAAAAAGCGGGGGGGAGTTTTATTTTTTCTGAAGTGAGCTGTTGAATTGATTTATGCAGTTCTAAGCCGTAATTATGAAATGTGCTTATCTAGGCACCCTCTGTTTCTATTGATCCTACACGTCCTTCTGATGAAAAACTCATAATTCATAGCATTCTTGATGTTTAGAATTGTTGGAATTATTTATAACCCTCGGTCCGAGGGTGCTGCTAACCAGAATGGAGTTTGAGACTGATTTGCAATGCAGCAAATGGGCTGTTTTTAAGCACTCAACACAGATAGTTACAGCAACATGCTTTGAGACTTATGAATGGAGAATGCAACACCCCACTGGAAAGCAGAAGAATCTAAAATGTGGGGTTTGCTGCATGGAAGTCTTTCCATTGATTTCCATGAGCTTTGGTTCAGAGCCACAGGGTGATGCAGAGGGATTATGAGGCTTCCAAATCTTGTGTGATTGGGAAAGCATGTCATTTTATGGTTGGTTGCCAAAGGAGGCTAGTGGCACGTGCAAATGGTCATCTATTAACTCTGGTTACCTAGCCAGTGAAGTTTCAGTTCCTTGAGAGAATCCCCTCCACCTTACCTTAATCACATTGATTTAAATAGCCTGTTATAGCTTTAATGGTTTTAGCAGTTAAAAAAATGGCTGCTCCATTGCCATTTATTGCAAGCGTTTGTTACACGTGCGACATCGTGCTTGCTCTATTTGATCTTAAATGTCTGGTGAAAGGTGACAGCATGTTGGTCAAGGAGGGCTCGGTTTATTCACAGAACAAATATAGTGCAGGTGTTCTCCTTCACTGCTGTCCTGTGAAGGAATTCAGCCTTCCTTTGACGTGCCTGATGGGAGATTTGGTTGTTGTAGCCAACAGATCTAGGAAGTTGCTGTTTCTATGAAATGGGAATAAAGTGCTTTGGCTGTATGGAAGTTCTTTCTAAAATGTTGATGGTGGCTTGTTGAATAGTTTTAGAAATATTTTTTTCTAAGCATCTCATAGATTTTTGTGGTCATTGGCATTGCTTCATTCTTATTTTAAGAAAGCTCCGGTTCAGCAAAGCCCCTCAGAAAACGCATCACTTCAGGCAGGAGTAGTTTCAGTAAGGTCACTTAACGTTACGCACATACTTCAGAACTTGCCTGAACTGGGATCATAATTTGCTGAACTAACAGAGCTTCCTGAGCCTGAACTCATGAACAAATACACTAATTTAATTGACAGTATGCGAGTGTAAATTGCACTGCGAGTCGGAGCAAAAGCATTTGCAGTTATTTTGGAGTAGCTGCATGCAGCAGCTGGCCAGTAGAGTGCCTTACCACTAGGGATGAAGTTACATGTTACATTTAGACCATGCTAAGGGCACTTAGAACACAAGCATCTGCACGTTAAAACTTGTTAGCTCATCCTAAGTGTCCCTGAGCATCTCAAAGATACGCCACTTCAGGTAAAGGTTAATGCTGGGCCATAACTTGGACAGAGTGCTCTCCATACCCTCATCCAAGTTCACAGATGATACCAAAATATGGGGTAAAAGTTAACACACTACAGAGTAGGAAACAAATCCAGGTGGATCTGGACAGGTTAGAAAAGTGGGCAGTACACAATAGGAGGTAGTTCAACAAAGACAAGTGTGCAAAGTGCTGCACCTAGGCGAAGGACTATCCAACACACTTCCAGACTGGGGGGTGACCTTCTCAGCAGCAGAAAGGGATCTTGGAGTCATAGTTGATTCCAAGATGAACATGAGTTGTCAATGTGACAAAATGATCAGTAAAGCTAACCGCACTTTATCATGCATCAGCAGATGCATGGCCAATAGATCCAAGGAGGTGATAGTTCCCCTCTATGCATCATTGGTCAGGCTGCAGTTGGAATACTGCATCCAGTTTTGGGCACTGCACTTCAAGAGGGATGTAGATAATCATGAGAGGGTCCACAGGAGGACTACTTATATGGTTAAGGGCCTGCAGGCCAAGCCCTACGAGGAGAGGTTGAGGGACCTGGATCTCTTCAGCCTCTGCAAGAGAAGGCTGAGGCAGGATCTTGTGGCCACCTACAAATTAATCGGAGGGGGGGCAGCAACATATAGGAGATGCTCTGTTTACCAGGGCACCCCTTGGAGTAACTAGGAACAATGGCCACAAATTGATGGAGAGCAGATTTAGGTTGGACATTAGAAATAACTTCTTCACAGTAAGGGTTGCCAGAATCTGGCAAGGGCTTCCAAGGGAGGTGGTGCTCTCCCCGACCCTGGGGGTCTTTGAGAGGAGGCTAGACATGCACCTAGATGGGGTCGTCTGACTCCAGAGCTCCTTCCTGCCTAGGCAGGGGGGACGGACTCGATGATCTACTGAGGTCCCTTCCAACATTAACATCTATGAATCTATAAATCTATGGTACATAGATCATGTTAGGATAACTTCAGTGTGCTCCATGGAGATAAAACAAGCAGCTTGCAGTCCTTCAGTATCCCAGGATGCACTGGGATGGATGGAGGAACAGGTAATAGCCCAGTTTCCTTCAGTAAATGACTCTCCTGGTATAAGTTGCAAAGAGATGACATTTGTAAATTATTCCAGTAGAGTTTTACCTCTGATAGTTTGTGGGTTAATTTTATACAAGATTGGGTAATGTTACTAGAATGTAGGGGTTTATGTCATTTGCCCATTACTTTTATAAACTGGTGTGAACTTGTTGCGTGTCCAGGACCTTAGACCCTATCAGTGATTAGTAGCTTAAGAAAGATTTAAAGAGGACAAAATTATTCTAGTTTCTAACAAGAAGGTTTCTGTCAGTCTCTCTTTCAAGTGCATTAAAAAGTTTCTAACTGTTCCATAATAGAAAAAAAAATCACCCTGAAAAGAAACTTTGCTATCTCCCTGCCTATTTATTTTAATTTTGAATCTGGAGAGGAAGCGATTCTGAACACAAATCTGTTCTCTTTGGCCTGTGTGGCTATTTTTTGGAGCCATGCTCCTTAAACTCAAAACACATAGGTAACTTGTTTTGCCTCAGAGGTCCCCAGAGGGCACTCAAATATATTTGTTAGGACTTGGAGCTTCTGACCTTGGACCCTATTTCTCTCCACTGGGTCCCACAGCTTAGGCCTACTGCGCTGAATCTGGCTTTTGGTTCCCAGCCTCATCTTGACTCACTGTGGGCATGGTCTGTCCTGCGTTGGGCTTTGCTGGCCCCCACACTAAGCCCTTCTCTTTCCCATCATGCCTTGAGCCTGCCTCTGGAAGAGCTTAGGGCTGATACATGTCTCTCAGACACCAGTAGGACCTCCAAACCACCCCTGCAGTCCCAAACCCAAACCACCGGCAGGTAAACTGCAACCAATAGAAAAGCCCCCTGGCTATAACCAAAACTCTTTCTTCCTGGGTAGTTAAATAACACTAAACAGAAAAAAAAAATCACATACCACCCATTTAACCCACAGGAATAGCTTCCCCACTTCTGTCCGGCCAGTACTTCCCAAGTAGTCCAGCGGTTCTGCAGGCCACATCTCAGCAAGGAGCTGGTTCCGCCAGCAGCTTGCAGGGCTCTCCTGTGGGTCACTTGCCTCCCTGGGCTTCCACAGGTGACCCCTGTCTTGGCCACAGGGCAGCCGCATGGCTCCTTGGCAATGGTGCTGCTGGCTCCAGTTATAAGTACTTGTTCCAGTCTCATCCCTCTCTTTTGGGTCACATAGTTGCCTCCAAGACAAATGTAAGTCGACAATGACTCCGAGATCCCTCTCTGCTGCTGTGCTGCTTAGAAAGTCATCTCCTAATCTGTCAGTGTGTTGGTGATTCCTCCTCCCCAGGTGCAGTACCTTGCACTTATCCTTGTTAAACTGCATCCTGTTTTGTTCTCCCGTTTTCCAGCCTGAATCCACTCCCTACCCTCCAGTATGTTTACTTTTTCCCATCATTTAGCATCATCCATGAACTTAGACAGTGTGCTCTCCAAACCCTGATCCAAGGCACCGATGAGAATATTGAACAGCACCAATCCAAGGACCGAGCCTTGGGGGATCCCACTGCCCACATCTTTGCAGGTCAATGCTGACGCATCTACCACCACTCTCTGGGTCCACCCAATTAGCCAATTCACCGCCCACCTGACCATGTTATTATCTCACAGCTGTTTAGTTTTTTTATGAGAATGGGATGTGCCACCCTATCAAAGGCTTTTTAAAATCCAAGTATATGACATCCACCTCGACTGCTGCGTCTAAATAGTTTGTGACCTGGTCATGAAAAGAAGTGATCAGAAGAGCTGATCACACTTTATTATGCATTAACAGGTGCATCACAAACAGGTCCAGGGAAGCAATACTTCCCCTCTATGTGGCATTGGTCAGGCCACAGCTGGAGTACTGCATCCAGTTCTGGGCATCATACTTCAAGAGGGATGTGGATAACCTTGAAAAGGTCCAGAGGAGGGCCACTCATATGGTTAGGGCCCTGAAAGTAAGGTCCTATGAGGAGAGATTGATTGACATGGATATCTTCAGCCTCTGTAAGAGAAGGAGAGAGGTGATCTAGTGGTCATCTACAAGTTTGTTAGGGGAGGGGGGGGCAGGCAGGGGAGAGCAAGGAATAGGAGATACTCTGTGACTGTTGTTCCTAGTTACTTGAAGGGATGCCCTAGCAAACAAACCAGCAGAGAGCAGATTTAGACTAGACATTAGGAAGAACTTCTTTATGGTAATGGTTACCAGAATCTGGAATGGGCTCCCAAGGGAGGTGGTGCTCTCCCCTACTTTGTCCAGTCTCTTTTTAAAGACCTCCAAAGACCTGTCTGCGGTCATCTGACCCCATCGCTCTTTCCTGCCCAGGGCAGAGGGTTGGACTCGATAATCTACTGAGGTTCTTTCCAACCCTAAAAATCTATGAAATCTATAAACTATCCCTGTTTATTCTACAAAACATATTTTCAACCCCCATATTTCATTAAAACTAAGGGAAAAAAGGCTACTGATTAGCAAAAGAAGAAAAAGAAAAGAAACCAAACCACCTACTCATATTTATACAGATCAGCCCCAGCATATGTTTGTGCTTCTGTTCAATGTGTTTCTGCAACTCATTGCAAAAAGCCATTAAGCACAACCGTTACAATAAGTATTTACCTTCTAAACTAATAGAGTTAGCTTAGCCAGTAAAAAAAATTCTCATGCAATTATACAATATACTTGGACTTCAACAAAGCCTCTATTTCTGCAGCTCACATATGAGACGGTACATGGGAATATCTCAAAAAGCTAAGGAATTACTATGACTTGGATTTATAACAGAATAACTAAATGGATTGATCATATGCTGGCAGGAAGACAGGAATGAGGAGAGAAACCTATGAAACCCCACTTCTAAGTACTGGTTAAGCCTCATTTGGATCATTAGAGATGGCTAGCTGTGTTAGTCTGAAGTCAGGCAGCAGGTAGGACAAGAAGGCACGTTAGAGACAAACTGGATCAGAGATACATGAGCTTTCATAAGTGACAGGTTTTGGGGGGTTTTTGGTCAGGTGTGTTAGTCCTGAGTTTGTATTCTAAGAAGGAACTAGAGAAACTGAAATGAGTCCAGAGGTCCACAACAAAGATGAGAGAGGGTTAAAATTGGAAGCTATAGGAGGAAAAGAAATAGATGTGCTGAGTTTGAAGAAAAGGAGATGAAAGGGGGACATGACAGCAGTTTGCATGAATGATGCATGCCTCCGGAGGCGGGGGGGGGGGGGGAGGGGACATGGTGACTGCTCACAGGTGGCAGCAAATGGGGATCTCCTGCAGACAGCTGTAGCAGTGTCAGCGACATGGCTCAGGGGGTGGCGAGTGCTGACCAGGGGTCAGGAACCACCCACAGATGCTGCCAGCAGCAGCAGCCAGCAGTGATCAGGGACCTCCTGCAGATGCCACTGGTGGTGTTGATGGCGAGGGGGGGCATGGTGAGCAACGACCACCCGCAAGTGCCGCTGGCAGTGTCGGCAGTGCTTCTGTCAGGGGGTGCACCCCCAATCACAGGGGTGCACATGCACTCCCTACACATCGCCAATGGCAGTTTGAACACAATACTTTCAACTATATGAAAAGGTGCCATTAAAAAGAAGGACAGGAGACAATAGGCTTAAACCACAGCAAACAAGATTTAGATCAAACTCAGGAAACACTTCCCTAAATAGAAGAGTAATAGGATAATGAACAAGGTTCTCAGGGAAGATTCATTGGACATTTTCAAGGAAGAGGTTGGGCAAGCATAACATTACTGCTTAAAAGGTGGACGAGGACAAGAAGGTGGATGAGGACCCTGGCTTTGCCAGGCTCTTTAAAGAATAACTTAAACTTTTTGTGCTTCTCCACCTGTAACGTAAGTCTGCTGGCATTGTATTTGTTCCCCACTTTTTCTGATATAGATTGCAAGTGGGTTCTATCCACTGCCAGGCATTTGAACAGCGTTGACCTCAATTTGGGCTCTGAACTGTAATATGAACTGGAGGCTCTCATGTCACTGACCACTTGACTCTGGGGAAACAAAATGTCACATTAAAAAAAAATGGCCAGTTTATGAAACAAACCCAGTTATTTATTTCCCAACTCCTTGCTCTAGGCTGGTTTGAGGATGCTTTCTGTGTGTTTTGGATTCCTCTCAAACACAAAGTAGGCAGGACCACTTGCCATCCCTGTAGATCATTTCAGGTTGGCCCAGTGTACTTCTGCCGTGAAAACTTAATTGTGTTATTCTAGGACATGTCCTTAGATTCAAGAATATCTCCCAAGGTTTTTTTTTTTTTTTTTTTACTTTCTGCAAAGCTTCTGACTCATGTATTTCCCAAATATAGCACATCTCTTGCTAGGTTCCCTGCTACTACTGGTGCAGATCCTTGGAGCAGAGAGAGACAAGGGGGGCTCCCATGTCTGCCCCTTGCCTATTCTGATACACTCCCTGCTGGCCTTGCTTTTTCCTTTTAACACAACAGGTCACTAGAAAGACTCTAACACAAGAGCCCACAGCCACAAAATTGCCTCTAATAACAAGCTGAAGGGTGAGCAAAACTGCCTGAAGCAGAGAACTTGAAGGCAGGCAAATAATTTGTCTCAAGGCTCACTGGTTCCTGCACTTTGCTCCGAGCTGTTTATGATTTTCAATTGCTTGAATGGTGTAATAAAAAGGGCACTGATATCACAAACCAAAATTGCACAGGAACAGATGATACGAAGGGCAGCATCCCAACATGGCTACAACAGGGATTCGTTGAGAATGAAATGAAATCCTTCACTCCCCTATCAAAAGAACTGAAAACAGGTCTGAGGTCATAGTTTTGTGTCCAATGGGAGTTCCACATAGCTTTACTTTGACCCTGAAAAGGACTGTTTGTGACAGGGGTGTGCCGAGGGCCGGGTGTCATGCTGTCTCTATGGGGCAGTCTGCCCAGTCTCACCTACCACGACTTTGCTGTTCCCATAAACTGGTGGTATAATGTGGGAGGCTGCCCATTCCCAGCCCCTATGCCAGGGGGCACTATCTGCAGCTCTGAACCTCCCCTACACCGCCACCCATGCCTTGTAGATGGCATCCAAATTAGGATTACTTGGTCTGAGACCAGAGTAAACCCAGTCCAAAGTTGGGCTCCATTCATCTTCACATTCACTCCGCCCCCCTCTCGCAAGGGCCTCTGGTATACCACCCATTACTGAGCCACACTCCACTGCCCTTGCTCCTCTTGGGCCAGCAGGCTTCACTACTTGCATGCTCGCCTCACCACACAGTCCTTTGGTTCTTGCAAGTTCCCCTACTTTATGTGCCCCAGTTTTGTACCAAATTCTGGGCTGATTCTGCCCCAAGCCCCCCACCAGGCAACTCTACACCACGCCCCACCCCCACCCTGGGGTCTCCTCCTCATACTTGCAACTATTTTCTCCTGGGGCTGGCCTTCAGGCTTATTCCAGTTTGCCATCAGGCACCTGCTAGCTGCATGACCCTGCCCTTAAAGTGGCAAGCACCCGAAGGTACGCTGCCACACTTGTATAAATGGAATCTGGAAAGCCATAGGCAAGAGGAAAACTCCATGGTGAGAAACTTGGAGAGTTGCTTTCAGAGAATTAAATTGGAGCTTAGGCCCTTGGGCTCTAGGGACAGAAGTAACATATAAACCAGTTTAAGTGATCAGAAACTGGTTAAAAACTTGTAACAGAACAGAAGCTCAGTGCACATAAACCAGTTTCAAAATGGCTGAAACTAGTTTAAGATAAATCTGGTTGAATGTACAATCAGACTTAAGTGACTTGGGTCAAACCAGTTTATGAAATTTCTGTCCTAGACCCCTTCCTGGTTCAAGTTAAATCACAGTCCCCCAGCTTTCCAGCATGCTCTGCAGCCCTGGGCTGGGCTGTGCTGTCTGCTCCAGACAGCAGGGCTGTTCCTGTCCCTCTGCTCCCTAGCTGGAGCAGTGATGGCTGGCTGACAAGGGCGTGGGGGGGGCAAGCCCAGCTGGGGACACAGCCCAGTGTACAGGGGGGCAGACTACCCACCCCAAGCAAACCCCAGCTAGGGGCTGGGGCCAGGGAGGGGGGTTAAAAACCCCTTCCCCCACTCAAATTTATGGCTGGCTGCAATTGTGGACTACACATCCCAGAGGCACCTAGGAGCAGGAAGAGGAAGTTATGATCAACCATGCACAGTCCTGTTGTTATGATTCTGGACTGCAAATCCCAGAGACCTCGGGGGAGCAGAAAGAGGAGGTGAACGCACAGCCAGAGAGCTGTGCTGTAGTGCCCCCAGCTTCTGGTCTGAGCCACTGCAGGCAAGTGGCTGCATTTCCTGAATCAAAGGTAAATGTCTGTTCGCTTCTGTTTCAATTTAATCTGTGTAGCTTTGACTAATGTGCAAAGACCGAATCATAATTTCATAGTTGGTCGGGTCGGAAGGGACCTGAGTAGGTCATCAAATCCAACCCCCTGCCATGGGCAAGAAAGAATGCTGGGGTCAAACAACCCTGGCAAGGTGTCTATCTAGCCTCCTTTTAAAGACCCTCAGGGCCTTTAATCAAATCAGCCTTGGGCTTTTTCACTGTCTGTACCTAGCCCTAGAGGCCAGATTCAGGTTTGTTCCTTGAAACCCACTTCCTAGAACCATCTGCACTGTGCTTGGGGGAAGATGTAACTCGCTTCTGCTTTCCATAGTGGCTGGGTGACCCTACATACCAAGAAACCTCTCCACATGGGAATTGCTGTGGGGCAACCTGATCCTTACTTGGTTGGTGATTACTTTTAGGGCTGAGAAAACTAGGCCCCTGAAAATGTAGAATTGAATTTTTTAAAGCTTCAAACAAATCTTTGGTTCTGTCAAGCTGGAGTTCAATTTAAGGGGAAGGAAGAGAAGCTGTATAGGGAGGCCCTTTAGATTCACATATGCAAGATGACTCTAGATAATCTTGTACTATATTTAAGAAGCAAGCTGTCCACAGGCGGCTTGATCCCAAAGGAGGCAGAGACTAAATTTATCATCCAACGCTTGTAGCTTTACCACATTTTCTTTGACTTTTCTCATGCCAGGATAGTACGTCATTTTATAAATTGCCCTGAGGAAGGGTAGCATGAATGTACACTGCCCCAAGAACAACCTGCAAAGTGTATTGTGATTCAAGAAACTCAGTGCAATCTGTTTGAATTCATGGTGGCTGACTGCTGGGGGCAGAACATCAATTTTGCCCCATACATGCCTACTGCTTCTCATCTGCTTAAGTAGGGAAGAAGTACCAGTACCAGAAAGCCTCACTCCTTTCTCTTAGTGCAAGTAGCAGTGAGTGACCATCTGCACAAGACAGGGAGAGGACAACCATGGACATATACGTTCTTATTCCCTTACTTGGGCCCATAAAGCTAAGCCAGGATAGCCATTAACTTTAGATACCACCTGAACTACATACAACCTCACATCCCAATTTCCTCAGTTTTAAAGAAACTGGAACCTGAAACCCACCTGTGACATCCCTGCTTTTATCCATGTTTTAGAACATGGAAGTCAAAAGGCAATCCCCCTCAGCAAGCCTATGCTGATGCAAATGCATAATACAAAGTTACTGTTTGCAATCACTGCAAATGAAGGAATGTGTTTCTTTATAAATCTTAAATAATAGACAGGAATCTGGGAGCAGAGTGCCTTAACAGAGTGTACAAATGCATTCATGGCTTGATAGGAAGTTTTCTAATCGTCCTATGGTTACTGATACCTTGAACCTTTATCCTCTTTTGCTATTATGTTAGTTCCAGTATTCAGATGCCATTGTGCACGATATGCTGTTTGTACTGAGATTCTTGTTTTCCTTTTCTATTTTTTCTTTTCGTTTCCCATGTGTTTCATACATCCTCCTTTAATCTTCCCTTCTCTCACTGCCAGACACGCAGCCCTATCCTTGCATGTAACAGCACTGACTAAGCACATCAACACTGTTTTATAATAATACAAAATACTAAAGAATGCCTTCTATCTAGGGATTTTCAAGTGTATTTGGCCTTTTCTATAGCATGCTGAAAAACTATGCTGGAAAGTCTACAGGGATGACTTTCTTCCTATAAATTCTGGTCATCTGTATTAACTCCTGCCTCCTCCAGAATAAAAGGGAAAAAGTGTTACTAATATTGAGCGACTCCCACATTCTATATTCTACAATCAATTTGTTGCAACCGTGTTTATTGTATTAGCTTTCAGGAAATGAAATTAGTGTCTTGGCTGTTTGTAGACACAATAACATTTGTGGAAAGTTTATAGAAAAATTCCTGGAAAACAAGTACTTGACTGTCAAATATGAGCATTTATGTCAAAAACCAGAGTCTGAAATTTGAAATCTGAAAATGCATTCAACCAGGGCATAGAAACGATACCGTGTGGCTTACATGTCCAGTCAAACCTGCCCAAGAGGCCTCAGAGTTCAGATGCAAATTGAGCAGTAGTTGCCAACTGAATAGATTAGAAAAAATGTTGGGGAAGAAATGGTAATCTTTATGAATCATTCCCGAAAAGAAAAAGGGGGTTCAAATTGTTCTGTACATTATTTGCTACAAACTGTTTCTTCACCTCTATGATAGACTAGAGGTTAATTTAGGTTGGTAATATCCTGACCCATGCTGTGAGGCATGACAAGATAGATTAGGGCAAAGTCAACCTTCAAGTAAGATGAGGGTAATGTCACTGACTTTATTTGACCATTAAGTTCTCAGAGGCAAACACTTTGTCTTTTTATGTGTGCTGAAAGCACCGTGTACATTGCTACAGTGTGTGAATATTAAATCGTAACATCTATTCAGGTTAAGGTCAGTGCCTAGGGATCTTTACAGTATATTAACCACTAGCCTTGAAACCATTGGTTTCTCTTCCCAGTGTCATGCAATGAAATGTCATGCTATACAAGCTAATACTGAAGTCTCCAGTTGGTGTCCTTTGTGCTTGCACTACCACTGCACTAAAAAGTCACTTCTGGAGGCACCCGTTCCCCCCTGAAGGGCTCAGTTTTAGTTGGGGTGGCAGGCAGAATTGACTGGGTGAGCTCAGAGAGGATCACTCTGGTACAGGGGACTACTGCAGGTTCTTCAGAGCTGTCGGGTCCCCTCCCGGGCCTTGCCTAATTTCTGTCCTGTCCTTGTCTCTGGATTCCTCCTCTGTCCCCTGCCCCTGTACAAGCTCGGGTTGGGAAGAAAGGTTGAATGAACCCATGGGAGAGGGACCCTTAGTAGAAGCCATCTGCAAGGGGTCCTTTGAATCATGTTGGTTGCTAAATCCAGTGGAAAGCACAGCAACTGCTTGTGGTTAGATTGAGAGTGAAGAGAAGTGCATAAAATGCATCATCTCAGGTTTAGGCTTAAGAGGTGCCATAACTGTGCTGGACCAGACTCTGAGTCTGCTTCTCGTTATGGATGAATGTGGGGATGAAGAGCCCAATCCAGTGGGTGTGGGTTATGCTACCATCCTGACGGGGAGGTGAGGCAAGGCTGCACTCATTCTTCCTTATGCCCTCCCCCTTGCAGAGGGAATAGACAGTGGCTGAGCCCCTAGAGGCTAATTATACATCTTGCGTGCCCTTGTGTTTGCACGTAACAAATCCATGAATACAATGCTTTAATTCCGGGTGAGCCAAACTACACTACGTCCATGGAGTTTCAGTTTAATGCACCAGAAAGCCTTTTCCTGTGTCCGGAAATCCCGTTCATGCAAACAGTTACACTGTTGCAGTGCAAGAAAGGGCAAAAAACGTGGCATGTACAAACGCCCCTATGCATCCCTCTGTGTCTAGACTCCCAACCTGCACTGGAGCTGAGAGAATATGCAAGAGTCCCTGGAGAGAAGCACGGGGATTGTGTTGCCTTACAGTGGCGTGTATTTTGAGACACCCCGAGTAAATAAATAGCATATCCTGCTTTGTGTCTGGCTTACAACCAGACTTGCTTTAAAATGTGGGCTCAGGTGTGCTGGATGGGTTTCTCTCCTTGCTTTCCTTTTTTGCTATTATTTCAGGTTTCATCTGATTCCCATATCTTTGCTGCATCTCCTTCCTTGTAGCTGGGCAGAGTTCATTCCAACTTTTTTTTTTTTAATCAAATGCTTTCTATTCAGCCCTGAGTATTCTCCTGTTATCTCTGCTATTTCCCGAGTTATGCAGGTCCCAGGGCTGTGCTCTCTCTTCTGTACCCACCTTTTCATGCACAGGCCTGATTGACAGCCCAACTCATTGTTTTTCTTTTCTGACTAAAATCTGCTTTGAGTGAAATTCTTCCAATAAACTCTGTGTTTAATATCGGAAGGGTGAGGTTGGAGGGAAGAAAAAGAAAGGTATCACCGAGTCTCTGATAACACATGTATGATGTAATGCAGCTTTATTCTGTAGAGCTGTCTTTCATGCAAACCTGTGCAATATGTTGTACTGCATTAAAGAAGGTTGCTATGTGGTTCTGGAACACATGAGAGAAGGAAACACAGGAAGGGATAGAGAGGCGACAAAACCAAGCATCTGAGCAAAATTCCCATCAGATGGCAGCTGCTGCAGCGGACAAGGATCTCGCAACCATGTATTGAGATTATCTGATGGGCCTGAGAGGTGAACATTTTTAGACAAGCAAATGGAGCAAAAAGAGATGAATATTGATTGGCCCTGCCTCAGGTTGGAGGAGAATTCAGACCCAAAATGAATTGGGGTAACAGAATGTAGCTAACACCAGAACAGGGAAAGAGTTGGTTAAAGGTTATGTATATGAATTAGGTGAATCCAAGTCAGAAAAAGCTGCTGAAGTCCACCCTAGAGGATTTAAAGACTAAGATAACAAAGTTTGTGAACCATTCAGGATTATCCTTGAGATGGTGTTCTCCGGTTCCCTGTCACCTCACCAAACAGAGTGCCTAACTTTAAGAAGGAAGAAGGGAGACCCAAGAAATGATGGGCTGCTCAGCCTAATGTTAATACCTTGAAGAGAATGAAGCCAATTATTAAACAATCAAATCATAAGCACTTAGGGGATAATAAGGCGATAAGAAACAATTCATGCATTTGTCAGGAACAAATTATGTCAAACCAATCTAATTTCTTTTTTTTATTACAGGGTAACTATCCTACTAAATAGGGGTTAAGCAGATTATGCAATACATCTCAATTTGCATGAGGCTTTTGACACAGCTCCACATGACATTCTCACGAGAAAGCCAGGGAAATACGGTCCAAATGAAATTATTTTAGCTTGACTTCGTAATTGGTTGAAACTGAAGTTAGAAATGAAAAATCAAATGCAGGGCAGCGAAAGGGGAAACCCCAGGATGGGCAGGTGGGCAGAGAAAGATTGGGATGCTTCTCCAAGATTGCAAACTGGATAGGTGCCAACAGTGCCATGCTGTTGCAAATAAAGAGAACATTACTTTCAGATGTATGAAAAAGAGTTACATAAGTAAGACAGGGAGGTCATTGTTGTGCTCTAGTTTACAGCACAACCCTTCAAAAAAGATGCAGACAAATTGGAGCGAGTCCAGAAACCCAAACAAAAATAAATGGTAAAGGTTTAAAAGCCATGATCTATGAGGACAGGTGAAAGTATTGAGTTGGGCTAGTCTGGAAAGGCGAAGGCTGAGTGATAACAGTCTTCAAATATGTAAAAGGTTGTTAAAGAGAAGACAGTGAGCAATTGTCCTCCATTGCCCCTGAAGGTTGGACAAGAATGAATCCATTTCATTTGTAGCACAGAAGATTTAGGTTAGATGTTAAGAGAAAAGGTTTTCACCATAAAAGATGTCTAAGCATTGTAAAAAGTTACCTGGGCAGGTCTTGGGATTTCAGGACAAGTGTCCATCAGGATTGTTCTAGCACCAGATATATTTGATCTGGCCCTGGTGCAGCATGGAGTAGATCACTTCTTAGGATCCCTTTCAGACCTACAGTTTGGGCGTCGTAAAGCAAAAGACATGTTAGCCAATGCTTTCCTTGTGGATTTCCCACTGGAGATAGATCTGCTATGCAGAGCTCCTTAGGAAATATTTCTATCCAAGGTGGATGCTTAATTAGCCTATTTCTTCTGGTCTGGCCATCTGCAGGCTAGTACTGGATGCAATTTAGGCTGCTCTGACTTCCTGTACCATTGTGTACCCTGGTGTTTCCACCTGGTCAGGTGAACATTAAGATGTAATGCCCATCGTTGTTGCCGGGCTGGCCAATACATGACACCATACTGATGGCTCTTGGGGAACTCCACGTGTACTGAGGCCTCTTCTGACATGCCAATGTCTAAACAGAAACCAGACTGTCTTTGTAAATTCATGAAATGTTTCACAGAAGTTTGCGTGTCACAGAACGCTAGAAAAACAGGGCTGGGAGGAACCCAAGAAGGCCATCTAGTCCAACGCCCTGTCCAAGGCAGGATCCTCCCTGGCTAAGCCATTTCAGCCAAGTGTTTGGCTAAACTTTGCTTAGAAATTTCCAGAGATCTGAGATACCACAACCTCTCTAGGTCATCGGATCCAGTGTTTCATCTCCCTCAGATTTAGGAAGTTCTTCCTAACATCCAACGTTGTCACAATTTAGGGCCATTACTTGTCCTGTCCCTTACAGCACCCTAAGAATAATCTATCAACATACTCTTTATAACCATGCTTCAGGTATTTGAAGACTACTACCCAAACCCTGCCAGCCTTTCTTTTGCAGGCCAGATAATCCCAGTTCTTCTAATCTAAACCTCTCTCATAATTTAAATCGGGTTTCCCAGATCTCTAATGATGTTTAATGCTCTCTGCTGGATTTATTTTCTAATTTGTCCACATCTTTTTTAAATGAGGTGTCCAAAACTCCAGGTAAGGCTTGTCTATTGCTGAATAGAGTGAGAGAATCACATCCCTTGACTTATAAATTGCATTCCTATTTACACAACCCAATATGCTAATTTGCTTGTTTTGCAGCAACAGCCCACAGTTGACGTATATTCAATTTGCAGTCCACACAACCTGTAGATCCTTTGCTGCGGTCCTGCAGCCTTGCCAGTCATTCTCAAGTTTGCATTTGTGCATTTGATTGTACCCTTCAAGTAGAGTACTTAAGCAGGATGTCAAATTGGATGATTAAAATAGTCCCTTCTGGCCATAAAATCTTTGGAGTTACATATACTTACCATTTCATTACATTATTCCCTTTCTACAGTTTCCAAATATGGCATCTAATTCTGAAGCTCTTCCCGTTTTAATTTTTTTAATTTATTTTTTTTTAAGTTTGCATGAGGTTGAGTGCTAAAAAGGACAAACATACATGATTTTCGTTACTAAAAGTGATATATGCGTGGGTACATGTTTAGCAGCACCGATATATGAAATGCTAAATGTAAAAAGTCAATACTATTACATGCAAAGGGAAGAATTTTTTTCTCTTTAATTATGCAAAGGGGAGAAAATTACCATCCAATTGCTTTGCCAACTTCCTCAGATTCCAATTAGATCTGCTACACTAACAAGAAATGTGTAATAAGAAAATTGCTCCTTTTTAACATGCACGATGTGACTCCATGTCAAACAGCAGTAGGATCTTGCAGTCAGCAGCACATTCCTACAGGAAAATATCACTTGCAGTTGTTCTCTGCAGTGAAATACAGACTGGAGGAACTCGATTGTCATCTTGGTTGTTACCACTTATAATTACTTTTAAAGATTCATGTCCTGTAATGATCCAAGACACTCCTGTTATTTCTCTCCAGCGATTGATCTGAAACATCTGTCATCAACACCCTCACAGCTAAGAGAACTATTTTGCCTTGGAATGATATGGAGAGCAGACATTGTCACCGGCTTACAGGATGTTGTGTGCGCAAAATAAAAAATGTCCCATCACTGCTGCTGGCTGAAGATTTAACAGCATCAACATTGAAGCCAGTCGCATTTTGCTGTGCAAGGTAGCAACATAAAAAATGTTGGCTTACACCTCTATCGCAACCCCTCTATTGCAAGTCGTTAAATGAACGACACCTACTGACATCTGTCCAGATTCTGATGCCTCCATTTCCATTCACTGCTGAAGGTGAAGACAGGATTCAGAATCTGACCCTCTATAGCTAGGGAAGATAATCTGGTAATTACATTTACTCTCTGAAGCTTCAAGCGCTTGAGGCTCAGAAAGCTGATTGGGGTCAATGGGTGGTTTTGCGCACAAAGGCCTGCAGGATGAGTCCTCTAGCAGGTCCAAAAGTCATTAGCTGACATACTGAACTTTGCTTTAATGAACAAACCATACCTCGGTATTTTATACTATATAATTAGTAGGGACAAGCCAGCCTCTATGGATTAAAATATTACCCAGGTCCAGGTCCTAAACTGCATTTGCAATCATGACAGTTTTTCAGATTTATATTAGCCGAGTAGCTGGTCCCACCACTAACATTAGCCCCAGATTTGAAACAGAGGATGCAGATCCAGGGGAGTGATTCTTCCCCTCTATTCAGCACTGGTGAGGCCACACCTGGCATCCAGTTTTGGGCCTCACACACGTGGACAGATTGGAAAGAGTCCAGCGGAGAGTGACCAAATGATTAAAATCTTGCAAAGCCTGATTTATGGAGCATGGCTGGGGAAGGGACGACTGAGGCGGGGGATTTGATAACAGTCTTCAAATACTTGAAGGCAATTACAGAGAGGATGGAGATGGGCCACGGAGGGCAGGATTAGAGGCAACAGCCTCAAGCTGCAGCAGAGGAAATTTAGGTTGGAGATTAGGAGGAATTTTTTAACTATGAAAGAGGGCAAGCATTGGAGCGGGCTATCTAAAAAAGCTGTGCAATCTGCATTCCTGGAAAGTTTGAAGAGCAGCTTAAATTTGCCTGGGATGGTTTAGTCAGGGACAAGTCTGCCTTGAACACGGAGCTAGACTTTGTGAGGTCCCTCCCAGCCCTGCTTGCCTACATTGCTCTGATTTAGGTTTTGGAAAAAAATTGACTTAATAATAATCACAACGATGATAATTGATGATGATGATGATCATCATCATCATTTTGTTTCCCCTCGTGTGTTAGTACTTCCAAGATTGCTAGGACAGAAAACTGCCAGCTGCTGTTGTAAGGTCTCTGCGCAGTGTAATCAGGATCGACTGGGGAAATATCTTACGTTAGACCCTGATTTGTCTATCCTTTTTCTGACTCCTGGTGTTTTGCGTAGCCCTTTTAACCCACTCCAAGCTTTTCAAGGTGCCTTTTTCTTTTCACGTAGATATGTTAGTTCTGCCAAAGATCTCACCAAAGCTCTTTATTTCTTCTAAGGTCCCACACTGTCCTGTGGTCATTACTTGCTAGACAGGGACAGTGTGCTAAGACCAAACCTGTATCATGCCTGCAAGTGCTCCCCTCTACAGGAGACTGGGAACAAAACCAGCACAGGATGCTTACACTGCCTTGAAATGCTGCATTTCCACAGGCTTTACTTCCAGAAGATGGTTTACGGCCACTTCATGGGGTTAGTGATGTAAAGGACCTTAGTGAAATAGCAAACCAGGTGCTCCGATTTTGTTGTTTTATTTAAATGACTGCATTGTCTTATGAAGAAATAATCTAATATATGGGAATAAGAATGCAACTTAAAAAAAGATCGGAAACATTTTCATTGTCTAACGATGCTAAGGACTTCATAGAGCAATGCTTATTTTTTTAACAAGCCAAGTTCACTGTACTGTGCAAACTCTGCCACATTTTGTGACTCTTTCCCCAAGCCCAGCCTGACAATCCAAAATCATTAACTTGATCCCCTCTGACGTTCATTTATGCTTGTAAACTCCTCTTTTCCAAGCCACAGGCGATCCTGAGTTGTTAACGATGTCTTCAGCAAAAAGAATCTCACTTAATGAACTTTGTGGGCTGTTGGGTTTTATCTCACGCGTTTGTAGGAGACAAGGATTGAAGGCTGCGGCTGAGCTGCGTGCGCAAGAGGTAGATGCAGACATGCCCATGCCTGAATAGTGAATTAGTCTTGTTTTATCCTCACACTTAAAATGACTGCATAAAGCATGTGGAAAGGTTGGAAGAGGGAAATGTTGGACGTGTTAGAAGACAGAACACTGTGGGTATTTTAAAACCAAACTGGTAGGGTGAGTACAACTTCCTTTTGGATTTGCTTTCATGCATTAGTCCTATTATAAGTTACCATGAAGCACTAGGACAGACATTTAGACATATTTCTTAGGCTATTGAATTCAGCTGATTCTTCTGCTGCCAGGTCACGCTGCCTGAAAAAAAACCCAACCGTGGTACCAAGGTATATTTTAAAAACATAGTGATGTTAGGTTTTCTTTTCCTATATTCATTTTAAGTAGAGTTGCATGTACAGTTGGGCCCAAAGTCATTGTTCAGGTCCAAACACTTGATGAGAAGAAAAAAAAAAAAAGCATTAGGATAGAAGAAGTGGATTGGCCAAGATTACACGCAGAGGGGGAGGATTTCAAAATTGCTGAGGCCAAGTGCACTCAGATCCAGATTTTCACAAGAGCTCAGTTCCCACTGAGGCACCCAAAGAAAAAGGCTGGGGTTCAGAAGAGCTCAGCGACCAGCCACTTGGTTTTGGGGCTCTTATATCCAAGGTTTGCAAAAGAGCCAAGAGCACCTGCCAGTGCATCCAATGTGCTGAACACTTGAGAACGTGCTCAGTTATTTTAGTGCCTGAATAAAAGCTGAAAATCCCTTTTTTTAAAAAGGAGAGAACAGGACCCTGCAAAAAAGTCTGCCCCAGGAGTGTGATCCAGATTAGTAAGGCCTTTCTGTTGACTTCTTTGAGCTTTGGATCAGGCCTTCAATACCTCCCTGCCTCATAGGGATAAAATTCAACTTCTGAATTCACAACATACAGGTTTCTCATAGTACTGCATTGCACTTCCATAGGGCTTTTCATTTAAATTTAAAAACCTTTTAAAAACCAGATGTAGCATCTTCCTTTCCCAGGAGCTGAACTACAAATCATGTTTAAGGAACCTACCGAAGGCCACTTATTCATTCAATCAGTAGCAGAGATGGGGAGCTAGCCCCCATGACTATAAGTTACCTGTCATTACAGGACACACAATATCATTGCTGTTTCCAGTAAAGTGGAGGGAATATGCAGTTCTGCACAGCAATAAGATTAAATAATTCATTATGGTAGAGAAATCTGACTTCATATTCCAGTCTGCTCCCTTCATCAGCAGCCCAGAGGAGCAGCTAGTTTACAGGACTGGATTATACAAAATTTTCCATTTTTGCAATAAAATCAAGCAATTGTAACTGATCTGTCATGTCCCATAGCCAGATGTTACAATTAAACTAATCTGCATTAACATAGCCTGTATCACTCAATCTTTCATTGATATTACCATTGACACAAAGACCTGAATTACAAGCTAGGAGTTCAGAGGAGTTGGATTGCCGTTGAGCGTATCTGGGCTGGGTAATGTTGTGATTCTTTAAACAGGAGATTAAGGGATGTCTTATCTACCGCTGTAAGCAATTCTGGAGACAAAGACAACTGCAAAAGCATCTATCTCCCAAATAGGCAAATGCAATTGAAAAGCAGTCCCTGTCACACAGATGCACCTGTGGATGCACGCTCTCTCCTCTGCCTGAGGTAGAAAAATCACCCTTTATGTTTGTATCTTGAGGGTTTATTTTCCATGTCATTGTTAAACCATGTGGTGCTCTCCTTTGCTTTTGCATAGAATAGCTTATGTAGCAAAATGTCTAGTAGCTCGGCATCCGTTTTTACTGCTTCTCACAAAATAGAGCCAAAAAGAGAAGGGCTTCCAGAGATCAGTAAGGAGTGGGTCCTGTAAGAGAGGTCAACATAATGGCAGCTCTTGCCAAATTTAGTAATTGCAAATGGATGATCCTGGGTGCATCTATGTGCTTATTAATATGCCAAAAATACACACATTAAGTTTAGTACCTGTAATAACTTAATGCACCATAACTGGCACTACTGCGCATTAGTGCAGATGAACGCTTTTTATGTGATGCTTAATGCCCTTTGGACTAATCTACTGCGCATTAGCGTATTAGCACAGTTTTTGCCAGCCATGTTAATGCACAGTAGAATTAATCCAATTTGAATTAAGCGCCTTATGTAGATGCTCCCAGTTAGACCTTGCAAAAATTGTTGCCTGGATCTGCTTTTCACTGATCAAAGGAAATTCAGCTTCCTTCTATGCCAACTTTGGGGTAAATTTTCCTGATAAATATGAAGACGGTGGAGATTTTTTCCCCCTTGGAGAAAGTGGAGAGAAGGTTGGGAACAATCAAGTCCTGGCGAATAAAAATAATATAATTTTACCAGGTGAAGATGTATGTGCATAGTGGGACCTTTATGCCACTGGCAGTTGGGAGGGGAAGTTTCCATCACTGTTAGATAGGCCCGGGCAAGTAAATGCCAGGGATGAATAGAGAGTTTGAAATCTGAAATGCATTTCTTTGCTGATCAGTGACCTTTTATGTCCTGTAAGCAACAGATCTATAGGAAGTAAGTCACCGTGACACTCTCAGGTATTGAGTCTCTTCTGATGGAGGCCAGTCTGGCCCTGGCTTAACTCCATTGATTTCAAAGGGAGTGCTCCAGTTTCACACCAGTCAAAGTGAAAAGAGAATCAGGCCTTGAGGCTTAATTACCTAATAGGCAATAGCAATCTTGCTCCTCTGTTCTTATCAGCACATTGCAAGGAAAAGGATTGATGCAACTTAACAGCAGACAGCATTTCTGAGTTCTATTACTGGTGTTCTGAGGGCATGGGAAAACCAACCCCTGTAGAGAGCGTGATTGTGCAGTCCATCTACGTCCAAGACCTGTGACTTCAATAAGAATTGGGACTATAATGGGGACAAAAATATTTTTGGGGCACAACAATAAAAACTCTTTCCAGCCATTATTTTTTTTACTTTCTGGCTACAGTCAAATACCTGGTATTATCAGGGTAGCTTTTGCTCATCTGCTCCAGAGTTGCCATATCCACATTGTGTTTACCATATTCCTGTAACTGAGGACAGGGGCCCTCAAGTGTACTCTGGATGTTTTCCTAGTCCATCTGTTCCCTCCCATTCCCGATGACCATCTTTCCTCAGACTGTGGCAGTGGTGCTTGCCCTCTTTAAGGTAGAATCAATGGTAAAAAATTGGGCTGTAGAAGAGAGATGAATCATTCTAACTGAAACCAAGCTAGTGGCCAGATACTTAGTCAGGATGAATGAAGGTGAACTGATATACACCGGCTGCAGATCTGATCCTGAAAGTCTGTGTATTTTGAATGTATTACTATAAGTAGGTAGGTAGGTAGGTGGATGGGTTTTTAAGGAAGAAGCTCAAGACATAAATTAAAGATTCAGATTCAAACAACTCAATATCTGACAAGAAAGCATGCGTCTGGACTTTGGGCAAAAGGTAATTCTGAAGGTGAGAGTTCTCCATACAATGTGTGCAAACACCATGTTTATATCTCAGGCAGGCCCAAATCTCGTATTAAACACAGCGGGAACATCTGTGCATGCACTTTATTGCACACTAGACTAATTTCCTGCGCAGTAAAGTCACCATCTACATGCACATAACAATTAGACCAGTGTAAACTAATTTACTGCACCACTGGACAGTCCCATCAGACACTAGTACCATCCAACAGAGGAGTAAATTACTGAGATTAAATGCATGTGTATACAGTGACATCCAGATTAGTTTACTCAATTGCATTAATTGCCTACATAGATGTGCCCACTGTGTGTGTGTAACCCATTCAGAGCAAAACGTATTCAACTGCTGGGGACTAAAACCCAGGACCCAGTCCCATATGAACTCCTGAACTGAGGTCCACTGCAGATCTCCAGAGGCAGTCAATAGCATTTCTGGTTCCAGTTCAAATGTAGCTGCCTTTGTGTGGCACTGAGGGGGGGAAAGCTACTCAGTTCTGCTTAAAAGCTGAGCAAATGAGCCCAGGTGCAGCACAGCACGAATGTAGCTCTAATCCTTCTGGTACAGCTAATTCCATCTCAGAAGAACTAATTCACCAACATAGAGTAGCATCTCAGCAGAAACCTGCCTGACAGTATAGGGATATTTTGGAGTGGCTGTACAAACTTGGGGCAAAACAAATTGCAGCGAGGGAACTTCAGGTTAGATATTAGGAAACACTCTCCTCACCCGGAGGGCAGTAAAGCGCTGGAAAAGGTTACCCAGAGAGGTGGAAGAATCTCCATCTTTGGAGGTTTTGAAGACCTGAGTAGACAAAGCCTTGGCTGGAATGATCTGCTTGGGTATGGTCTGGCTTTGAGTATGCTCAAAGCCTGGGTTTGGTCTGCTGGATATGGTCTGGACTAGATGACCTCCTGAGTTCCCTTCCAACCCTTGTTTTCTATGATTCTATACCATTCCAGGGACTCTTTGGGGACACAAAGAAACTTCACCCAAATCTGGGACTGTTCCAGAAAATCCCAGAGTTTTAGTCACTTCACTCAAAGCCAGTAACAAAGGAAGGATCACTGTAGCCTTAAGCATCCCATGAAGGCTAAGTTAATACTAGGCAGCCAACGTGAAGGTGAGAGAAAGGAGCGCCTCATGTCTGAGGCTGATCCTGAGCCTGGGGACCTGAACCCTCAGCTGAGGATGTGTAACAGAGGCCGCTCTGTACCCAGTCCTCAGAGGCCAGGAGCTGGTTATCATCTTGCTACAGAAGTGCACTTCTCTAGCTCTGCAGGAGCACTCTTTAGCCCCTAGATGCAACATTACAAGTAGCAACTCTGCAAACTAAACTACATGGGGACGCGGTTTAGTCTACAATGTAGTAAACTCACTTGAAACCCCCAAACCTCATGCACTTGTATTGTATAATGCCATTAAGCCACACAAAGGAAATTTTTGTCACGTGTACATGGTGATAATCATCATGTGTACAAGTGTCCTAGCATGTCAGCAAGTGTCACAAATGCTTTTAACCAGAATTAAAAGCTTAAGGGCAGGAATTGATGTTTCCCACCTGGCTTAACCCTTGATAATTTCACACAAAAACCTCTTCTTGGATCTCCAGAAAAAAATGAACCCAAATAAGCATCCAAGATAAAAATTCTGCCTCTGCTCTCAGCTGTGAAAGTCCACCTAGTTTAATTTAGCCAGGGTGAAACTCTAGGTGTTGAGAGACTGTTTCTTGAACTCTACCTGTTTCCATCCACCCATCTAGGATTTACATTGCACTACTGTTGGTGATGGTCCCTTCAGGTTTGCCCATCAGCCCCTGGCATGAATCAATAATATCAAGTAGTTGGGAATGGAGGTCAGAGGGGAAACTGGTCAACTAAACAGTAGCAAATCACCAGGACCTGATGGCATTCACCCTTAGGTTATGAAGGAGCTCAGATTGGATACTGCCAAACTCCTAACTGTAGAATGCAAACTATTACTAAAAACTGCCTCGGTACAATAGGACTGGAAGGCTACCAATGTGACTCCCCTATTTAAAAAAGGCTCTGGAGGGGTCACAGGGAACTACAGGTTGGTGAATCTAGCATCTGGAAAACTGGTAAAGACAATAATAATTGAAAAATGTATTTAGTGCATGGATGAACATGACTTGTTTCAGAGGACTCAACATGGCTTCATTAAAGGGGATTCATGCTTCATCAACCTACTAGAGTTCTTTGTGGGTGCCAATAAGCAGGTGGATCAGGATGATCCACGTTTACTTTCCAAATGGCTTGAAAATCAAGAATGGTGATTTAGACACAACCACCTTCTGCCATCGTATTGCCCCAACAGATCTAATGACTTGAGCCAATACAGAGTTCACTCCACGCTGTACATGCAGTAAAAGGAAGGCAGAATTTTTTCAGTGTCATTAGTTACAATGTCTCCAGTCTTCAAAGAAGAAAGAAAAAATGTGATTATTTTTACCTTGATGATATCCTTTCAACAAATACAAATGTGCTCATTTCCTCTGGCCTTTTCGAAACAGCTTTGGCTTTAAAACTAACCTACCAAGCTCATCATACATAAGATAAATCTTTTTGTACAACTGTACCTATCCTAACCAAAACTGACATAAAAAACGAAATTGTTCTCCAAAGGTGAAATTAGCATACTTGGCTTGATAAGGAATCCTTGTTTTCTGAAGCATGCAAACCCAGCAGGGATCAGTACTTCACCTTATTTGCTAGTAAAATGCTTTATTTGTTAAGCAAAATACTATGCAAGGCTTCTGCTGCGTTATCGTGCTAATAGTCCTATTAGGGCTGTTTGAGCTTTTTATTCTCTTTTGGGTGCCTAGATGAGAACTAAGAGAAAAATGCAGAGTGAAGAGTGCACAAGCAGAAATTCAGCTCTTATTAAACAGGGGTATTTCTGAGACTCCTCAAGCAAAGCAGGACACATTAGCAGAATAGGGAAGAAAAATGCAAGAATGAACACATTTTTGGAGGGAAGCTATAGGCACACAACTCCAATACAACATGGTGCTCAGCTTCCATTATTTCAGACAATGCTGTAATGCCAAGATACTGTGAGTTCATACATTATTTGGGGTATGGAATTGCTAAGAGAATAGTGCAGCCCACAGGAATTGTGGGATCATAGGAAAGTAGAGCTGGAAGGGTCCTAATGAGGTCAACTAGCCCAACCCCCTGCTCAAGGCAGGCTCATCCCTGATTAAACCATCCCAGCCAAGTGTTGAAACCTGCTCTTGAAAACTTCTAAGGATGGAGATTCCACAACTTCTCTAAGTGGCCTGTTTCAATGCTTCGCCACTCTTATTATCAGGAAGTTCCTCCTCCTAATCTGCACAGTAGTCCATGTAATAAGAACTACAGTGGAACATCCATTGTAAACAGCTTACAATGTACTTGGACAAGGCAAAGGGAAGCAGTAGTATAATGAGGAGTGGATGAGCAGAGAGCCAGCCCTGGGTGTTGAGTTAAAGGGAGCATCAGAATGGAGGCTCTGGGGGAGTCCTCACTATATTAGCAGCTGTGAGGTCTCCATTGTGGAAGGAGTGAGCCTGTGTGTGGGGAAGTAATGTCATCTCTGGCACACATCAGGACTTGATTTGCTTAGGCATGGAATCCCTCTGGCTCCCAATGAATTTTATTGCATCTATAGGTGCAGTGTAAGACCTCACCAGGGCAGCAGAGGGGTCTTAGATCCACAGTTCCTCTACGTAAGAGGCACAGCTGATCTAAGTAAAAAGGGAAGTGTACCATAATGCAGTGGCTCCTTTCACGTCTGGGGGTTGGGCTTTGCCATCAGACACAGCTGAACTCTTCAGAAGCGGTATTGGGCTGCTTCAGAGTGACTCTGGGCAACCTAGTGCCACAGTAACTGATGCCAAAAGAGCTGGCATGCTTAGGCTGTGGCTATGTACAGGTCTTAAAGAGGTGTCCCAATACTGTCCACAAAGGAGATTGCACCAGGAGCCATTTCCCATCTTCCTGGTACTCTAGTTATAATGGTTGCCACCAATCATCTCCATGTCCCTGCCTTTTGATGTAGTGGATAAGGGAAATGGCTAGTATGTAATGATATGATAACAGTCATACTGGCTCCCAGCCCCTGTGCAGTACCTTTCATCACTCTTGCAGCCATTTACAAAGGAAATGGGTACCATTACCCCCATTTTACAGACAGGGAAACAGACATGGTGTGGTGAATGGACTTCCTTCTGGCCACCCAGCAGACCAGTGGTAATCAGGGATAAAAACTAGATCTTCCTACTCCCCATCTACAGTCTAATCCTCTGGGCCAGTGCTTTTCAACCTGTGGTCCACAGCCCCCTGTGGGTCTGCAAACTATGTCTAAGAGGTCTGTAAAAGTTGACTATGATCAATAAAAAGTAAATGAATACCCACACTCACAATGCCAAGGGGTCTGTACCTCCATTCAAAAATATTTAGGGGTCCGCAAATGAAAAAAGGTTGAAACCCACTACTCTAGGCCTCATATTACTGACTGGGATGACACTGACCAAGATTGCCAACTGGTTTCTTATCCTCTTGGACCATTAAAAACCATTTCTGTGGGCAAACCATCCCAATAGCATTATGATGTTTCTGCACTTCTGTAATTCTAATGATGCTTAAACTTATAAAATGATTGTACAAAGACGGCATTTGGGATTTTTACATTATGAGCAGACCATAAGAATGCTCTGCCAAGTATACATTATATAACAGTCAGGCCAAAGCCTTACTAGAGAGAATATCTTTCCTTTTCATCCCTAGAAGCTGGATGTCATATCAGCATTTGGTATAACATATGGCCAGTGTGCCTCAAAAGAGTCAAGCAAGAAATTTGACCTGAAGAGGAATTGCAACTGAAAAATCAGCTGTTGTTCAGAATTCACCCTTGATCTTTACCAGCAGTGACTTGCTGAAATTGGGATACAGTGTTAGATATAAGGGATAGCCCCCTGAAGCTATTATTTGCTGCTCCATGTTGAACTCCAGCCTGGTATGCAGAAAAAAGAATTACATCAGGCAAATCTCATAGGAGCTCTTCTCTCAGTGCTGGTGAATTGACATAGCTCCCATGAAAACATGCGATTATGCAAAAGTGGTTGATCCTTAATTTTGTTTCTAAGTTCCTAAAGAAATTCAAAGAAGCAAAACTAGATTTCTCCCTAGCAGAACTGAAGGGCCTATCTTATGCCACATCAGGTGCGTCTACATGTTCATTAATGTGCTTTAGGTAATGTGCATTAATTCTAGTAACTCCATTGTGAGGAACTAGAATAATGCGCATTAGCCTATTTTAATGCACATTAGCTAAAGAGCACTTTTTGTGACACTTTAGTGCACATTAAATTAGGCTAATGTGCATTAAAGTGCATGTGTACACACCTACTCTTGAGAGAGTCATGTGTCAAACCTCGGCATTTTAATTTTCTGAAGGCGAGTTTCTTCTGCCTGAGCTAGCCACTTGAGAGAGACAGAGTGCCACACTGAGTGGGTGAGAATCACACTTAAACAGCGATAAATTGGTTGTGACCCCAAAATAATTATACACTGATAGTGAAACAAACAGCTGTTTTTTATATGCAGCTTTGCCTGGAAGATCTGCTAACATTTGGTTTAATTTCTCATTCAAACGAGTGAAGCCAACGGAACTTTGCCAGCCAAAGATTTTTCCATCTTTTGTAATGTTATTTTTAGCTTGTTGCTTGCAAAAAAAAAAAAAAAACACAACCTTTTCTGCAGTACAAAGAAAATGACATTCTCGCCTATTTAGAAGTAAACTGAGTGTGTCTTGAAGTTTTATGAATCAAAACCAGTGGTGGCTTTGGATTCGCATCCCATTTAATGAGTTAATGTCTGTACAGTGCCTTGAATATCTTAAGTGCTCTGTAAATAATAGGTATTATTATGTTTTTATTTGATCACAATCCTCAAATTTCACAGTTTCAGTTTTGATGCATCACTGAGATCTTATATGCACTTAAAATGTTTTCCAGGGTAGATATACGGACACACCATCAAAGTACTGCTGAAGCTTACCCCAGCCAAAAAGTCCTATTGCTGGAACAACTCATACAACGTTCTGAGCAAAACAAGCTATAGCAGCAATAGGACCGTTCCTTGCTGATATATTTGTATCGACTGCAGGGCTTAAACCAGCAAGGTTATGTTGGCAAAAAAAAAAAGAAACGTAGGAAAAAATATAGAGACAGAAGAGAGAAAAAGAAACCATACACCTAATTAACATGCCAATGGAGGGGAAAGTTTTAAGCATAGACCAGACCTGAGTCTGTTGAAGAGGTTCAGAAGAGACTCCAGGGAAGGAGATGATTTTCTTGATGAATGACACTTTAGTATATTTTTCTAGTCCATGGAAGATGATGAGGGAAGGAAAGTGTGCTATTGTTATCCTCTGGGATTAAATGTCAGCCATTGTTTGGGGCCTTTCACGGTTGTTGTCATTAGGATGAATGACTGAAGACATGAGTCAGGTATATTCACAGTGTAACCTTGTTTATTGCCTGAAAATGCAAACACAATCCTGTTTCTCCAACTACAGAAGAAATGAACAGTGACAGGCAATATTCTCATACAGGAACCCAAAAATGCCACTCCAGCAGACTCTGTCCAAGAAGCCCCATCTCTGAACTTACTCTTTAGCTTTCGGGGCGACTTAAAAGGCCATCCTCCAGACCGAACCCACTGATAATTTATACTGTAATCCTTTTAGCTCAACCCATACCCTCAGTCCTTTAAACCACAAAAGCTCTGCTAAACTTCTGGGTGGGAGGTCTACACCATTGCTCTCCTCTGGCAACACTGGCTCCAAGCTCTGTAGAAACAACAGGCACATGTTTGATAATGATAGTATTTGTATAATCATTTCAGCCTTTGTATAGTGTACACTCAGTAATAGTAAAAGTATTCAAAATGTATGATAATTTTTGAGGCAGGTCATTGATGCAGCATATGCAAACCCCAACTCATTCCCAGGGAGTCTTAACCAACTTTCGGGTTTGCTCTCAGCACTTTCCTATGACTGCTTGCCTCAAAATAAAGAAATGCTTCATCTTTGATGATCCAGTTCTCACTCACTCACTCACTGGCAGCTTACAGTGAGCAATATAAAAGTAAATAAGACAACGATTTATTTGCATGCTTATTTGCATATGTTTTCAGTGTACAATAGTCTTTCATCAAATATGATAATTTTGAGCTTCCAATATGATCATTTCATAATTAAGACCTGGCAGCGCTGTATGATAAGCTCCAAACATCACCAACCTGGAGCCAGCAGTGATCCCACACCTTCCCGTTTCTGACTTTACTACCCATTTCCTTTCTTTACTGCCTATACATACATATACATCTGGGAGAATTGGCCAGCAGTGGGCAGATTGATTCCTAGAAAGGTTCTGCTTAAGTAATGAACAGATCAGTATGGATAGCGTTGGTGTGTTATTCATGCATAGGGGAGGCTCACATGGCTTGGGTTGACTGAGGCTGACTTTGAGGTCAACCCTACATATATCTGTACACACAAGCTGAAAGGGTCATGCTCACAGTTTCTTCTCCCCCCTTTCTACTTCATAAGTACAGGGAGTGCAGAGAATATCCTAACCTCTACAGCTTGGGAAAGTCGTCAGTCCACATGTCTTATCTTAGACTTGTTGTGTGGCATAGGCTATCAGGCACTTGCCACCCAAGTCTACAATGGCTTTTATGACTGAGAGGGGCTGGCTTGCTCTTTCTGTTGAGCCTGAAGAAAAATGCTTGGCCTGCTGGTTAGCTAGATCCATGATTGGTCTGGATCTAAGGCCATGTCTACAGGATAAATTTACTATATCCCTGGCTAGGGCACCCCCAAGCCACAGTTGTCCAGGTACCCTGCCTTCTCATCTGAAGGCAGGGGAGCCATAGTTTGTAGGGCTACAGTTACACTTATTAGCATAGGGGGAAGTCTAATTGGCTTTGTAACTCAATAGTTCTCCTTAGATCTGTCCACCTTTCAGCGTGGGAATACTCACCCTGTAAATCCTATTCTAGATCTGATGATCGTAGTAGAATATGAATTTCCTAGTGAGTTTTGTGCCCTCTTCAGAGCGTGGTGTCAGCAAGCTAAAAATAACAACAGCAATACTACTACTACTACTAATGTGATGGAGTCTGCTGAGAACTCAGGATAGGAGATTAACTGCTTTGTTGGACAACATGGCTTGGGTCAGACCATGATGTACTGGTGGCCTTTCCAGCACTGACCCCTGGTGTCAAATTGATTCCTTTTGTTTCCTGGATCTATAAGGTTTAACAAGATGCTAATCCCAAGGACCCTTCAAGGGCATGTTCTAACACCATCTAATGTGCTAGTGGAGATTGAAATTTTCTTTGAAAGAGATAGGGCAATGTTTCTGTTTCATAGTTGTTAGGGGCTGGAAGGGACTTTACAGATCACCGGGTCCAGCCTCCCCGCACTTTGAAAGGGAAGACCACTGGGGTCAGATGACCCCAGCCAGATGGGCATCAAGGCACTTTTTGAAGCATCTCATGGACTTTTAAGCCTAGTCCACAGTTGTGCCTGTTGAGAGGACTCAAGCTCCAAAATTCTTGTGGGGGCTTTTGAAGATCTCCCTGCAAGGGCATAACTTAACTACCATAGCTAATTGAATTGTCTTCACTGGGGACTTTTCATAGAGTAATGACCATCAGGATGATCCTCTGATACTGTAAAGAAGCTTTTGTCCTTAACCGCATTGCAGAAGGTACAGATGGTGAAGAAAAACACCAAACCCAGCTAAACGCAGACACTGGAAGAACCTCGCATGCCACAACAAAGGCACAACGGGGAACTGATTCCTTTTGTAACTGTGCTACCACTGGGATTCTTAAGTTAGCGTGTCATATTTTGGCAGCCTGGTTTGAAGAACTACAATTGCATCAAAATAACTTTCCCTGCCATCATTTTCTTTTTAATTCTTTCTTCCTGTATTGGTCTCTGTTTGTCAGTGGAAACGCTGATGGCTAATCCAGCTGTCTACTCCGGCCTTTGATCTCCATGGAAAAGGAATGACCAGAAAAAGCACATCATGTGCGTCAAAATCTAACGCAGAGTGTCTTCTCTGTGGCTTCCTCACTTACAGGATTATGTTGGTGAAGCCACTCTGATAGATCAGCAATAAACAAGATAAGCCACTGGAGTCTCTAAAAATGTCATGGTAGTATGAAGACATACCTTAAAATAGAAAGAAGCAAAATAAGGTATTAAAGCATTCATTACAGAACTCTGTTCTAAAGTTATTTACTCTCCAGTTAAGGCTGGGAAGAGACTTTGAAAGGTTTTATTGTTCTCTGGGCTTTGGCAAGTAAATTTTTAAAATATTCATTGACAGCTGTGCATTTCCACAACATCTTTCACTGAGATGGATCAAGTTCTTTATAAAATACAAAGGTTGGGGTTTTCAAAAAGTTCTCAGCTTTGGCTTAGTTTTGCTGTCATTGAAGTCTAGCAGTAAGACTCCTGCTGGTTTTGACAGATGAAGATGCGGGTCAGTTTTGTGCTGTTGAAAATCCTGCCATGGGAACAGATGGAAACCATGTTGCCTTGTACTGATGGTCTGTGCTCCACCAGGCACCCTCTCCTTCTTCCCCACCGTAGGATACATCAGCAGCAGTGGGATCAACTCCAGCTGGCCCCACACATAGCCAATGCCGCTAAAAGCAGACAGGAAGAGACTTCGCTTTTTCAAAATATAAATAACACACGATTTCTCACAGGTGAAAGTGAGGCTCCAATTCCCCCAGTACTACTCCTTTACCGTCACTGGGAACGAAGGTGCCAAAGAAACCTGCTTTCAAGGGACAGGACCCCTTGTTCTGAGGCATGTGGAGTGTTTTCTTGGGTAGTATCTTGTTTCTGTCACTTTTGATATATAGACTACTGGAGTGTGTGAACAGGAGCCAACTTTTATTTTGGCTGGGGGGTGGGGGGGAAATAAGATGTTGTCGCCACTCCCCCCACTTAGTGATATAGTTGTAGCAGAGCCCATCCCGGGGGGCAGGGGTGGGTGTGGGCTGCCCGCTGCAGGCTTGGGGCTCCCCACCCTGCTGCCCTAAGCCCAGAAGCCCCATGCCAGGCATGCCTCCATGGTGAGGCACCCTCTGCCCTCCTGGCAGGAACAGGGGGCACAACGCTGCACTGTTGCTCCACTGCTGCCAGGCAGGAAGGGGGCACCTTGCCATGCTAACATCTGGCATAGGGCTCCCAGGGGGAGGACAGCAGGGTGGGGAGCCCCAAGCCCCACAGCAGGCAACCTGCATCTGGCCTCATCCTGTGCACAAATCTGGGGGGGGGCACATGCCCCCACATCCCCCCCCCCTTTCCCAGGAGTGCATGTAGCAATGGGAAACCAGCCCCCCCTCCTCCCCCTGGATGAGCTGACCATGGCTCTATCCCACTCCCTGCCCCAGCTCTGGTCCCCATGCACCACCCTGGTTGGGATGTGTCCCCAGGCCAAGCCCCTGTCCCACTCCCTCCATTACTGTGGAGGCCTCAATCTGCCTCCCATTGACTTAGCTTCAGGCAGCTGGGGGAACTGCTCTCCACTGCTACCTGGGGCTGTATTCCTGGCCACGTGCATGTGGTGCCACCTGCATCCTGCTCTGTTCTGGCCCTTGCAGGCTGGAACTCTGCCAGCCTGCAAGGGGAGACCTGACATTTCCTGCATTTTTCCTTGGTGAACAGAAAACCTAGATCCCTGCACAATGCTAAGAATCCAGGACAAATGCCATCCCGGAGTCATTCAGCCTGGGACTGGAACTTGATGTTCCCATTTCAAGACTGTCCAGCCGAATTAGGGATAGGTTGTCACCCTACCCTCTTTCTAACGGGGCCAGGGCCTTTGGGCCACCACATACTTGGTGCCTTGAAGTCTATATGTTCAGGAGGGTCAACACTGGGAAGTCATCTTCCAGATCATGAAGGTGATGCAGAAAACACAACTCAGATGCATTTCTGGTGGTGAAAGCTCAGAAAGGTTTATCATCATTGGATAGCACACCAGAGGGTCTGATTAACAGCCAGTCCAACTTGGTAAAGCTTGTCCTTGATTGGTAAAGACACCATATATTATTCCTGCTCCCCTAGATCACTATGAGGGACTGGTCTCCCAGCTCCTGTATTTATGTACCCCATCCCTGTTTCATGCCCACTCTTCTCTCTGTTGAGATGCTCACCTGAAATAAAATCTGTTGACAAACAAAACAAATAGTTTGCCACACACCTGCACTCTCATTGATAAGCTGTAAAACTCTCATGAGTTTTACATTTGCTGCTGTTTTACACTCCCTTCAATGTATTTTTCCTTGTTTTTCTGTTTTTATTTATTTTTTTCCTTTCTTACTGGGTCATCCAGCATTTAGGAGGTCCCTTTTTCCCATGCTGCTTTTCAGCACTGTAGCTTACTATAGATCAGCATAACTATGGCCTGGCACAACTTGAATTCCTCCACCCCTTAGCCTTAGTCATTCTTTTCCAGCCTTAGCACTTCCTGGCAGAAGCCACTTCACAGCTGTAACTCAGACATGATTAAGTGATGAGCACTGTCTTCCTTTCCTCTCTCTTCTTTACCTCCCTCCCATACCAGATAAGATCATCAGAGGCATCACTAGAATACAGACAGCTAATTTGGAAGATATGGAGGTCTGATGCCAATGACACATTTTCTACTCATTATTATCTCTACTGTTATTTCGGTCACTGTATTGCCATCATGCTTCCTGTATATCCAACACCGTCACTGTAGAAACACCATTCCGGTTTTTCCTACTCAGTACTCAGCAGGGTGTCAGCTTCAAAAGGTATTCAAGATGACCTGATATTTCCATGGCATCTGGTTCACAAAAGAACAGCTTCTATACTCTGACCATCCCCTAGCATAATCCCTCCACTTCTTCCCCTTTCTTACTTCAAGTAGGGGAGATCTGCCCAAGGAAACTAAAGCAGGCATAAAGAAATCCAAGACCAATATGTTACACAAAACCATTGAAGAGACAGAAGCCAGATGTTGACAAAACAGCATGCATTCAAGTAGATGCTGATCAGTGCAAGACCCACTTCCAGCAAACAGTCCGTGATTCAGCAGTAACGATGCACCCATTAAAGCCTGAATCACCAGGAGCTAGTTGGTTGCTGCTGTGAACCCTTATGCTTGCTTTCCTCATTATACCCCAGGATACCAGGTTCAGCCCAGAATCAGACAGTACAAGGGGGCAGAAAGTGCAGCATTCATCACATCCAAATAAAACCACTTCGTTTAGAATTTACTCATCTACCAAAAGGAACCAGAACCAAAGCCTCCATGGATTTCAATGTTCAATGAGCTCACCTCTTCATTACCCTCATGCTGAGGCTGAGACTGCACCCATGAAACATCCCTCCCATGGTCTTGCTGCTCCTTATGGGACCTCCATATGTGCCAAAGCCTGGAAATTAGGCTCTGTATCATAGAGTCATAGAAAATGAGGCCTGGAAGGAACCTCAGGAGGTCACATCTGGTCCAAACCCCTGCTCAAAGCAAAACCATCCCCAACTAGATCACCCTAGGTAAGGCTTTGCCTAGCTGAGTTTTGAAAACATCCAAGTATGGAGCTTCTACAACCTCTACGGGTAACCTGGTCTGGTGTTTTAGTATGCTTCTAGTGAGAAAAATTCATCCTAATATCTAACCTTTCCTTGCTGCAACTTGAGACAATTGCTTCTTGTTCTATTATCTGCCCCCACTGAGAACAACCCAGCTCCATCCAGGTGATCCTGGTCCTTAATACACATTGTAAGCCTGAAGCAATTAGCCAGCTGATTAGCAGGCTGCCTGCCTAAGGGGCTGCAGCTGGCTCAGCCAATTAGTAAAATGAGGGGTCTGGGAAGCATGAGGAAAGGCTGAAAGAAAGGAGATAATTTAGTCTGGAAAGGAGAGTGGCTTTGATAACAATCTCCAGGTGCCTGAAGACTAAATAAACAGAGAATGGTGATCGACTACTCCCTATAGCTACAGGGCACAGGACAAGGAGCATTGGTCTTAAATTGCAACAAAGGAAATTTTGGCTGGACATTAGGAAGAACTCAGTGGTCCTGGTTAAATGTTGGAACAGGCTACCCAGAGAGGTTGTTGAATCTCCCTCCTGGGAAGAAGTTTTTAATGGCAAGTTAAAGACATGTCTAGGATGGTTTAGATAGAGATGATTCTGCCTTGAGCAGGGAGTTGCAGGAGATGACCTCCTGAAGCTACTTCCAGCCCTACTTTTCTTTTCTTTCAGGCATTAGGAAACTGACTGCTAAGCAGTGTGGTCTACTATGATCACATTAAAAAAACAACACTTTTTTTGCAAGATTTTGAACACATGCGCCCTTCCTCAGGCACAGGAGAGTGCAATGATTGTAAAATTTCTCCCAGGTGGAAATGGAAATTCATATTTTCATTGTTTCAAATTTTCATTCCCCCCCAGGAGAAATCTTACAATTGTTGCACTCTCCTGTGCCTGAGGAAGGGCGTGTGTGCCCAAAAGCTTGCAAATAAATATATCTATATATTTTGCAAGTATCTAGTCAGTCTAATAAAAGGTATCATCTCTACCAAGAGTTCTGATTTGCTTTTTCTTGTGGACCAACACGGCTACAACCTGTATCCCTGAAATAAATTCCAATGTCTTGGTCCTTATGTTTGAAGTCACAGTTTTAGTAACTAAATGTCAAGGAACATTTATCCAAAGATGAATGAACTTCCATCAGTAGAGTCCTCCAGCATTTGGTATTAATATATTAGTTCAGTAATCATGCAGAGAAGAGAAATGCCTACTGAATCACCTGGGTTTTCCCCACAGTTTTCCATGAAAGGTACTGCCTCTTTCTGACTCAAGTCAAGCTTTTGAGAGCTGGTGAGAGCGCAGTTTGAGCAATTAGAGCTGCAGAACCTAGATTTTTATAGTCTGCATCTTTGCTGTCACAGAGATGATACATTCAAAGGTTAAAAAAGGACAAGTTCATTCTCTTCCAGAGGAAAAAAAAGAATTTTTGTTTGACATAATTCCTCATGCAAGGTCAATTTAAATATATGTATTCTCATCACAGTACCATCTATGGCTTTGGGAGGGGAAAAAAAACCAACTTTAAGTTCACCTCCTTGAAGGTGATCAATATTTCCAGATTTTATATCTGAAATCAGCATGGGACACAATAAATAAATAAGCAGAATGGCAGAGTCTCTCACGAGTTGGCTACTAGCTATTTGACTCCCCCTCCCTTACAATCTTACCAAACAGAAACGCATCTGAAATAGGCAGTGGAGATAGAAATTGCAGATTACTTTCTTACCCGTCCTGGTCTTTTATTCTTAGATCAATAGAACTTCATGTGATCTGAAAATTAAATCTCACATGCTTTTGTGTTGGTGAGCACGCACAAATTCCAGCTTTATTGATGAGGCTATAATCCTCGTGCATGATTTTTATCAGTTCAGGCAAAAACAATATTAATATTGATGTTTGACAAAGGAGGCAGAATGAGGAAGAGGAATGGGACAGGAGCTACAGAGAGCAAATCTAATAATAGTTGCAATACAACTGTAGCTGTTTCATTCTGTTATAGACTTTACACATTAGCTCCTGCTTTTAATAGCATAGAGCTGTGTTCCAGTGGTTTCCTTGCAACAGTGAAGTGTAAAGAAATGTTAAATGGTATGAAAGGATACAAACCTAAGGTCATTTATCCTGCAAATCCACCTGATTGCTCTTTTAGGGCAATGGTGAACATCAATCAAAGCTGTATTATCACTTTATGAGTTGCTGCATCCAATTCTTCAAGCTATGCTGGTTCTCTGTGCTATTGCCAGGTAGGCAAGGAGCTACTTTCATATGGAAAGTGCTGTTTGCAAGTGAGATAACTCTAGCAACAGCAGTAGCTGGCTGGGGCTCCTCTGAGTACAGTCATTATTTGTTTGGAAGCCCTGTCTGTATTAATAGAAGAGATGCACAGGTCTGACAAGACAGGACACTAAGCAGATCCAACATACTTATTACTGTCTTCCAAAAATAAGAGCAAGCCATCAAAGCAAATGTAACAAATTGGCAGGGGTTTTTTTGGCCTGAAATACCCAATCTTGTTTAGGGGATTCAGTGCTACTGAGGAGGGCTTATATAGAATCACCTGCCAAAGTCAGCACAATCTTTATCCCATCTAGATATAACCAAGAAGGGAGTGGGTAAACAATGAAATAAAATGAAACAACATTTTAATTTTATTTAGTTAAAATTAATTTAATTTAATTTAAAAGGGGGGTGGGGAGAGACATAGGGAGTAGGCTGTGGTCATGAAAGGACCTTCCCTTATGATATTCTGGATCCTTTTTTTGTTTGTTTGTAAAGTCAAACTCTAGGAAGGAGTTGAGGATAGGTTTTTTATTGGGACTGCATGTGTAGAATAAATAGGGAAAGGTGTGTGAATGCAGCAAGAGTCAACTTCTTTGAAGATATGGATTGATCTTTTCCTTCCTTATTTATCATCAAAAAGCGAGTGGCAGCAGTAGACATTTTATCCGTACTGCAAGATCAACTCCAGAGCTTGTATTCATCAAAGCTACCCCATGATGTGTGAGCTTCAGAGCTGGAGAATGCAACGCTGGCTCCCTGCATTCTGGAAGTACTTTGGGGCAACATGTTCACAACCTCAATCATCTAAATTTGCCCAGTACAAAGAACCCTGCCATTTGAAAGGTGAGGAAGATCATGAGCACACATCTCCAGCTGACTCATTAGCTTAGGCTCCACCGACACTTATTTATTTAATTGCCAGCATTATAAATTAATTAACAGACCATAGGAGCACATCCTCTAGCACCCAGGCATTAATGTGCATTTTAATTGCTAATTACCCATGTTCACCACTTACAATCACCAATAAATCTGAGAATGGACTTCTTCTTGAGTGCCAGATGATGAGAAATGGAGAAGCAGCAGTGATATCTGGATACTGGGTCTGCTTTCCAAACTTCCTTCTGCTAGGGGCTCGCTGTGGTTTTTGAGCAAGTTTCATAGCTGCAATGTAAAATACCCATTCATTTTTATATCATAATTTTAGGTTGGTGTCTGATGAAGTAAGTTACTGCATATGATAGCTTATAGACTAACTGTATCAGAGATGCATAAGGTGCTAATTGACCCTACCTTGAACCCAAGAGACCCAGAGTCTTACTTTCACCTCATCTCCCATTCATAGCCATACTGTACTACCATTACGATCACATAGAATACACTACATTAAAGGACTTTTTAAAATATAGGCTTTGCCCAGCTAGCATTGGCCTAAACATCTCTAGCCCTACAGCAGTGGTGTGGCTGTTAATGGGCAGTCTAAGACTCTGGCCTCTTCATCAGTGTTTCAGTGGGTGCGTCTACACAAGACACTTACTGCGCATTAACCTAATAACACTACTCAGTAGCATGTCATGGCAAAAAACCTTGCTAATAGTTTACTGTGCAGTGTTATTAGGCTAATGCGCAGTAAGCACCGCTAAATAAACATGTACCGATGCTACTGTGCAGTAAATGTAGGTCCTGCACATTTAGTTAGTACTTTATTAAGGAAGTACTAAACTAAATGCGCAGACAAGGTTTTTTGGGTAAATCTGATATCTTTTATTAGACCCAGCACTGGAGCTAGACTCCTGGTGGCCCTGGGTAAAAACTTTTAGTATTGGCCCCCGCTTTGCCAGAGATGATGATAATAGTAATTGGACAATGCAAAAAAAGAACCATTTTCAGGCCCCCTTTCTGTCTGGGCCCTGGGCAGCCACCCGGTTCGCCCATGCCTGTGTCCAGCCCCAGATGCTCCCTCAGGCTGATGAAGGGCGTTTGTACCCAAAAGCTTACTAAGAAGAATTTTTCCAACTTTTTTAGTTGGTCTGATAAAAGATATTGGATTTACCCAAAGAACCTCATCTGCCCATGTGTCATTAGAGCAACACAGCTACAACTACACCCCTTAAACTAAATGTGCAGTATCTAAGGCACGTTACTGAACGTGTCAGTCTGTAGTCTCTTGCAGGGGATTAAATTTTACTAGAAATTTTGAACTTCAGGCTTTCAGTTAAAGCAGATGAGGATGGCTTATGCCATTCTGAATTGCTGATAGCACTCTATTATGCATACATATAATCACCTATCAGTTATGAACTGCAGTTGATATGTTGACTGTGGCTGACCAGCTACATATTGTGTGAAGTCAGCATACCTCATTTTTCCATGCAAGAGGCCACAGAGAAGGCATTATAGCAGAGGTCTTGCCTACAAAGCCATCTGTCAAAAAAAAAAATTGATCCAAGGCTGCTTGAAAGCCTGTATTTAGGAATCAGCTTATGCATCACTGGAAGGCTGTCACCTCTGAGGTGCCACAGGAGTATACTGGCCTTGGATAAGCCTTTGCAACTCATAGGATCATAGAAAATGAGGGCTGGAAGGAACCTCAGGAGGTCACATCTAGTCCAACCCCCTGGCCAAAGCAGGACCAGCCCCAACTGCATCATGTCAGCCAAGGCTTGGTCAAGCCGCGCCCGAAAAACCTCCAAGGATGGAGGTTTCACCACCTCTCTGGGTCCTCACATAGGATTGAATCTATTTACCTGAGGGCATAATTTGGGGTGTGGAGACTATATCCACAATGAAGGCATGAAACAAGCCTACTCTGTGCAAATACAGTAGCTACAGAACGGTTCGAAAAAAACGGATATAACTCAATCTCTCTCCACTAGGATGCTGAGAAGCTCCAGTTCCTTTTCCCCTCTGAATATATTCCTCCCCCTTCCCTAGTTGCAAATGCCAGTGGAAAAAGAAGTTTCAGCATGCCTTGAAAATCATCGGGCTTGGGCTATTTCAGAGAAATCTCTCTTTCTCAAGGAGAGATGTACATTTGAAAGCTGAGGAGGGCTCACACAGAGCACCTAGGAACAGCCCTTTCTTGGATGTATTAGTCAATCTTCAGCTGATGCATTTCTGCGGACCACCTGCTGTTAGACACCACCTCATTTTGAAATGTCTTAACATTTTGCAGTCTGGGCACTGCTGGTGAAGCCAAGGGAGAGCTCTGAAAGGATTGCTATGCACCCAGAATAGAAAGGAGATTAAAAAGGGACTTGTCCAGCGTTCTTGCTGCATTTCCATCTACCCTGAGCTCCACGTAAGGACTCGCATAATGAAAACCTGCCGCTGAGCTCCTATAATTGGCTTGTCTTGGAGCCTGAAAGGTTTCAGCTTTTCCTTGCTCGGATAGGTTGTAGGTAGCCTTCTGGACAACTCCTGGCTTTATTCCACAGCTGGCACTGACTGTGTTTTGACGTGGAGAGCTGGGTTCTTGGTATGCCAGTGGAAACAGGTGTCCTCTGCTTTCTTAGCCTTGCCGAGGATCAGTGACTAAGCTGTCTCTTGCAGGGAGGATAACATGACAGCACAGAGACCAGCCTGTTCTGCTTGAAGACTGAGAGTCTAATTAACCACACTTTTTCTGTTACTCAGCAAACAAAAGGACCATTTTAAAGGGACTTTAACAGACAGCCATGATACTTGGCCCTAGAGGGGGCCTAGAGGTAGAACTAGAGGCTGGGGGGCATTTAGCTGTAGCTCTGACCTACATGACTGGCAAAGCCAAGCAGAAACCTCAGATCTAACGAGTAGCCTCAGGATCGCTGGGTAAGTTCAGGTCCAGATTTATACTTTGCAGCTCCAGGCTTCATGTATCTTGACTGCAAAAAAATAACAGCAAGGGACAGGAGCAAGGAGAACAACAGGGAATGTGAGGTTCATCAAACCCTGCGATCACTCGAACCCGTAAGGGGGAAGCGGAAGAGTTGGCACAAAGGGGGACTCACAGTAGGATAGGAAGCACCTGCCTAGTGGGAGGTGGCGAAAGTAGGCAAAGGCCCTAGGAAGGAGGATATCAATCTATATAATTGACATCTTTTATTAAAGAGGGCAGATCTGTTGGCCAATGCGCAATTCATAGTGATATAACGATGAAGGGAAGAAACCAGGGGGAAACGCTGGTCTGAAAGCTTTTGAAGTTGGAACAGGCTTCTCTCACAAAACCATGAAGTGAAGACGATGATGGTTATGATGACAAAAGGTTATAAACAATTTAAAAAAAAATCAAATTAACCTTCCACAGCAAAGCACAGGTTCAATTAGTATATTTATTAATTTACTCTTCACCAAAACTTTAAAGGAAAACATCCATGCTGGAAGAGGAGCATCTGTTGGAAGATATGATCCAATCCATCATGATGGCAAAGGCTATAATATAAGAGACTATGAAATCAATAGGATCTTTCTATTTACTTCCTTGGGCTCTGGATGAGGCCCAGTGTGTTGCTAGATTCCTCCTGGGCAAAAAAACCGTCCTTAATCCTCACCCACATAATCTAGGTGAGTGGTTTTCAACCATGGACCCCTGGGTATCGGCAGACTCTGTCTAAGGGGTCCGTGAAGGGTGACTACGATCAATCAAAAGTATGCGAATACCCACCATCACAATTCAAAGGCATCCACACCTCCATTCAACCTTTTTAGGGGTCTGCTCATAAAAAAAGGTTGAAAACCCCAGGTCTACATCCAGTCTCCCTTCCTTTGGTGAGTTTGAAGATGCTCATTAGCAGCAATAAAATACAGCAATTCAAGCAAGGGCTGAGAAGACTCCTGCAATCTATTTCTGCCTTAATCTTGAACTACTTGGAAGTCAGTGGTAAAAACTCTTTTATGAGAACCTGCTGCAAGTAAGATGTGGCAGGTGATAGCATCACTCTCCCCAGTTTTGGGCAGGCCCCAGCTGGAGTACTGTGCTCAGCTTTGGGCACTGCATTTTAAATAGGATTCAAAGAAGTTAGAGGGGATCCTGAGGAGAGCAAGGAAGATGAAAAAGCAGTTGAAAGACAAGCTGTTTGCTGAAGAAACTAGGTATTTTTAGTCTGGAGTGAAGTAAAGCAGTGCAAAACAGGAAAGAAATGAGCATTTCCCACAGCAAACATTTAAGCAATTAAAAGGAATAAAAACAGAACTGGAAAAAAAAAATGCGATCTAATTAATGCACCCCTGTCTCACCTGGTCCCCGTCTTAGGTCCCAGCCTCTCCCCATCTCCTGCTGTTGCCAATGCAAACAGTATTTTGCTCAACATCGAAGGAAGACTTTTGTCTTCCACCTGAAATATTTGCAGTTTCAGTCAGGGGAGAAATGAAGCTTGTGGCAGGAGCGCAAATCAGGTGTGCAGGAACAGACTCGTGGCCCCAGTTAAACTGCGGCCGACATTAAACTGGTCTACCAACAAGGTAGCAGAATCACGTCCTCGAGCTGGCGTGGCGAGGCAGAAAGTCCCCTGATGCAGCTGCAGCCATACTAGCAGAAGAAAGCTTTTCTCAGTTTAGATGATATCGTTCCTGGAGGTGGCAGAGCTGCACCAGCAGAGAAACTCCTGCCCATATGCCACTAGAGGGCTCTGCTGACATAGCTATGCCAATATAGGAGCCAGCAGACACAAGCTGATGTGCATCCGCTCCAGGACATCACTTATGGAAAGAGAAGTAATTTTCAGCGAGGAGGGAGCAAAGGAGTCTGATGGAGAAAGTGTCACGAGATATTTAGCTGGCAAGAAGAAGGAAATAGCCTCCTTTGAACATGAAGGGATGCATATGTCCTTTTTTTTGTTGGTCCAGATCTTTTGGGGAGGGTATAGGATGAGTATTGAACAGTGTGAACGTTAAAGACTGAAGCTACCAGATAAGACTGAAAGAGGATTATAGGGGTGGTTAATTGATCTGCTTAATGTTTGCTGGTTGGGTTGATTTATGTATTGGAAACAGGTCCCTGAGCACATAAGACGGCCAGCAAGGTGTTAACATGGATAGAAAATGCATTGATGCTATCGGACTTGAATGGCAGAGCGAGTGGCTGCCCTGCACATATGCTCTAGCAAAATAACTTCACAGAATAGCTGTGGACGTAGATTTGAAGTCTTTCTGATAATGGATGTCATTCTTGCATTTTATGCTGGTTACAGCAGGTTCGTTCCACAGGATTGTAACCCTTTTAATTAGCGCTGGCCCTCCTGTTGCTTTGTTAACGATACCAATTTGTTTAAAAAAAATAAAGCAAAGGGAGGTAACCACTAGATGACACAAAATGGCTTTCTTTGCAGTAAAGGATTGTTTGAAGACTCTCTCTGGGGATGTTTAGCTCTTTCTTCTTATCCTTTCTCTTTACCTAGGATAGTGGCTGTCATCTTGACTCACTTCTGAAGGCAGGGGGTGTATTTCTGCTTCTACACATTTGACTTCACCAATGGTTTAAATTTCTGTAGCTACGTTTTAGCCCAGTTGTCATTTGATCTGTCACTGTTCAGCTTGAGGTGGGAACACAAAGCATTACATCCTTGTTTCCAAACTTTTAGTAAATCCATTTTAATAAGGATTTATTTATTAAAGTAATCTCTGCTAGATGTGGCCTAGCAGAGAAATTAAGGTAGCTCAGTACAGATCCAGAGGTGTGCATCTGAGCCCCATTTTAGAGCTGTGCAAAAGGCTGGCCCAACTTGGCCCATCTCTAAATGGGTTAGGAGGAATGATCTCACGTTGCAGCAAGGGAAGTTTAGGTTAGATATTAAGAAAATCTTTTTTACAAGGAGGGTAGTAAAGCACTGGAATAGATGACCCAGACAGGTGATGGAGTCTCCATCCTTGGAGGTTGTTAAGACCCAGATAGACAAAACCTTGATGGGATTGTGTAGCTGGGGCTGGTCCTGCTTTGAGCAGACGTTGGACTAGTTGCAACCTCCTGAGATCCCTCTAGTGGGTGTAGGTAATCAAAGGCTGCCAAGCATGATGCTAACTATAGAATTATAGTATCATAGAAAATGAGGGTTGTAAGTTTTTCCTCGTATCTAACCCCAACTTCCCTTGCTGCAGCTTGAGCCGATTGCTCCTTGTCCTGTCATCTGCCACCACTGAGAACAGCCCAGCTCCATCCTCTTTTTAACCCCCCTTCAGGAAGTTGAAGACATATATTAAATCCACCCTTAGTCTTCTCTTCTGCAGACTAAATACACCCAATTCCTTCAGCCTCTCCTTGTAAGGCATGTCCCTTAGCCCCCAAACCATTTTCGTTGCCCTCCGCTGGACTCTCTCCAATTTGTCCACATCCTTTCTGTAGTGGTGGACACAAAACTGCACACAGCACTCCAAGAGTGGCCTCACCAGTGCTGAATAGAGAGGATTGGTGGCTTTTTTGTTTGGCATTAGTTACAGAAGCTGGCATGCCATAAATCTGCTAGACCCTATGGGCTGCTTGCCATGGGAGGACCTTGGACTACCAGTATAACCACCCATCTGCAATAGATAGCTGAAGATTTGGCCAGGTAAGAGAGGTCAACAACTCTGCTAACTTCATACCTTGCAAATCTTCATGAGTATAACAGATACCACATGGGCCAGAACTGAAACCCTGGGAGATTTGAAACCTCTGCATATGTCTAAATTGACCAGCTGCCATTGTACAAGATACAATGGACAACCCCCCCCTCCCCAGTCAGTACTTGGGTCTTTAAACAGCCCAAACTGTGTTCAGGGATGAGAAAAATAGATCCGAGTTTTACAGCACAGTTTCCTCTCTACGATGTGTAGGCTAGTCTGCACACAAATTGTGTAGCTAGACATGTAATGGCTTGATCTTTCATGGGCACATTTGGAAGCAAAGGCCTATAGTTGGGGCAGGCCTCTCAGTTCTTTATTAATCCCTTTTGTGCCCAGGCCCTTCTCTGTATCACATCCATTGGTAATTTGGCCCAGAACCTGGACACTAATGGGTGGCCAAACATGGTCAGGTGAAGTAAGAACCATGCAAAGGTCACAACAATGCAAACCTGGACATTTGAGGTTTGAAACAGGCTCTAGACAGCAGATTTCCTCTTCTTACTGCAAGCTCCCCAAGTCTCAAAAAAAAGGGAATAAGGAGTAATCAAACAAGCCCTTTCTTGCTTCACTGAATTTCTGCCCTATGAAAGATTAACCATTTATATTGTGTGCAGCCTACCCCCTAAAGACCACCGGAGCCTTCTGCAAACATTTCATACAAGACTCATGTTATAGTGCTGAACTCCATATTTATGAAGCTTGACAACAATCCTCTATAGACACTATAATATACTGCTTCTGTGTATGTGCATGGTGTGATTCCTCTTGTTACCTTTCAGTGGCTTTTTTTTCACACAGGAAAATAAAATGCTATTCATACTGGCAGCATAAAGGGATACACTGTAAACATGAGTTTATCGTTTCTTTATTCACCCAATATATGTTTCTGTGCACGGCTTAGAGTCCCAGATAGGGTCTGGTGCCTTAGAAATGGTATTTAAAGGCCTGTTTTGGGGGGAACTGGCTTATAGGTATAGATAGATGCATTATAAGGGGTCAAGATGGGCAGCAAGGGTTAAATGGATTTCTAAAGAGCTTGGGAGACACACACACAGTTTCTCATAGCTCTGAAAGTGGATGGGCTGTCTAGCACAACAACGCCAATGGATGGACACACAGCCTGAGAACTGAGTGGGGGGCAGGGGTATCATAACATGAGATCACAGCCTTCAAGGCAGATGGGTTGTCTAACACAACGAGGACACGGCTTGGAAACCAAATTAGTATATACCATACTGTTCCATAACATGAGATAAGTAACCCCAGCAACAAGGGTTCATAGAGCAGGGGGCCTAAGTCCTGGTTTGGGGGGAACAGACCAAATTAAGAGAAGACCTGGAAGGCTTCATGGATGTGTGACCACAAAGAGACAACCCACCAGAGATAGCCATGGATGAAGAGTCATCAGGAGTCATTGAGGGGGAAGGAAATACAAAAGCAGAGACTTGAGATTAACAAAGGGTCCCTCCCTGTCCCTCCTCCTTCTCCTCTCCAAGAGGGGTCTCCATCCCCATCTCCATCCCCATTCCCCAGGAAGGGTCCCTGAGGCTACCATGGACAGAGGACACACATCAGCAGCCCATCTCATGCACCCCACTGGAGGGGGGCTGTGGGCCTCAGCATCCCACCTCCAGACTGATGACACCTAAAAGAGGAAGCCTCAAAGTGGAGCCTGCATCCTGACCAGATGTATTTGGACTCGGATGACAGCCCTAGGATTGGTAGATACAGGATTGTTTCATTGCTTGTATTGTTGCTTTTCGGCTATTCCTCTGTATCAATAAATTTGCCTATCATCAACTGGCAGGTGTTGTGGTCGGTCTGAGGGTTGTGTCTGCCCAGAACAACAGTACAGGGGTTGGATTCCTCAAGTTCAGTTCAACAGGGTCCATCTTCCCTTGTAAACAAGGGAGCCAAACCTGAGCTTAGAGCTGGTTAAAAACAATCAATGTTTTCTCCCTTGTTAACATTTCTGAAATGTCTTCCAGTTATTTTCCTTTGAATTTTTCATGAGGAAAAAAATGAAGCTAACTATAAAACCTTCATTTTGTTTCAAGCCCAAATCTGTACATAGATTTCATTGACCAAAAAAGAATAGAAAAGAAGTTTGGCTCATTTTTTAGTTTGCAAGGATCCCACTTTGTTTCAGAGGATGGAATGTGCATCAGAGGCCAAAGCGGGAAGGGGATACAAATTGAAACGGAAGAGAAAGTGGGGTAAAAAAAACAGTTTTTATCTCAACTTTCACCCTTGCCCTCCAACCATTGCCCAGGAGAAAAAAGCAGATAGAGAAAGAGATTCAAGTCTCTCTCTAAACCAGTGGGGCCTGCCTTAGCATGATACCTGGGCTTCAGGAGTGCAAAATGGGGCAATAAAACAGCTCCTCCGTTTTTGGCACTGACCTCTCAGTATGCTCAATTGAGATGTCTTTCTCTATAACTCTGCATTATGGGTAAAAGATGCCCTAGGCAGGCAATGTGTCTGCCTTGCTACACAGCACAGGCCACCCAATATCACTTAGTTATCTCCTGTACTAGTTAACAGCTAGTAGGGCTGACCACAAGTATTCTGTCCTGTGACAAATGTCAAGGTTTTGACAGTGGAAGAGACAACTGGAAGAGCCAGCTTCAAACAACTTTGGGATGTGGAGGATCCTCTCTCTCCCTTTGTTTTCAGAGTCCTGCTCTTAACCATGAGGCTACGCTAGGATGGGTTCCTTTCTTGTTTTGACCGAAGTGGTATTTTCTGGCACAAGAATTCCCGATGAGCTCCTCTAGATTGTAACTTGGGCTCTTAGCATGGTACAAAGCCACCTTACATGCCTGGGTCTTGTGCTCAAGCATGGAGCTATACAAGTACTACCAAGAGAGGGTAAATGTGTTGAGACTTGGGCATCACCTCTATCATAAGTAATCAAGAAAGACTGGCATAATTTGCTCACTTCTTATGCCAAAATCAACTGACAGGGCCCTGCAGGAAGGGAGGGAGCAGAGAAGGAAATGGGTGTCATAGAGGTTTCTCCAAGACATGGGGATCCCTGAGCTTGCTCTTGGCGTGGTAGGGTTACATCAAAGTCATGGTCAAGTCCTTAAAAAGACCCATTTCCATGCATATGTCCACCAAGAAAAGGTACCCATTTCCATGCATATGTCCACTGAGAAAAGGTACCCATTTCCATGACTATTTCTACCAAGAAAAGAAATCTGCTGGAAGATTTGTGACAAATGATGTCACAAGGTGGTGAACCCAATCACAGTAGAACAGTTTATTAATGCAAAGGAATATTTATGGCAGTACTTTCTCGGTCCTTTCCATGTCCCAGTGAGGGGTGGACCTCATAACAGAACCCCTCTCCTCCCTCCCTTTGGCGGCAAGTGAAATACTACTGATTTTTTTCCATATAGATGCTGGAGCTATTTATTTAAATCCAAGGGGGACAGGAATTAGTCATGACAAGGGCTAATTATGGTACTTGAACAGGAGAAGATTAATTGAAATAAATCAATGGCAGTAAGGATGCTAGGAAGAAAGGGCTGATTGAAGAGACTGGAAATGGAAAAGAACAGACTGAATTACCCTCTGCAAGTTTCCAGTGAGGATGCAGCTGGGTGAGAGAAGGCTGTTTTGTCACTGAGAAATCCATCATATGTAACTGCTCTGTGCATTTCTATAGCTCCCAACATTCCCCGGGGGAAATCAGCAAGCATGAAACCTATAGCAGCTGTTATTGTTCTGTGATGGGCTGGCTCAAAAATTGAAGGATATATTGAAAGATGGCACAGCTGAGACTAGTGGCAAGTGCTAAAGACCACAATCTGGCTTTCCTCTTCTTGGTCAATTTGATCAATTTGTCCAGAAAACCCATCGCAATCCAGTAGAGCTGGTTTCTGTTATCAACATTGCCACTGACTCAGTAGTAGAACTTGAGTATTTCTCCTCCACTTCATGCATCTCTGTTCCCCTTACTAGATTTGGTCTTCTCCAATGAGTAGGGCAATGACAAATATTTCAATTGAAGGTATTTCATGGAAACATGTTGATGTGGGCTATTTGTCCTTCAAATTATTGATGAAAAAGCTTTAAAATACAATAACAGTTCAAAATGAAACATCCGATTTTGTTTAGACTCTTTTGTCTCAACATAACTGGATGTAGCAAAATTTCTTTTCAGTGTACTCTGTATGGTTGGTTGAGTCACATATTGCTCTTCATGTCCTTTAATTGGTGCATTGTGAGACTGGGAGATACCTTTAGTGGGTGAGCACCAACAGGTGAATGGGAGTGATTTTGTGAAAATGTTTCATTTCAATAAGGCTGTTTAAATGTTTCCAACCCAGAGGTTTCAAACTATTTTGTTCCATGAAATATTTCAAGTCATAGAATCATAGAAAGTTAGGGTTGGGAGCAGCCTCAGGAGGTCATCTAGTTCTCAAAGCAGGGTCATCACCAACTAGATCATCCCACCCAAGGTTGTCTACCAGGTCCTAAATAACTCCAGGGATGGAGACTCTACCACCTCTCTGGAGTAACCCATTCCAGTGCTTCACCACCCTCCTTATGAGAAAGTTCTTCCTCCCATCTTACCTAAATTTCCCTTGCTTCATCTTGAGCCCCTTGCTCCTTGCTCTGTCATTTGCCACCACTGAGAACAGTCCAGCTCCATCCTCTTTCAAACCCCGCTTCAGGTAGTTGAAGGCTACTATTAAATCCCCTCTCAGTCTCCTCTTCTCCAAACTAAATAAGCCCAGTTCCTTCAGCCTCTCTTCCGAAGTCATGTGCCACAGCCCCTGAACCATTTTCATTGCCCTCTTCTGGACTCTCTCCAATTTGTCCACATCCTTTCTGTAGGGAGGCCCCACAACTGGACACAGGGCTTCAGATGTGGCCTCACTGGTGCTGAATAGAGAGGAAGAATCACTTCCCTCGATCTGCTGGAAACATACCTACCAATGCAGCCCCGTAGCCATTAGTTGTGCTTGGCAACAACTACACACTGTTGGATCCTGTTCAGCTTCTTGTTCACTGTAGCCCCCAGGCCCTTTTCTGCAGAGCTGCTGTCAGTCAGCCCCCAGCCTGCACCAGGGCATGTGACTGTTCTGCCCTAAGTGCAGGACTTTGCATTTGTCCTTGTTGAACCTCATGAGACTTCTTTTGGTCTAATCCTCCTATTTGTGTAAGTCTCTAATATAAAAGGTCTCTAATATAATAGTTTGGCTGTTATAAAAAAGTGCCAGAATTTCCTCTGAGATGTGATATATATAATTGTTCAGCACTTGGATGAACATGACTTGCTAAAGGAATCGTGACTTTGTCAAAGAGAATTGTGCTTCATCAGCCTACCAGAGTTCTTTGAGGGTGTCAATAAGCAGGTGGATCGGGATGATCCAGTTGACATCATATATTTAGATTTCCAAAAAGCCTTTGACCAGGTCCCCATCAGAAGCACTTAATTAAGTTAGGTTGTCATGGCATTACATCCACTCATGATTAGAAATTGGCTCAAACATAGAAAGCAACAAGTAAGTGTAAATGGTCAGTTTTCAGGAGGGAAAGAAATGAACGGTGGGGTTCCCCAAGGATCTGTGTTGGGATGAGTGCTGTTTAACATGTTCATGAATGATCTAGAAAAGGGGGTGAGTAGCAAGGAGGCCAAACTTGCTGATGACACAAAATTAATCAAAATGGTAAAGACCAAGTCTTTCGTAATCCCTTACAGTAAAGAATCTGGCACAATTGAGTGTATGGGCAACTATATGGCAGATGCAATTCAATGTCGGTAAGTGTAAAAGGATGCACCTGGGCAAAAATCACCTGAACTTTACCTACACTATGATGTGCTCTACATGAGCTGTTACCGCGCAGGAAAGAGATCTGGGGAGTCTTTGTGGACAGCTCAGTAAAAACATCACCTCAGCGTGCAGCAGCCATCAAGAACGGAAACAAAATGTTAGGAATTATTGAGACAGGAATTGTAAACCAAATGGAAAGTATCGTCTTGCCCCTCTATAAATCCATGGTGAATACCCAGTCCTGGTCCCCATACATCAAAAAGGATACAGAAAAATTAGAGAAGAGCAACAAGAGTGTCTAGTGGTATGGAGGGACTTCCATATGAGGAGGGAATAAAGAGGCCAGGCGTATTTTGGTTAGAAAAGAGATGCTTGAGAGGAGGCATGAGAAGGGTTTACAAAATACTAAAGGGTAAAGAGAAAGTAAATAGGGATTTACTGTTTACTGTCTCTCACAATAGAAGAACTAGGGGGCACAAAATGAAACAAGTTGGTATAGGTTTAAAATGAACAAAAGGAAGTTGGTTTTTTTTTTTTTTTCCACACAGCGTGCAGTTAAACAGTGGAACCCATTGCCACCAGATGTTGGGGAAGCCAACACTTTAGCCAGATTCAAAAAGGGTTTGGACATATTCTTGGAGAAAAGGGGTGAATCAGTAGCTACGAGCATGGGAGTTAGGGATGGATACAGCCTCTGAATTAGATATTCCTTGACCTTAAATGCTGGAAGTCTCAAGTGAGAGAGGAACAGTGGAAAAAATCTTGGTCAAATGTCGGTCACTGTCCCATTTGGTGACCACTCTGCTCCTGTGTGACAGGACACAGGGTAAGATGGACCTATGGTCTGACCCTGTAAATGGCAGCTTTTATACCCTTATATTCTTGAAACTGCCATATCACAAGAAGAGAGTAGGTCTGCTATATATTGTGCCTACTGAAAGGACTCTACCATGTCAACTGGGAGGTGGTTCTGCGATGCTTTACAACTCTTCACATGGCTCCGTGACCCTCTCCAGAGACCCAGTTCCCACCACCATGGTTCTCAAATGCTGGATTGTGGCCTGAAAGAGGTGTGGTGCAGTCACGGCATTGGCAAGCAGAATGATGAACCCCATAGGGATTCAGTAGTAAAAAAAGACAGGCTTGATGATAGTGGGATCAACAGTAAAGATCGGAAACTTGCTGCGGCATCTGTTGTCCTCTCTGATCTTCTCCTTCAGTCCTAGCTACCTGCCTTCCATGGAAGCATCTCCTGATTCCATCGCTCCCCAATTTTATGCATTTCTACCCTCTCCAGCTGTCAGCTTAACTTGCAAGGAATCATACTCGATCCTATTTTGGCAGGTGGTTTTATTTTGTTGCCAGTTGTTTGTTCTTATGGTTGTACATCAGTCTTTTTTATCGATACATGGCTAGACAGCTATCAGAACGGAGATGGCAGCTTAATTACAATGAATCTTTAATTACACTGAATCCATTCTAGCCTTAAAATAGCCACCAGAATTAAGATCAAGGAAAAATTCTTCTGATTCTTTTTCTAGAAAAAATAGTCAGAAGGGATTCCCCCGTCTCTAGGGCATTACATAGATCAACCGTGATGTTATGAAAGCGTATCCTCTACACTTGATTCCCAGCTATTACAAGGGTCGAACATTAGTAGGCAGAAGTCCCTCTTATTGGTTTGACCTGAAGTCCTTACTCACACATGAATTTTACTGTCAGGAGTTCAAAATTGAGATCCTACATTTCTATACGAACCTCTTTACTCTTAATGACAACACAAAATCAACCCTGAGAGATTGCTACTATTCTGAGTCTGTCTCTACTGTAGTATTTTGTCCGTAGGAGAAGTGTCCATCAAAGAAAGAGTTTCTTTTTTTTCTTGGAATTTCCTTTCCGGACCTATTCAGCAAAGTTTCATTTGTAGAGATTGCTCTATCACACAAGAATTTGTCAGAAGTTCTGTCTTTTCAGAGGTCTGCCGAGAAGTCATCCAGGAATTGTGCGCAGGCAAAGAACCCAAGCCTTTGGCCATATGTGAAATAACTATATATTTTCCCAGTTTTGCACGTTTCTTTACCAAATATTTTTGCAATTAGCTCAGCTCCACAACACCTACCAACTGTTGCTCTTCTAGGATTAGATTCTCAATAGCCACAATGCAGTTTCTGGTGGGTATAAATTACTCAACCATTTATTTCATGCTAGACAGAAAGAAAAGAACTGTTTTCTGGGGTTGGTTTATTTACATGTATATCTGCATATTAATTTCCCCACTAAAACATCTTAATTATCTTGTACATTTAATACCACTCCTTAGAAATACAGGGGTCAACAATTAATAAGCTCATTAAGACTTACAAGCTGCTTGGATTAATATTCCTTGTCTAATTCTTTGAGAAATGCACTGCATCTCCCAAGCTAATGAAGACAAGACGGAGTTATTTAGATGTTTGTTAGCAAAGCTGATTTGCATACACTTAATGGAAAAGAGCCTTGTATTTACAACAAGCAAAATATGCCAAGCTTTTTTGCTAAGGTGTTTGATGTCAACACACTAACTTCATGCCGAATTAACAACACGGTTGTGCTCTTCGGAGATGATAGCGACTCAAAGGGTTGCAATTTTTTGGGCATGGCCAATAATCTAAAGCATCTTTTATGAAACAGATTGCTCTGCTTCTAAATGCTGTTTACACATGGGGGGGGTTGTTTTGATTTTTGTTACTCATTTTAGGCAATTAAACTGTATGTAGACATTTGAACAAATGGCATATGCATTGAGCCAGAATAGTCTTTTCTCCGGCCTATTTATGGGAAAAAGGAGCCTCCTTTCTGTAATGCCATGTCTTAGTAGAGATGACAGCTGAAAATTGCCTCTCTCTTACGTATCTTGATGTTCCAGTTTGTAAGGCGCCTCTGAAATAGCTTATACATGCTGTCCGCAGGGTAACTAGAGATGCCATTGACCTTTATGGAAAACAGTGACGTAGCAGATATATTTGCACTGGTAAAATACAACCAGAGAGTATCTCATATATGAGATAGGAGCACCTCATATCAGCCAGGAATAATTGGAGGGAATTCTTCCAATTCTATTTTGTAGCTTTGCAGCGCTAGGAGTATAATTAAGGGGAGTGGTAGGGTTTGGGACCTCTGAGTTATATTGTACAACTATAGGGCGCATCCAGATGAGCACACAAGTGCATTTCCCTGGGGATAATTAGCAGCGGCACATAGTTGTGCAGCTGCTACTCGTCCCCAGGGAACGCCTCTGCACATGCTCTCTGCCTGGGTGGGGTAGGGGAGGCTGGGGTCACCACCTGAGCTGGCTTCAGAAGCCTTATCTGGGGTTCTGGGGTCCTCTCGGGGCTCCAGCAGCAGTGATCTGGGCACATGGAGCCTAGCTGGCAGGCAGAGCTTGGCTCTAGCCAGTGAGGCTCTGGATTTGGGCAATGCATACTGTCACCATGTGTGCTACCCTACTTTTTTCTGCCATGGTTTTTTTTTTACACCACAATCTCCCAGTGTCAAAACCCTCACTGCACTGCAAATTAGCAGCACGGCAAATGCCTGCATGTGTGGCATGTGCAGTTCGCTGTGCCGCAGACAGGACTGCAGTGTCGTAAACTGCACAGGCACGTTCACCTGGACATGCCCCTAGAAGTCAAATTCTTAGACTGATGAAAGCATTAAAAAAACCCAACAAAAAAGATTGGAATAAGAATCTGGAGAAGCAAGACTTTTTGTTATATCTTTTATTGGACCAGTTACATAGTTAGGAGGGCGGTTGGACAAGCTTTCAAGTATCAAGTGCCTTTCTCAAGTCTGAAGGATCTGAAAATCTCTGCAGTCTTTGGCCCAAAGGATTTCTGTATTCATTTAATGGTGGGATGGAAAAGATCTAGGTTCATAACTTAGCTCTGCCACAGACATCCTATGTGAACTTGGTCATAACATCTACCTGTTCAGTGACCATAAGGGGAAAACTATTGCACTGGTTCTCATCCTTTTTAACATAGGGACCTAGCCGGGTGCCTGGGACACAAGGGAAATGGGAAGTTTGTGGTTGCTATGCAAGCTCAATTGTGATCATATGGCTGCCAGCAACAGCTCTTTTCACAACCACCCTGCGTTGGTGCCCAAGGTAGTTGCCCCGTTCGCTCTGCCCTAGTTATACGACTGCTTTTAGACTCAAGGCACCTCTCAGAAAATGCCAGCTCTTAGTTTTCATTCATTTTCATACAGCAAAATAATAGAGTAATTCTTCTGTTGCAAAGACCACAAGAAGGACCACAACAGTCAGATTGTTTTTGAAGCGATGGATTCCTATTTGAAGCCTTTGAGCTTATCCTGTGAATCGTCTCTAGAAGTTTACACACCTAATGGAGCTAATATTGTGCAGCGCCCCATGTCACAGTTAAAAAAGATCTCACAGCAGCCGAGTTGCAAATCACTGAATTACTGAGACATTTGTCTCAGGTTATACAGAACTGTGTTAGTTTGTTCAGCTAATTACGTCCCTTTTTGCCCGAGTTCCCCATTTGTAAAAAAAAAAAAAAATAATAATAATAAAAAAAGTTTAGTAGCAGCAGTAGTATTGCTACAATGATGGAAAGTAAATAATAATAAATCATAAATAAGTAAATCAATAAGGAAAAATAATGATGGTGTCCAAGTCCACCCCAACGCCAGTTCCTGCTGGAACAGGAGACTTTGGAAGTCTTTATTGATGTTCCTTGTCGACATCCACCAAAGCTCAATGCATTCAGTAAATCTATCAATTTACTAAGACCCCATATTAATGCAGAGGCTCCCAGCAGTGAGCAGCATTCAAGTCTCTTATTTCCTTTGTTGCTGCCCCAGCATCCACATCCAGGGAGCAGAGAAAGGAAGTCTTGTTAAAGTAATGTTCACGGGTACCTGAGCAGTTACCAATTATGACTTTATCTCAGAGGCTGAGCTGTTAACTGACAGTCTGTCCGGTGGAAACAGAAAAAACAAAACCAAAAAAACACAACAGTGGCTCCAATGTTGTTTGATGTGAAATGAAGTGACAGAGCCCAATAGTTCTTTAAAAAACAGGCATAAATTAGCAAATGGAAATCAGTTAAGGCTGCTCAGGGTTACAGGAGCTCCCCTTTCTACTGAGCTTGGCTCGTCTCTTCATTTCGGGGAGGTTGTTTTCACAACAGCCTCTTCCGTTTGCATGTGAGAGCTCAATGCTACCCTTTGCTTCTGCTGACAGCCTGCTGGTGCATGACGGAGAGGTGACCTATTTGCAAAACGAAGGGAGACTGGTAAACTGCAAACAAATAATATATTAGAAAGCTTTCTGGGGAGTGGGAGGCGCTCTTCTTCTGAACCCGGTTTCCCATGATGTGGTTTACACAGGGTAGGAAGGTACTGAGGCATCCACTAGAAATCTTGGTTTTTACTTCAGATCAATTTAAATGCTTTGAAAGTTCTGATTTCCAGGCAAAACTAAATGTAGCAGCTTTGGCATTTGCTGTGGGATTAAACAGTTGAGATATGGAGGCATTCCTGGCTGAGAAATTTGCTGCAAGGAAGACCTCTCCTAGGGTCTTTTCTTTTTCTGGGCTTGTGCAGTGGAAACAAGTTGGCAGTGATAATCTAGCCCAGTGGTTGTCAACCGGGGGTATGCGTACCCTTAGGGCTGCATACCTTTAAAAGGCCATAGGGTGTGGGGGGGAGGAGTTCCATCTCCGTGCCCACCTCAGAGGAGGCCCAGGGGGCATATGCCCCCCCTGATCTGTACGTGGGGCAGAGGTGGCTGCCGCAGCACACTGGGTTTTGCGCATTGCTGCAGCTGCACCGGGAGCAATGTGACGCCATGTGCCCGCTGCCACTTGGCTGTGTTGTGCCACCTGCCCACCTGGCGGCGGGACGCACAGGACATCGCACCGCTCCCCGGGCAGCTGCAGCAGTGCGCAAAGCCTAGTGTGCAATGGCATCCACCTCTACCCCATGCACAGATTGGGGGGGTATGTGCCTCCTGGGCCTCCACTGGGGTGCCCACAGTGGTAGGAGCCCCTGGATGAGCTCCCTGGGCTCCAGTTGTCCCACGATCTGGCCTGGCTGGGACCCCATTCACTCCAGCTCCTGTCCCTGTCTGTGCCCCACTGCCTGCCTCACTGCAGGGGCTTCAATCTGTGTCCCCCCCCCGGCCCTTTCCCCTACCCCACAGACTTACTGGGGTAGGGGGAGAGTGCATGCACACGTGTGTGCGTACTCAGTCCCCCCCAAATAATTTTTATATAAAGGGGTACCTGAGCTGAAACTTTGAGCCAGAAGGGGTACACTTGTTAAAAAAGGTTGAAAACCCCTGATTTAGGCTATTGAGTGGTCCATGGACTCAACAAGGCATACTTGCAGAATAAGCTGCTATTCATCATGGACAAGGGGATCTGAATTTAGGTTCAAGTGTTTATTTGATAAGCCTCAATCACAATCAAATGGACGCCACAATCTTTTTGCAACATAACTATTCTTATCCAGGTATAGGGAAGGCTGGGGTCGCCACCTGGGCTGGTCCCAGAAGCCTTGAGGATTGTGCTGAATGGCAGTTCATGGTTACTATCTGGCACTACCTCCCTGTAATCCCCTCGAGATGCTTCATGACACTGCCCTTTCATAAATGATGCTATCCATAGGACCATGCCGAAGAAAATGTTCCATCTTCTGGATGTGAGTAACTTGTCATGTATAAATGAATGCACAAATATAAGTTGTATGCCTGTATTAGTCTCTGCACACCCTAGCAGCTTTAGTACTAGCGGTAGGATGCTTGCCCTAATAACAATCTTTAGAGTTTACACAGAGCATACAAAATATTATAAATATAAATGGGTCCATTTGCAAGAATTTACTGCTAGAGGCAGAGGACCGTTTGTAGCCAAAGATACTTAACATGAGCAGAATGGCGTATATGGTTAGCCAGATGCTGATCTCAAGCGGCAACCCGTTGAATTTCAAATAATGTTGCTGCTGCCAGTGGAGTTTCTCCAGATTTACACTGGGATAATTGGAATCAGAATCTGGTCCCTAGACTCGTTTCACGAAGATAGTTTGTTTTTAAAGGAAACGTCATCTTTCTTGCTCTGCTCAGCTCAGCTGTATGAAAGTTCAAAATACCCCATAAAAAGCAGTTTGCATTATGAATATGATTATTTCAAGGGAATTTAAGATCTGGAAAAAAACCCGTCGAATTGGCAGCCCTGGGGAAAGGAATCTTCTGTTTTTCCAGCAGAAGAGAAATAAACAGAGACATGTAAAATGCCTCCACAAAATGCTTAGGGCTTGTTCTGTAGAGGCAGCTACTGGGAGCGAGAAGATAAATCAGGTTTTGTTCCCACATCATCTTCAGCCTTTTTCTGACGAGACTGCTGGAGACAACTGGTGTGACGCTTGGTGAGATGGGTAAGCTGTGCAATAGCACCTGCATTTGAAGTTCAGGGCAGTGGGTCTACAAGGTCCCTTCTGACCCTACTTCTATGAAACTATGCATGCTCATGGAGGTCACTGGGAAGACTTCCTGTGAGCTTCAGAGCTCAATCTGGTTACCCAGCCAGATTGAGTTTGCAATGTCCTTTCCCTTCCCTAGGACTCAGCTGATCTGTATTCTGTCTGCCTGCACAGGTAGGCACTCCACAAGAAGCCTCATTAATGGGTGAACAACAGAGCTGGGTATGTAACAGCCTGCGAAGAGCCTGATTTTCAGAGGCCTCACTCTGAACAATTATGGCTCACTGAAGCTTTCCGAGTTTCACATTGGGAGGAATGAAAAGTACTTTCCTCCCACTGCAAGGTGAGAGAGTCAGATAATGCACCTCATTAATTAAGGTGAAATCATCACTGCAACAGATGAAGCCAACGAGCCTGGTACGCTTTTCTTTTTTTTATTCTTCTTCTTATTATTATGGTTGTTGCGGTGGTGTGGTTGCAACGGCAGCAAAATAAGCAATAAAATCAAAGACAGATAACACTTGATGTTTTTATTTTGCAACCCATCTCCCTATGGTGACAGCCTTTATCAAGTCTGACGCTAATTAGCACTTGATTCACAAGGGATGGATTATGGTGGCTAACAGATCTCATTAATCACCATGAAATTTTCATGCTGTGACTGAGCACGACAAGGAACAGAAACAGCAGATCGCCTGTCTGTGGCTATAAGCATCTTCCTGGAACTCATGGGGTAAAGATCAAAGTTTGCATTATGATTTGGCACAGCCAGCCAGGTGGCTTTTTTTTCCTGCCAAATTGGACCAGGCACAGGCCAGGGAGAAAGGATATGCCAGCCTCTGCAGCTTATCAGCACAAGGCAACTTGGAACCAACCAGCCCTGAGAGAGAAAGTTTGTGGCACCAGTGACTTTCCCATGTCATTTGGCCACATAAATGCCAACATTGAGCTTTAAAAGTGTGCTTTATCACCTGCTTGCTGGGTGATGCTGATGAGATTTGTAACACTAGGCCCTTAGCTGATATAAATCAGCAAAGCTCAGTGGAGCTCTGCCAATCTATACCAGTGGTAGGGCTAAGCCAGGCATATATCTATATACAGATATATATCTATATATGCACACAACAGATGAATGGATGTCAGATCCCTTAACACCCTGGCAAGTGGAAGCACCAACAAAGAGAGGATTGTTAGAAGTTATGTATCAAATATGATATAAGTTTTATCATGTATATAAAACACACGTGTGTGTGTGTATTTATTTGTGTGTGCGTATTTATTCATGTTATAGGTATATGACATATGTTATATGTACAGACACATGTGTGTGTCTAAGGGTCTAAGTCATACATATAATATAATACAATACCTTATGGAGATATAAATATAGATACACACACGCACCTTGAGAATCGCGTGTGCGCGTGTGTATATACACACTTATGACTTTCTCTCTATTATATAATCTATATTATGTTATATTATACTTAGATACATAATTAGAGCCCAGCATTTACATAAATATGCAGGTTAAATGATCCTCCTTTAAATCAGCTTCTCCCAGGGATCTAGGCTTAGCATAGACGCTGGTGCTTGGTGCAGGGCACATCCCAGCCAGAGACATGCAACAAAAGGCAATTGCAACCAGCGGGCATTCGTCATTCTAAAGATGTGTCTTATGGATGGAAGGAGAGACAGGCAGGCAGACAGACAGACATTGTATAAACCCAGCTGGTATAAATCTGTAAAACTCCATTGCCTTTGAATGAGCTATGACAGTTTGCCTCCACTGAAGATCTGCTCCAGTAAATTCCTGTGCAGACATATGACCAATCATTCTTCCTAATGTCCCTGTCTGGTACATAACTATTATGAACCAAAAGTTCATGCTGAGTGTATACACTGTCCTAAAGAATAATACTTTGGAACTGAAATGAGGCATGCAGAACTGTCAGCTATGGTTCCCTTCATTGTAGTAGTCCTGGCTGGTTTTTGCAGAGAACTTTTTTGAACTTAGATACATTAAAATAAAAAGAAGTATCAGTTTCAAAACAATATTCAGCCTTCCAGTCCCATCTGCAATCCAACAGCTTTTAGGATGGCAGGCTTCCCCTGGGATGGGTATCAGTGGGGGCTGCTGCTTTCTGACTGCCGGCGGTAATATGAAGGCCATTTGGACTAGAAAGAACAGGAAGAAAGTCAGCTGAGATCCCCACTCCCCTGCCAAGCCATCTTGCCAGGGACAAGCAGTCACAATTCATTAACAATTTTAGGAAGGATTTTTAACACAGAAGCCAGGCAGGTAATGGTTTGACATCTGGTTACAACTTCTGTGCAATGGCATCTATCGGCTGAGAGGTAGTTGCTGGGCCTGTTACCCAGCACTGAGATGGTTTAGATTGGGTTGTTTCTGTCAGTCAGGATTGTGTACGTGGCTTATTTATGGCATTTTTAAGAGATGGGCTATCAATATTTGATAGTATTCCATGAATGATTAATCATGAAGACAATCATGGGAATGAAATACAAACATCTGCTTTTAACTAACGCTGGAGTTGTGATAGCCATGAATAAGCCATGAGTCCAGTTCCTGCTCTCAGACCTAGTGTAAATCCACAGGCTGCTCAGTAGATTTACTCCAGACTTTAAGTCGTGTGTCTAAAAAGGGAAACAGGGGCAGATCCAGGGTTGTGCAGTGGTGCGGTTGCACCATCCTATCCCAGGGTACCTTACATGCCAGCGGCACTAGTTCCCCACAGCCCTGTACTCCTGGGCCCCCTGTGGAGTTGGAGGCTTGGCTGGAGCCCTGGGCTGGTGCGGGATACCTGGTGGGAGCAGGGGAGGAAAGGGAGACCCACCTTTTCTTCCAGGCTGACCGAGCCAGGCTGCTTATTCCAGCTGT